>NW_024356249.1:13289168-13603854 GCF_902729225.1 Pteropus medius | reverse complement strand
AATATCTAATTGAAAAATTTTAAGCTTTCGTATTTAGATTAAACAATATGATTTGAGCAAGTATGGTATATCTACCATTGAGATGTCTGAAAAAGTCTTGAGTATTTTAGCTGATCTTAAATTTGTCACAATTATAAAGTGTAATGTAGGTTTTACAAAGCTAAAAGTATTATTAGCATGCTACAAGCAAACTCACCAGCTCCCTTAATAGAATAACTCGAATTTTCCAAGCTTGGCAGTGGACAGTCTCCAGACAGGGAGGGGGGGCTGAACCTCTTAGCTCTTCTCTCATTTTTTAAGAGCTCCCTCTGGCACCAGCAAGCTGTACCATGAACACCCTTATTCTGTCACAAATTATACTTTAACTAAAACCTCCAGAAAACTGGAGATTTCCACACAAAGACTACCATGCAAAGTTGGCCTCTAGGAAAGATTCTTTTCAGAAAACAGAACTCTGGCTCTCTTAGGGTGCCCTGTGGGTATGACTCCCTGCTCAATCACAGGGTTATACCTCCTTCCTAAACCCCCCAGTTTGCCTCCCTATGCACTAATTTCCCACCAATCAAAAGCCCTCCAAACACTTCCAAAGATCTGGAATGGAGTGAGGAAGATGATTCATTTCTTTCTCATTGTAGACCTCCTTCCAAGTTATAATTCTATGCCCAGTATATATCTTTTCTGTGGATAACTGACAGTGGGAATGACTACTTCCTTACAATGAGACCCCAATGTCTACTCATGTGAGTTGCATTACACTATGCTTTGGCCTTATCGGACAACCCAGCCATAAAAAATAGTCCATAAAAAAATTAATAGGAGATACACACTTATGGGCAGGGCACAGATGTCCATTCCATCAAATCACAGTATTACCTGCATTAAGAAATAATGTCTCTGGTTTTGCAGTATACCATTCTTGAATGTTAAATTCAAGATACAAGGAAGCAGACTTATTTCAATAAGATTAAAAATAAAATCTCAAATACATGGAACTTCCCCTATAAAAGAGAATGCCTTATGATGTGTGTTCTCTATTATTTAAACTATCTAAAAGATTCATCTGGAATGCGTCCTGGTTAGTGAGTAGTTAATAGCGCAGGGTCTGCAACCAGATTGCTTGGTACAAATCCCAGCTTCACCACTTACTCACTTTGACCTTGGATATATTATTCAATCTGTTTCTCAATTTTTTTGGCTGTATAATGAGGGTAGCAATGAGGTTGTTAGGCGATAAAATAAGTTATAATTGATAAATTCATAGAACCATAGATGGCAAATATTAAATGCTTAATAATTGTTGGATAGTATTGGTTCCTTCCAAAGACTAATATTCTGTGATTCTGATCTTAGCTGTTTTCAATGTTCTTGGCATTCTTTATAGGTAAGAAAGAGTCCATTAATATAATACCCAGATAGAACAAATGCTTGAGTTGATGGGCTTCATTGGCTGTGTGCTATGATTTAAAGGTCAATTTCGTAGAAATATGGAACAGATATTAAAATAAATAAGTTTATGTTATAAAAACAGTTTATAATTTGGTGCTTTTCAGGTGACTTTGAATTAAATTAATTTAACATTAAGAAAAAAATTTAAGTACAAGAGTAGTAAATAATGAAAAGAGAGTAAGCAATGCAGAACTGCATAAGTGAATAAATTCCTTTTGTAAGCACATAAACATAATTTGTATAATTTATGAAAAAATGGAATTATACACACTGATTTGCAATTTCTTTTTTTAAAAAGTTAAGACTATTTTTTTTAGAGAAGTTTTAGGTTCACAAGAAAATAGAGGGAAAGGTACAGAGACATCCCATGTACCTCCTACGCCCACACACTCACAGCCTTCTCCCTTATTCACATCCTCCACAGAGTGGTGCGTTTGTTACAGCCGATGAACCTACACTGACACATCATAAGTCCATAGATTACGTTACAGTTTACTCATGGTGTTGTATGTTCTATGGGTGCCATTTTCTTTTGTATACTTTTACATTTGCGTAATGTTCCATATAGAACATTTTATGACTTTAGAATTAAAAACATACCTACAAACTAATGCTGTACAATATGAAATGACTTCTCTTGGGGACATAGTTTTTTTTTTTTAAATTCTGTATAGATTCTCGATCTGCTTATATCATTTAAAGTCGTAAGGACTAGTAGCTTCAGGAACTGTCAAGCATGAGTCTGACCAGCTCTTCAACCCCTGAGACTTGTTCCCAGTTCATATCTTGACTGTTTGGTATAAGAAATGAAGATGGCTTGGCTTTTTAAATAAGAGTAAAGAGGCACTGATTTGGAATATTAATTATAAAGACTACATAATTAAAGAGAAAACATACCTCTATATGGAATGAGGGAAAGTTTCTTATGTGTAAACTAATAGTGAAAGTTATCTATTAAGGGCACTTCCCACTTTTCATTCGCATTGACTAAGCTGTCTTTCTATACTGTCTGCTTAAATCCTACCACGAAGGGATTTTCTATTGCTCTGAGAACAAGAAAGAAGCAAAAATAGTATATCATATTCCCAATGGGTTTGAAATTAACAGAAAAGAAGCTGTCTAAGTCAATTATTTTTCCACCCCAAGGTTCCTTTGAATAATGAGTTTCTTGAGCATTTAAAATGTGATAGGATTGACTACAAATCAATTTAAACACGTCGTGCTTGGAACAATCCATTTTATAAAGGATAATTGTTTATGTCAGATTTCTAAAAAGAAATAAGTATTCATATATGGAAAAAAACCCATACGTGAAATGGGTTTAAAAGATCATACGTATGCACGTTAAGAGAGAAGTTTTGTGTATTATAGTTTTCTAGTTTCTAGATATATCTAGAATTCATATAAAATTTAATTCATATCTTATATTTCCATTTCTTATTAATTTTAACACTGGTTTAATTAAGTTGGTTGATAACACTGAATAACTGATATGGCCTCTACAGAAATACAGCTTAAGCTTAATTCTGAAAATGTATATTATGAAGAAGACAAGACATTAATTTATACCCAACAACTCTTATTGGATCAGAGACTTTTAAATTAATAAATGAAAAGCATTTTGCTAATTCCATGCTGTTAGTACATGCAGACTCAAAGAAAAGGCCTGAGGCTGAAAATCTACCTCCATTAGAGGAAGGCAGAGAAAGACCGAGGAAAGAGGTTAGCCACTCCAGCCTGGTAATTCATAGTTTATTAAAGAAATTTTACATATGAGGCAAGTCTTGGGTGGCTGCAAGATGAAGTGGATTTTTTGCGTGAAACTTGGCAGGTGCAAAAGAATTATATAGGATAAAGGGCGGGGACAGTCACTGTATGAGTACGTGAATGCTACCAGGAAGGGCAATTACTTTTCATGCTTGAGCAAGTCAGGAAAATGGTCTGCTCCAGGAACCAGCATGTAGTAGGAGGCAGGAGAGGAGTGCTGATTTATGTCAGAATGAACATCAGTTATGATCAGACAGTCCCCAATAGGGGTTTTGGAAAGCAACCTCCGTTCTGTTCTGATACAGCTTGCAGGACAAGACAGCAGCCATGCCATGGAATGGTCTGTCCTCCACACATGTCAATCAGGATGGAAACTGATATTAGACTCCTTTGCAGGGTTATTCCTATGTTGCTAAACATGTGCCATGAAGTCAACTCCAGTTCTCTTAGTGCCATAATTTACCTGTTTCCATTGCATGATGTTTGGACTCACATGTGATATTAAAATAATTTCTTTTATATATTGCTATTCCCTTCTACTTTTTGCTCAGGATTTTATTTAATGTTTGTAGGGCATAACTCTTCTATAAGAAGATATTTTGTAGCCTATATCGTCTTTATTCTTTCATTTGGCAAGCGTTTATTGAGTTTTAACACAGACCAGGTTCTGTTCTAGAAAGTGAGCATCTGTGAAGAAAAGAGATGCAATTTGTAGAGATTCTGACAGAGTGATAAACAGCAAACTATAAGAAATAAACAAGGATGTTAGAAGGCAATAAGTGCTCTGGAAAACAGAACTGGCGGAGGTGTGGGGCAGGTTACAGTTATAAAGTGGTACTCAGGATGGACCTCAGTAAGCAGTGGTGTTTGAATAATGACTCGAAAATGGTGAAGGAGCTTTTATTTATTTTTATTACTTATGCCTACAGCACCTGGTCTTCCTAGGTGGTCTCCCATCCAAGTATTAACCAGGCCCGACCCTGCTTAGCTTCCAGGCTTGTTCAGGGTGGCATGGCCATTGACCAAATACTGTGGCTCCAATGGGGCGCAAAGCCAGGAACTTCTGCGTGTAAAGCAGATGTGCTAACTGCTATACTATGTCTGAACCATGTCTGAAGGAGCTCTTATTTAACAGCAGCAACAACAACATACTTTTTAAAAATAAGAAGCATCACAAATTTCTCTTCACCCAACCCTTTTTGATGTTAACCTTAGATCTACAGGTCAGCAGTTTTACTTTTCTGTTCTTTTTATCTTCATTTATATTGCTTAAATACAAAATTGAATTTATTATTATGTAATCATTTTCTGAATTTTTTTCTTTTGTACTAAATGAAGTTGAGAGAAATATCGAAGACATGATGCTCTATTTTAAATTGGGAAAGATATATTGATAATCTTTTTCTTGTCAATTAAAAAAAAAATGTCCCTGATGTGCATAGCATTTTTTTCATCTTTGTTAAGAGAATGTAGCATGTAAATTGTATAAATGATACTAGCAGCAATAATAAATATTAATTTAGGGCTTATCATATACTGGTAAGATCTTGGGCTTAGTATTTACATTACTTTTGTAACAAAATCCTTAGAATAATCCTGTAAGATTGCACTAATTATCTCCATGTCACAGATAGTTAGTAAATAACAGACTAGGATTCTAATCCATGTTGGTTTTAATCCAAAAATTTAGTTTTTAACTTGCCACTGTTCCCAAGTATGTACAGCACGGCAGTGAAACACAAGATCATTTTGGAAGGTACAGACATCAATATTTTTTTATTTAAGAATTATGTATCTACTTTAAAGCATTGCGTTTGCATTCTCACTAGATTTCAAGAGATGTGGGGGAACTGATCAAAAAAGAAAGGACTCTAACATTTGGAATGGTGATATCTGGAAAGATTTGGAGAAAGCTATACCTCAAAAGTACCCAGAAGCACTGATGTCTTCTCTCTTACACCTTGAGGAAGTAATCCTAACCCCTGACTTTGCTGGAAAAAGCTAAACATTTCTCTTAAGAAAGTGCTGTCTTTAAACTAGTTATCAGAATATGAATTTACAAAGTCTCAAGGGTAAAGCGATAATTTAGATTATGAAAAAAAAGTTAAAACCAGAGTAGACTAATTTATATTTTAAAAAATCATATTCATTTATGCATTCAGTGCAATAATTACTTGTCAGAAGCTACTGTGGTAAGGTACCATGTTAGATCCTGATTCTTTGATTTCAAGAAGATGGTATAGGAGGAAAGTCAGAAAATAATCCACTAATTTCCCAGCCAATATAAAACAGCATTTGTGACATATACTTTCAGGGAATGGCCTGCTGGTTTCTGAACAGCTATAATAAAAGAAGTGGTTTGACACATTTAGTGGAAAGGCTCCCCTGATGGGAAGGCATTAACCAGGTAGGGAGGCAAGGCCCAGCATTGCAGCCAGGCAAAATAGCATGTGCACATGCACAATGGGGGTGGGTCTAATGCAAGGAGGAGGGGCTTGCAGAAGGCCACCATGGCTAAGGCGGAGAGCAGTGGGAGCCAGCAAGATACAGTACAAGACTAGTTTTGTTAAGAAGCTTTGCCTTTAGCAAGGAATCTTATTTCTTCTTCAGATTTCAAGTAACATTTTAATTGCAATGTGTTTAAGGTTACCTTTTATTACAAGCAATCCTAGTTTTCCTTTTACAGTAGTAATATTATTTTTTATTTTATAATCAATATTTAAAAATAAAATGAGCTTTAATAATTTTGTAATCAATATGAATACAAATGTACATAGACCTTGAAAAAACTGTGAAGGTGGTATGGACATGACTTAAGTTTGAGAAATATACTAGACCAGTGTGGCAAATTATGGTCCTCACTACCTGCTTTTATAAATAACATATTATTGGTACATAGCTGCATCCATTCATTTTTTATTGCCTGTGGCTGCTTTTCCCTACACTGGCAGAGTTCAGCAGTTGAGGCAGAGGCATTACAGCCCCAAAACCTAAAATTTTTATTATGTAGCCTTTGACAGAAATAATTTGCTGACCCCTCTACCAAGCTATACTATTAAAGAATTTTTAAAAACTTAGCTATCAGTATAATCATGACTTTTTAAGGCAAAGATACACTTAACAGCCACTGTATTGCCCTTTCACTGTATTGACCTTTTCTGTATTTACCAACTTTGAATGCCTTTCTACAAATTAGGAGCATTCCAGGACACCTAAGCCTCAAGGCCTTGTGAGAACACTGGGCTATTATGAAAGGTTATTTGTTTACCGTTAGACAGGATGGATTCTGTCTTCTCAAATTGTTTGATCAGATACACTGTGGCGTAATAAAGGAGCAGATGAATTAATGAGGCCCCAAAGCTCCACTAAAATTGGAGTAAAACTTGAACTTCAAAGGATGCTGGTAAAAGAGAGAAGGTCAGTAGCTTTGAATTCTTAATGGAGACGAGGCTAGGGCACTTGGGATGAGGTAACGGGAAATCGTCATTCCTACATGAGCGTTTGCAGGGCTGTGTGGGTCAAGGTCCTGCCACACTGTGGTTTCATTTTCCTTTTCAGCTTAACAAGTACATTCTGACTAGGTCTGCCATAGTTGGTTTTCTTGCAAGGGGACGTTGCTCCTGACTACCTGTGCGTGTCTCTGAGTTACTGCTAATTAACGTTGTGAGCCCTTGCTCTGTCCCGCACAGTTTCCAGTGTTTGACATTCATTATCTTACTTCACTCTGGTGCTCAGGGGGTGGAGCCTCCCTTGAAAGGGGTGAATGTTCTGACTGCCAGTCCCTGAAGAAGAGACAAGAGTTTAGGCCGGAAACTGGGACTAGGAAGGCTGCCGGCGGACAGGTTGGAGGAGGAATTCCTGTTCCTGCAACTGTGGTTTTTTTTCTTCAGACTAAACTTCGAGAAAGGTAGAGGTCTAGACATCAGCCCTTGGATGTGGGCTGCCACATGTGGAAACAACACACGAAGACAGAGAGCAAATGGTACCTTGAATCCCAAATTATAGAGTTTCAAGTTACTTTGTGGATTTATTTCCCTTCTATTAATCTCTTGCAAAGTCTTGTTTAAATATCCTGGCCTCATCTCACTTGTGTTCAGGGAAAAGACCCTGGTCTATATTTAACCAGAAAGAATGATGTGCCCTGACTCTGAGGATATAACATAAAAGCAAGTAGAGAATCATAAAGTGAAATGTGACTTCCTAGAGACAAGTTAAAGTTACAAGTCAGAAAATTCTTCCATGAAGAACCCCCTCAACTTCTAGTATTAGATAATCTATATTTTATTGTGTTAAGAATCCTCTTGCAATTATGCAAAGCGATATAAACAAAGTGTGTGTGTGTGTGTGTGTGTGTGTGTGTGTGTGTGTGTGTGTGTGTGTGTGTAGGGGTTGCTATCAGCTATGCCTGAATGGGCATAAGTTTTTTCTAAAAAGAAAACCCCTGGAGCTTCGCTGAGGCAGTAATAGACAGGGAAATGTGGGGGAAACTCTCTTAGAGTCAAGTGCATGCTGCTGCGAACCCTCAGAGGAGGATTGAGGTGAGCGCGGTGCTGGTGTCCCTGCCAGCCCTTCCGTGGGGAGATCAGGGAAGAACAGACTGAATGGTCACCAATTTGGAAAACTGGAAGTGACGGGTGCCCTTGCCAAGAGCAATTTCCGTGAATGGTGGGGGCGAAACCTAGGTAGAGTGTGTTCAAGAGAGAATGAGCAGTGAGAAATTAGAGACTGCGAGTGTGGAAATCTTTTTCAAGGATTTTTACTGTAAGGAAGAGCAGAGAAATGGGCAGTAGGTAGAGAGAGTTGTGAAGTCGGGGGAGGTTTTGGTGTGTTTTTTAAAAAAATATTTTTTTGTTTATTGAAATATGTTTGTCAGCTGATAAAATAATCTAATGAAGAGATAAAATTTGATGACACAGGTGATAGGATTACTGTAGGAGCAAAATCCTTGAATATGTAAAAAGTGACTAGATGCAGTGCACAGGTAGAAGAGTTGGCCTTACACTGGAACACAGATATCAACTGTTAACAATGTTAAAAGGTGTTAAAACCAAAATAAATGGATTTGTAAACGCTGGCTGTAAACCAGGCTCAGAGAGGTCAAATGTTCAAATTTCACACAGATAATGTGTGACAGTGCTAAAACTCAAACCCAAGCAGAGCAATCGGCCCCCTGCATTTCTTATTGGTGGCTGTATTGATCATCTGTTGTCAAAATAAAGCTATGTAATATAGCGCTCCAAAACACAGTGTCTCAAGGAGCAATCCCTTATTATTTCTCATCTGTCTGGAGCTGGCTGGGCTTGCTTCAGAGGCAGATTGGCTCCATTTACCTACAGACTAACCTAGGCATGATCTCATGGGGACAGCAAAAGTGCAGGAAAACAAACTGGTAAAGAACAAAATTCAACTGAGTAAATTGGAAGATTTAATTGGCTTTGTTTATTTAGTTATTTATTTATATTTTTATTTTTCAATTAGAATTGACATTCAATATTATTTTATATTAGTTTCAGGTGTACCACATAGTGGTCAGACATTTGTATAACTTACAAAGTGACCCACCTGCCCTGATTAGTCTAGTACCCACCTCGAACTATACATAGTTATTATAGTATGATTGACTACATTACTTATGCTATATTTCACATCCCTGTGACTCTTTTATAACTACCAATTTGTACTTCTTCATCCCTTCACCTTTTTTACTAGGCCCCTGACCCCCTACTATCTGGCAATCACCAGTTTTTTCTCTGTATCTATGAGACTTTTCTTTTTGTTTGTCCATTTATTTTGTTCTTTAGATTCTACATCTGAGTGAGATCACATGGTATTCGTCATTTTCTGTCTGACTTATTTCATTTAGTATGGTCCTCTCTAAGTCCATCCATGTTGTCGTAAATAGTAAGATTTTATTTTTTTTACCTCCAAGTAATATTCCATTGTTTATATGTACCACTTCTTTATCCATCCGTCTATTGATGGGCACTTAGGTTGCTTCCATATTTTGCCTATTGTAAAAAGTGCTGTAGTGAACATAAATGTGCATATATCTTTTCAAATCAGTGTTTTGGTTTCCTTCACATAAATGCTCAAAAGTTTAATTGCTGGGTCATAAAGTAGTTGTATTTTTTAATTGTTTTTTTAGAGTCAAAAAGAAAGTTTATTTGAAAAGGGATAACACTCAGAGTGCGGTCTCCTCTCAGAGGCAGAGAGTGAGAGGGACAGTGAGAGGGACCTATTTTTTAATTTTTTGAGGAAACTCCAAACTATTTTCCATAATGGCTGCACCATTTTGCAATCCTACCAACAGTGTACAAAGGTTCCATTTTCTCCACATCCTCGCCAACACTTGTTCTTTGATTTATTGATGATGATATCTCCTTGTGGTTTTGATTTGCATTTCTCTAATAGCTAGTGAAGTTGAACATCTTTTCATATGTTTATTTGTCCTCTTTGGAGAAATGCCTATTTAGGTCTTCTGACCATTTTTTTAATTGGATTGTTTGTGTTTTTGGTGTCAAGTTGTATGAATTCTTTGTAAATTTTGAGTATTAATCCCTTATCAGATTTATCACAGGCAAATATCTTCTCCCATTCAGTAGGTCGTCTTTTCATTTTGCTGATTGTTTCCTTTGCTGTGCAAAAACTTTTAGCTTCATGCAGTGCCATTGATTTATTTGTTTGTTTGTTTGTTTTCCTTGCTTGAGGGGATATATCCGAAAAAAATATTACTAAGAGCAATGTCAGAGAGTTTACTGCTTATGTTTTTTTCTAGGATTTTTATGGTTTCAAGTCCTACATTTAAGTCTTTAATTCATTTTGAGTTTATTCTTGTATATGGTGTAAGAAAGTGTTTGTTTCACGTATCTTTCCAGTTTTTCCAACAGCATTTATTGAAGAGACTTTCTTTAACTCATTATAAATTCTTGCTTCCTTTGTCATAGATTAAATGACCATACAGGCTTGGATGTACTTCTGGGCTCTCTATTCTCTTCCATCGATCTATGGGTCTATTTTTGTGCCACTACCATGTTGTTTTGATCACTAAAGCTTTGTAGTATAGTTTGTTATCAGGTAGCATGATACCTCCAATTTTGTTCTCTTTCCTCAATATTGCTTATTCTTTTATGGATCTTTTATGGATCCTTTATGATTTCATATAAATTTAAGATTATTTGTTCTAGGTCTGAGAAGAATGCCATTGGCCTTTTGATAGGGATTGCATTGAATCTATGGATTGTTTTAGGTAGTACGGACTTTTTAACAATGTTAATTCTTCTTATCCATGAGCACAGTTTATGCTTCCATTTATTTGTATTTTTTTTTTCATTTTCTTTTTTCAATGACATAATTTTCTGAGCACAAGTCTTTTACTTCTTTGGTTAAATTTATTCCTAGATATTTTATTGTTTTAGATGCAATTGTAAAAGACATTGTTTTTCTTAATTTCTCTTTCTGATAATTCATCATTGGTATATAAAAATGCATTCAATTTTTGAATATAAATTTTGTATCTTGCTACTTTACTAAATTCATTTATCAGTTCTAACAGGTTTTTTTTGGTTGAATCTTTAGGGTTCTCTATATGTAGTATCATATTATCTGCAGTTTTACTTCTCCTTTTCCAATTTGGATGCCTTTTATTTCTCTTTCTTGTCTTATTGCTGTGGCTAGGACTTCTAATAGTACGTTGAATAAAAGTGGTGAAAGTAAACATTCTTGTCTCGTCTCAGATCTTAAAGAACATGCTTTTAGCTTTTCCCTGTTGAGTATGATGTTAGCGCTGAGTTTGTCATATATGGCCTTTATTTTATTGAGGTATGCTCCCTCTATTCCCGCTTTGCTGAGAGTTTTTATCATAAATGGATGCTGGATTTTGTCAAATGCTTTTTCTGCATCTATTAATTGATCATATATGGTTTTTATCTTTCTATTTGTTAGTGGTGTATCACGTTAATTGACTTGCAGATATCGAACCAATCTGGCATCCCAGTAATAAACCCTACTTGATCATGGTGCATGATATTGCTGAATTTGGTTTGCTAATATTTTGTTAAGGATTTTCCCATCTATGTTCATTAAAAATATTGGCCTATAATTTTTTTTTTTTTTTTTTGGTAATATCTTTGTCTTGTTTGGGCATCAGGGTAATGCTGGCCTCATAGAATGAGTTTGGGAGCCTTCCATCCTTTTGAGTTTTTTAGAATAGCTTGAGAAAAATAAATGTTCATTCTTTGAATGTTTGGTAAAATTCACCTGTGAAGGCATCTGGTCGAGGACTTTTGTTTGTTGGGAGTTTTTTTGATAACTGATTCAATTTCATTTGTTGTAATCCATTGGTTCAGATTTTCTGTTTCTTCTTGACTCAGTCTCAGGACAGTGTACATTTCTAGGAAAGTTTCTCTTTCTTCCTGATTGTCCAATTTGTTGGCATGCCGTTGCTCATAGTATTTTCTTATAATCCTTTGTACTTCTGTGGTGTCAATTGTCACTTCTCCTCTTTCATTTCTGATTTATTTATTTGAACCTTCTTTCTTTTTTTCATGATGAGTCTGGTTAAAGGTTTATCAATTTTGTTTATCTTTACAAAGAACCAGTTCTTGGTTTTGTTGACTTTTTGTATTGTTTTTTTCAGACTCTATTTATTTCAGCTCCAATCTTTATTATTTCCTTTCTTCTACTCACTTTGGGTTTTGTTTGCTGTTCTTTCTCTAGTTCCTTTAGATGTAAGGTTAAATTGTTTATTTGATTTTTTTTTTTTTTATTTCTTGTGGTAGGCCTGTCTTGATGTGATTTTCCCTCTTAGGACTGATTTTGCTGTGTCTCATAGATTTTGGGTTGTTGTGTTTTCATTTTTGTCTTAAAGTATTTTTTGATTTCTTCCTCGATCTCATTGCTAATCCATTCATTGTTTATTAGCATGTTAGCTAGCCTCCATGTGTTTGTATATTTTTCATTTTTTCTTGTAATTGATTTCTAGTTTCATACCATTGTGATCAGAGAAGATGCTTAATATGATTTCAATCTTCTTAAATTTTCTGAGACTTGTTTTGTGGCCTAATGTGTGGTCCATTTTGGAAAATATTCCAGAAGGATGTATATTCTGCTGGTACGGGGTGAAATGTTCTAAAAATATCAATTAAATTTATCTGATCTAGTGTGTCTTTTAAGCCCCCTATTTCTTTGTTGTCTGGAAGATTTGTCCATTGGTGTCAATGAGGTGTTAAAGTCCCCTACTATGACTGCATTACTGTCAATCTCTCACTTTATGTCAGTCAATATTTGTTCTATATATTTAGGTGCTCCTATGTTGAATGCATAAATGTTTACTAGGGTTATGTCCTCTTGTTAGATTGATCTCTTTATCATTTTGCAATGTCTTTCTTTGTCTCTTATTATAGCCTTTGTTTTAAAGTCTTTTGTCTGATTTAAGTATTGTTACCCCAGCTTTCTTTTTTCATTTCCACTTGTATAAAATATCTTTTTCCAACCCTTTACTTTCAGTCTGTGTGTGTCTTTCGGTCTGAAGTGGATCTCTTGTAGACAGTATATGTATGGGTCTTGTTTTCTTAACCATTCAGCTACCCTATGCCTTTTGATTGGATCAGTTAATACATTTACATTTAAAGTGATTATTGATAGGTACATAGTTATTGCCATTTTATTATTCATATTTATTTATTTTTTAACCCCTTCTTTTAAAAGAAGCCTCTAACATTTCTTGTAATACAGGCTTGACGGTGATGAATTCTTCTGGCTTTTGTCTGTCTGGGAAGCTCTTTACCTCATCTTCAATTTTAATTGATAGCTTTACTGGATATGGTAGTCTTGGTTGTAAGTCTTTGCTTTTCTTCACTTTGAATATTTCATGCCAGTCGCTTCTGGCCTGCAAAGTTTCTGTTGAGAAAACAGCTGACAGTCTTATCGGATCTCCCTTCTATGTAACTAGTTGCCTTTCTCTTGCTGCTTTTAGGATTCTCTCTTTGTCTTTAAACTTTGGCATTTTAATTATGAAGTGTCTTGGTGTGCGCCTTTTTAGGTTCATCTTGTTTGGGACTCCTTGTGCTTCCTGGGCTTATCTGTCTATTTTCTTCACCAGGTTAGGGAAGTTTTCAGTCATTATTTCTTCAAATAGATTCTCCATTCCTTTCTCTCTCTCTCTCTTCTCCTTTTGGTACCCTTATGATGCAAATGTTGGTGCACTTGATGTTGTCCCAGAGGTCCCTTAAACTTCCTTTATTTAATTTTTTTTCTTTTCGCTGTTCCAATTGTGTATTTTCTGCTACCTTGTCTTCCAAATTGCTGATTCAGTCCTGTCTTTCATCTAATTTACTGTTGATTCCTTTTAGTGTATTCCTCATTTTAGTTATTATATTCTTCATTTCTTTTTTGTGGTTGCTATTTCCTTGTTTATGCTTACTATCTCTTTGTTGAAGTTCTCTCTGATATCATATATTCTTCCCTGTATCTAGTAGATTGCTTGCTTCCATTTCACTTAATTCTTTTTCTGGAGTTTTCACCTGTTCTTTCATGTGGGCTATGTTTCTTTGTTTTCTCATTTTGGCTACTTCTCTGTGTTTGTTTCTATATGTTAAGTAGTTTTGCTACGTTTCCCAGTCTTGGTCAGCTGGCCTTATATAATAGGTGCCTTGTATGGCTGAGTGGTGCAATCTCCTTGGTCATTTGCGCCAGATGCTCCAAGAGTGTCCCTTATGTGGGTTGTGTGTGCTCTCCTGTTCTAGTTAAACCTTGATTTCTGTTGACATGTCAGTGGGTGGGTTTGAGTCTCAGGCTGACTGGCTATAAAAATTGGCTATGCCCACAGGGTATGAGCTGCTACGTGTGGGTGGACCCCATGGACTTGGGTGCTTTTTGAGATCACTCTTTGGGTGTGCCACTTGTGGGGCTAATCGGGCTGTGTTCTGTTGTGATGTGATGCCAATCTCTGGGTGTATTAGTTCTGAGGCCCCTTGGGAGGGGCTCCCATGCAGACCAAGGTTAGCCACTTCCTGTGACTCCCTGGGGCTACCTGACAAGAGCAACAAAGCAATCTATAGTTGGTCACTGCCTATGTTGGACCTGAAGGCACGTGGGAGAGGCTATTCTGAAAACCGAGGCTGGCTGCCACCAGTATCAGAATGGGGCAGCTTAGCAAAAGATCCAGGGCACTGAAGGCCTTAGGCTGCCTGCCAGCTATCCATATGGCTTGGCAACTGAAGGAATCTCTGGTAGTATGTGAGCTGGGTGAGGCGAGGTCCCAGAACATCACCAGGGTGGGATGAGTGGTGTTTCCCAGGTTAGTGCAGATTCGGATCTGGTGCCAGTGCTGAGCCTATTGCCATTTGTAAAAATCTCAGATCACACCGAAGCTAGCCACCACCCACCTTGGGCCTGCAGACCCCCGAGATTTATTCAAGAAATATTGTAGCTTAGGCTGAGGTTGTTTGCCCCCCCATTTGAATTGTCTCTGGAGGTGTTCTAGCCAAGGCCTGTTGACGCTACTAAAAGAGCCTCGTGTCAAGAGGGCTGGGTGAGGCCGATTACCCAGCTACAAATATGCCTCCAGGAATTCAAGAGTTGAGTGGGGCAAGGTCCCAGAGAGTCACTGGGGTGGAGCAAGTGGATCTCATCAGGCCAATGCAGGTTCAGATTTGGCTGTGTGGAGCGAGGGCTCAACACAAGGAAAATGATGGCTGTCCATCCAGTCATCGTCCTGAAGCCACACAACTTAGCTTTCTCTGTATGTCTCTGGTGTCTCTCAATTGCTATCCCTCTGCCAGAGCCCAGAGAGAGTGCCTGTGAGCAAGTCTGTGTGCAGGCCCTTTAAGGGAACATCTGGGTTTCCAGCTGTCTTCTTTCTCAACCTCACAATTGGAATTCCCTACTGATTTTTGCAGTTGGATTTTGTGGGGACTCTTCTCCCCGGCATTGGAATCCTGTACTGGGGAGCTCAGTGTGGGGGTGGAACCCCTTACTTCCCTGGAGGGGACCTTTACAGCTGAGATATCCCTCTCAATTCTCAACTACCACGCACAGGTGCAGGGCCAGCTCATTTTGCATTTCTGCCCCTCCTATCGGTCTCTATGTGACCTCTTTTTTTATATTTCCTTAGTTTTAGGAGTTATGTTCAGCTTGTCTTCAGGTGGTTTTTCCAGGTTGATAGTTCTACAATTTAGTTGTAGTTTTAATGCTCTCATGGGAAGAGGCAAGCACAGCATTTACCTACTCCACCATCTTGACCGGACTCTTTTCTCTAATTGGCTTTATCAAGCAATTCATGATTTTGGCAGCATCCCATCTAGCAAGTAGAAGGGTGTGCCAAGGGGTTGTACAAAATGGAAGGTTTTTATAAGAAGAAAGATGTGGCAAGAGAGTTATTAGTGAAAGGAAAGAAAGACTTATGTTTAGATCAGGACATCTTCTTTTGAAGAGAAGGGAACTTCAAGGGTTTTATCATGCAGATTTCTCTTCTTCCTAAGGGGGATGGAGAGGACCATTGTAACAGATTACCTTAGTTGTGCTTGTCCAGAAAATTCCAGACTGATTGGTTAAGATTATATTTCTGGGAGAGATTGAAACTGCAATTAGGTCAGATTTTAAATCTAAGTTTGGTATCATGGGCTGTTAGTATAAGAGATGCCATTTTGGGGTTATGCTTTTCCTTTAAACAAAGCTCAGTAGTGCAAGTGCTTTTAAGCCTTTGATTATCATATCCTCCTAATGTCCTATTGATTAAAGCAAGTCATATGGCCAAGTCCAAATTCAAGGGGCAAGAAAGTTCAGTCCACCCATCTGTACGTGGGGATGGAAAAAGAGAGTGAATATTAATAACAATTGGATCTACCACATTGACTTACTAGTAAGGTATAAATGAATGATATATAATTCCATCAAAATACCTAATGATTAATATCCATAAATCAATTAACCTTGAGACATCTCAGTTTGTTGCTTTTCGCTAAAGCACAATTTCCTTAGTTCTAACCATCACGTCTTATAATGTGTAACGTGAGAGTTGAAATCATATTTCAATGTAGTATTGAAATATGAATATCATATTTGAGTTTATCCAAATACTTCTATTTGATTTGGGTTTTTTTTCCCCCCTTTCTTCTCATTCTCTTTTCTAGTTTTTAAATTTTACGCCATATAAATGGATACTCCCATTTGGGAAATGAAACATCGTAAAAAATAAAATTTAACTTATTTGAACCTTCAAGTAAAGTATTAAAGTATCTTACTTTTATAATGTAGGGAGAAAGCAAGAAAACTAAAGTGTTAAATCAGAGACTGAGATGTGCTGATCAGCCCTGCAGCCAGACCATGAGGAAACCTGCAGAACAAAGGAAGATTTCTGCTGGGATTGCTAACAATCCATTTCACCACACTCTTGAGGGAAAACAGGAAAAAAGAGAGTCTTTAAGTGGCCCGTATGCAAAATAAAATCATTCATTTCCTATAGCTAAAACCATGGGGAACCTATGGATTAAAGGCTGGGAATTGGCAGCAGACCTTTCACGCTACATATTTTTACTTTTTCATGCTATATACTCCTATTCTTCCTCACTGTATGTAAACAAAGTCTTTAAACTATAACTCACAAGAACTAAAGAATGATATATAACCTGAATTCTAAGAGGTCCTTCCTACTGTCTTTACTCTGTCCCTCTCACTGTCCTCATCTTTCTCTATTGTCTCTGCCCATCTGAGTCTCTTTTAGGCTCTCTCACTCTCTGCCTCTGAGAAGAGACCGCGCGCTATCTGTGGAGTGTTACCTCTTCTCTAATAAACTTTCCTTTGACTCTAACTTTGTCCTGTGTTTAAATTCTTTCTACACTCTCCACCAAGAAACCTCTCCTCTATTTGCCCTGTCCTGCATCACTTAGACTACATTGATATTTGAATGATAAAAATACACAAATCAATTTAATTCCTGATTGATATCGCTAGAGTTAAACCATATTTATACTTTTAAAAATTATAACAGGGCATATTTTAAAAATATGCTATTATAACTTGCTAACATAATCATTCCTTAGGGGCCACTGACTAATAAATACATTCCAGAAGAAAGCAAAGACATTTTAAGATGAAAGACTTGCAAATTTCCATTTGAAAATTTTAAGCAAATTACTTTAGGATATGCTTGTCTGTTACAAAATGTATAGGGTTCAGCTGTGTAAATCACTTGATATACTTTGCAAACAAATCAAAAGGATCCCTAGACTAATACAAGAAAGTTATTAATATATACTTATACATATTATGTTTATATTTATCTTTATTAGGTAATATCACCACATACTGTTATTTTTCTGTGAAGGTGCTTTTATTTTAATATGGATATTTTTTAACTCTGAGATAATAGATAAGAAAGAGAAGTAGGGAAAAAAATTGTTTATGTACAACTGTAAATCCAGCCAAAGCTATTCTACTAGTAAATCCTCCAGTCTTTCTTATTTGCACTTCTATAGCCATTAGCTAAATGGATTTTTCACTTTTTGTTTGGACAACATGGAAATAGGTCAGGTACCAGGACTCTCCCTTGTTAGAATCCCATGTTGGTAGCACAGGTAGGTCTGTAACAGCCTCAGGAGCTGTAATAGGCTCAGATGATACATATACTTTCCAGGGTAGAAAAATAGGAATCCATTGAAGGATTCTCAGCTATTAAACCTGGGGCTTCACGAGGCATGTCTGTGCCCTCCTGGGAAAGTGTTCTTAACAGAGTTCTCTGATCATAGAGCTTTCCTGCAAGCTGCAATTAGTTGGGGTGTCTTACCTCTCCTGCTAAAAATATACACTCTGAAACCCAGCCTGCAGCAGTCTGAGGAAGAATAATAGAGGGTGAGAAACAGACTGCGGGCCTTGCTCTGATGTGCTGCTGGTGCTTATTTTCTGACCCCAAGTCTTGGAATTTACCAGCACCAACCTTTAAATTCTCTTATTTCCTCCTGGGAACAGACTGAAATATTCCAGACCTGCCTTGTTTTTAGATTACTTCTAAATTCACTTAATTTGCCATTGCCAATGATTGCTTTGTGTCTCTCAATTGGTGTGAAAATATCAGGATTGTTAACGCTAATTAAACTATCCTCAGACACCTACCTTTTCAGGGGAGTGGGCCAAGAAAATGCCCTTGGGCAGCTCCTAAGCCCCTCCGGAGAGCAGAGAGAGTTTCTGACCTTAGTGGCACAAGTTAGTCAGTTTCCATTCACAGACACCCTGGGGGACTTCTCCATTCTCTCTTCACTCCGAACCATGATCCTACAAAGTTGTTAGTAAAGGGGAGCAAAATATACCACCCCAAAATACGCCTCTTTGATCTGGTTATTTTTCAGAAATAGCAGACACAGTAGAAGCTCTGAAAACTGAGTAGAAGTTACATTTATAAAGGAAATTTCCATTTGTAACAGCGTCTCTCTGTAACACAAGGAGGATGACTGAATCTCTAGAAACTCATCTTTGGAGGAGGCAAGGACTTAAATCTTCACAACCTTTCCCTTGTTTACAGGTCTTCTCCTGGTTACCTCCTCAAACTGGCCTCCTCTTCCCATCCCCAACACCTTTGATCTTCAGTTGGAGATTGTATTTAAGATAGTAGCTTGGGCAATTTCAGGGAGTTACTCAGCTTTTCTTGATATTGTGGGTGTGTAAAAATAATTTTTCTTCCCATCTTTCTACATTTTTCTGGCTAGGCTAATAATCAAATTAACATGTCACAGACTGACAAAAAGAAAAAATAACCAATTTTGTTATGGGTGTGCATGTAGGGTGACATAAGAATATGAGACTCAAAGACACTTTGGGCAGCTGAGGCTTACATGCCCCTCTGGAGCTAAGGGGGAGGGGAGTGCAGTGGGTGTGGTTTGGGAAGGCAATTCACATGGAGATGGAAAAGCAAATTTTTGGTAAATAAATGTTTGCTGGGCCATTTTTAACAAAGAGACACTGAGAGGACTTTGAAAAAATGCCTTTTGCTAGGTTCCTTCCTGTCTATCACACTTAGCTCATGTTAAACTATGGTTATCTATGATGATAGCTCCCTTCCTGGAGCAGGTACCCTATCTAAATTCCTTTTATGCAGTTAAGGGGAAGGTCAAAGTTTTTTTCTGAGTCTTTTGTTTCTTAAAAATAACCAACTTAAAATAGTCAGTATTCCAAAAAGCCTATTTTGGGATGGCAAACTCTGCTCCCGTATATACAGTATCTCCCATATATACAGGAGGTATACATGTTATTAAATTTCTGTTTGTTTTTCTCCTGTTAATCTGTCTTTTTATTACAGGTGGTGTCTCAGTTTAGGAGGGTAGAGGAAAAAATATTTTTCTTCCCCTAGATTAGGGACATTTGGTATTTAAATATCACACAGCATATACAAAGCCCTTTAAAAGAGGAGGCGGGCCAATATCTTGCAAAGTGAATGTTCATTAAAATAAAATAATGAATTATGCAATCTATCTAATTTATACAGAGTATGGTAAAATCATGAATAATTTTTACATGTAACAATTCTATCAGTCTTGATAATCTTATGTTTTAAGGCAAAAATGTAAAGAAAGAAAAAGACAGAAAAAGAAAAAAAAAAAAAGGAAAAGGATGAGGACCATACTGTGTTTCATCTGTCACATACTTAAGACTAAAAATCTTGGAGGCACAACCCCTCCCATTTCTGTTTTGCGATATACAGTAAGTCACCAGCAACTACTTTCCAAAGAACTTCCTCCTCTCCACTCACCACAGTCTTACTCGGACTCTCAGCATTTTTACTTGGATTATTATAGCAACCTCCCAGTTTCTCAGTCATTTACTCTTCTCCCCCTGCTAGTCAGAGTGATCTTTCTAAAATCCATATCTGTTTATAGAAGGTTCACTCTCCCATTTCAATTAACACCCAATAACCACAGGATACATCCAATGTTGGCACAGAATGCACATGTCTTCCTAGACTGATCCTTATTCCGGTCTCATCTTGCAGCCAATCCTACTCATTTCTCTACCTCTTGCCACTGCCTGGATTCCCTTCTGCTCTCCATCATCATCTATCTGAGTTAAATGTTTATCTATACACTTGATTGAGTACAAAATTGGCTCGTGAAAAATGGAGCTACTTATTCCTCTGTTGTTATGGAAAAAGGGTACTTAATATGTGCTCTCTACCATTAACCTGGGAGTATGGCATAATTCCAATCAGGCTTTAAAGAAATTTTTATGAGTGTAGAATTTTGAGATAAATAAATGCATTATTTTGTAGTATTGTTTTAAACCTAACCCCATTAGTTAAAAATGTACTCAAAAGTTTCTTAATAGAAGTGCCTCCTGGTATTTTAATTAATTTAATAGGGAGAAAGGAGGAAAGTATAGTCTCATACACAAAAGAGAAAATACACAGCAAAGGGTAATGCCATTAGTTAGCGTGGTTTATAGAATAACTTTTCACCCCTGATAGATCATAGCTAGGTCTTTCTCTCTAATGTGAAGCCAATTTTTAATTTTTAATGGGAAGTGTAATGAAGAGTCAGTTTACACATTTACATACTCAATTTTAAATTCACCTACTCAATCTCTGTGTGAAAATTTTATATCACTATTTATTTGGTTAATGGGGTAGAATTCAAAGAGCTGAACTAAAAAGGATAAGATTAATTGAAATCTGAATTTATCTAGAAGCCAACAGGGTCTGACCCCACAAAAGAGGGTCATTCATTAATCAAACAGTAACTGATCACCATGGGGGTTCAAGTGTTTGGTACCATATAGGTGAGTGAATTCTACAATGAGCATCAAGGAGGGAGGGACAGGAAGAGTAGAAGGACAATAGCAGATGAAAGGCCTTAGAAAGAAAGAGATCAAAGAGATTATGAGACTCTAAAAAGCACCATTAGATGGAGGGAAAACACCTCTTATTGCTTCTAAATATTGTAGGTTCTCTTTACATCTACCCCTTCACTCCTCTCCCCCATACCAAGTAGTTGATATGTAAAACTTGCACTTACACTCATTTCCTTCAAAAATACAAAATTTTATATTTGAATTTCAAAGTTTTGGTCTCCTAAGAGCTTTAGTATATAAGCTAATACAGAGAACTTTGCTTTAATTTTAAACTTGCCATGGTCAGTTTATATTTTTTATTCTTTTATTCTCCATTTTTCCAGTTTCCTTCTGGTTTCATAAGGAAGGTAAGAAATGCGGTGGTATTAAGAAGAGCATTCTATAGTGCTAAGTGAAGACCAGACACAGATGTATCTCCATATGAAACCGTTTTAATGTTTTAAGAGTCTGGTTTAGATAAAGCCGCAGCTTGAGGTACCAAGCTCTTCTACAAAACAGGCTGTTTCAAAACTGAAAGTTGCAGAACCGTGTTTCTGAAACAGGTATGACATACTCTCATTAAAAAGAAAAAATTATCATGAATATAATTTTTACTATGAAGTTGCTTAATAGTGCACAAACAAAACCAGTAATAAAACCTTGCATTAATAGCTCTTACACAATTATAAACTGAAACAAATCTATACATTAATATAAAGCAACAGCATTGAAAAGAAACTGTTAATTTAACATGATGAATGATGCTTTGCTGAAAGTCAGTTACAGGTACTAGATCTAGATTAGGAAGCTGTAGCTCCTAACGTTCTCTATTCGATTTGTTTTTAGGCACCTGTTTACATAAATGTTGTATTTCCGTAATTCACTAGTATCAGTGCCTTTGAGAATCTTTTATTTTTGTTGTTACTTCAAGATAGCCAAATCTACTGAGTAATCACAAAAGCCAATTTTAATGAGATGGTACTAGATACTTTATAGAACTCTGAAAATATATTCTTTTCTTTCCTTGAAGGTAATTTAGAATTCAGTGTTAATTAAATCTTCAGTTGGTTATCTAATTTAATCATTACAGAAAAGTGGTTTTGGGTGCTGTCTTTGTTTTACTCTAGCTCCAGGATAAACTAAGGGCTGATAAAGCAACAATTGACAATCTTAGGCATTCAATGGAGAGTTAGTTAACAGCAGCTAACTAATTATTTCCCATGAATAATAAAGAACTGCTTTAATTTCTCCTTCAATGTGATGGATTGGTATTTAAGGAAGATTAGTTTAGACAGATTGAATTTTATAGAAATTGGGGTTAGGGAAATAAAGTATGTGACTGTTACATTAGATTTTTACTTCCTGTGGAGGCTGACGGAATGGTAAAAGATGAATATAAACTATAATTTCAAAGGAGATGTGACAAGCCTTGATTATTGACTGCTATCAGGTAGCAAAAAGAAAGAATCCAAATTACTCTTAAATCTTGAGACTTTTTGAAAAAATTTAAATCCTGGGGAAAAAGAGTGCTTTTGTTGTAGAGTTATCAGCAGTAAGAAGATTAGAATGAATCCTGCCATAGGCTGAATGTTAGTTAAATACATTTAGGGCAACTTTTTCCCAAGTGTATTTTGTGAGAGGCCAAAATACAAAGCAAAACACACACAACTCAAGAAATCTATTCCGTATTAAAAAAATTTGGGCAACATTGCATACTATATCAAATTCTTGGAGCTTACAGTATTAGCTAATAAAATCTCTGACAAATTCTACAGTAAAGAAACTTCTTGATGCTGTTTCAATCAGAGTTTCTCAAACTTTTTTGTATGTGAAACTTTTCAAGTTCTAATTTAGGGGAAAAAGAGGAACATGTTCAGGATACTCCAGGGAACTCAAGAGAAGAGGAATTAAATAAATTAATTCTCAACTTAAAAGTTTTGAAAGTTAAAAACAACCATATGTACTTTCTTAGTCCTTAGATATCTAAATACTTTATCTAACAATTTGAGCTATTCTAAGGTGTTTAAAACACTGTTTGTTCTGGAATTTTTTCCCTCAATTAAATTTTAATTTTGTTTCAACTGAACTCAACTAAAATATTTTTTTAATTCTTTTTTTGTTCTTTTTCAACTGAAAAAATTTTAATATAAATTAGAGAAACAAAGAGATCATAGACCTAATTAAAAATGGGAGCTTTTCAGTAAACTTAATTATAATAAATAACTTAAGAAAAATGTTTCAATTTTTAATTTTCATTGCAGAAGTAAATAGTTAAAATGCAGTCATAATGGAGTAGGGTTGGCCTTTAATTCAATGTGATTGGTGTGCTTAGGAGAAAAGAGAATTTTGGATGTAGAGACATACAGAGAGAAGACAGCCATGTGATGATGGAGGCAGAGATTGGAGTGATGTCTTTACAAGCCAAAGAATGCCAAAGATTGCTGGCAAATACCAGGAAAAAGAAGGGGCAAGAAAGAATTCTCCCCTAAAGATTTCAGAGGAAGCACAGCTCTCAACACCTTGATTTCAGATGTTTAGACCCCAGATCTGTGAGACAGTAAATTTCTGTTGTTTCAAACAATACATTTTGTGGTTCTTTTTAATGATAGTGCCTGGACACTAATACATATGGTATAGAGCTGTGCTATGCAATGTAGTAGCCACTAGCCACATGTGTCTTTTCAGCTTAAATTAGTTAAAATAAAATATAATTTAAATTTTAGTTCTTCAGGTACATTAGCTATATTCAAGCTGTGCAACAGTTACACGCGGTGAGCGACCATCGCATTGGGTGGTACAGATAGAGAATGTTTCTCAATGCAGAATGTTCTATTGGACAGCAAAGTCGATTATCAAATTATTTATCAACATTTAACTGGTTTATTAAATGGGCCTATTCAAGAAAGTTTGGTATAGGAAAAGAAAGCAGTTTTGTGGAAAGGCCGTTTTGAATAACTAACTGCAATCACTGAGCTTTTCCAGTTTGAGAAGTTTTTACTGATATTCTTTATTTGAGAGCAGCAAGTTGACCCTTAACAGAATTTTTTACCATTAAGGTAATCATATTATCTCAAAGATATGATGTGTGTGATAAAATTTTAAAATCTGCCATTTATTTATTCTTAAAAAGTCCATTTAGCTGCTTTTGGAAGCAGTTTCCACTTCGACTATTTTTAGTGTTTCTGGAAGGCTGATGATTTCTAACCCCAGGGGTGACACAAGAAATGCACGTGGCTTCTAAAGTAACATACAATTTTCTGGATTAAAAAATTTCTTTAATTTTGCTAACGAAACAATATAATTTGTTATCTGTTTTCTATTTTATGCCACCAAAAGAAAACATCATGTCAATAAGCATATCTAGAGTTATTTAAGGTCACCTAGAAATAGTATTAAGAATTCAAGTTTCTGAAATGGAAATAAACACTATGAACTTAATGGAAATGTGGTTACCCAATAATAGTTACAACACGTTGAAAATTGATTTTGTAGTCCTGAGTACCGCTGGTCAAACATTTTAAACATTAATCTCAAAATATATCCTATGTTGAATTGGCTCTGAGTGTAGTTGCCCTCTAAAGCCTCTGTCTCAGCTCTCAGAAAATCCTGGAGACAGAGTCTGAAATTAGATGTTTGCAGAGAATTCCTTTTCTGAGTAACAAGTAGACACAGTTTGACGAAAACAATAAAATGGGGAGGGGCTCACCTAAAAATCTATTTACAAATACTAAGGAAAGTTAAAATTAGGCATGGACAAAATGGAATTCGTCCCTAGAGAGAATAAAAGCCAATGATGATTGGATTAAGTAACATTAGAAAGATAAAACTAAGAGGATGCTCCTTTTTCTTCTTCTTTTTTTTTTGGATGGTCTCCTGCCCTGTCTAATAATACAATTTTGACCTTTCTGAGAAACAAATTATGTTACCTAAAGGGAATGCTGAAATGGAGTCTCATTCCTGTCATTTACTAGCTATGTGGCAGATATGTTATACTGACTTCATATATGAGCTGTAGATAATAATAATTTCCATTATTATTATTATTATTATTATCATTATTATTGTTATTATTACTACTACTACTACTACCACCACCACCATACAGGGTCATTGTAGGAATTAAAAGAGTATGAGTAATATGGACTGAATTGTGTCCTTCCAAAATGCATATGTGCCCGAATTTAGAGATAGGGCCTTTAGAGAGATAATTAAGGTTACATGAGGTTATAAGGGTAGGATCCAGATCTGACAGGATTAGTATCCTTATGAGTAGAGACACCAGAGAGCTTGCTCCCTTTCTGCCATGTGAAAGAACACAGCAAGAAGGCAGCCATCTGCAAGCCAGGAAGAGAGCTCTAACCAGAACATGATCCTGCTGGACCTTGATTTTGGACATCCAGTCTCCAGAACTGAGAAAATAAATTTCTGTTGCTTAAGTTACTCAGTCTATGGTGTTTTGTTATAGCAGCCTGAGCTGACTAATATAATAGAATATTGAGGGTAGGGTCCATGTTAGACGCGCTCATTTTTGAAACCTAGAGCATTCTCAGTGTCTGTCATATTGTAGGTGCTTGATAAATATTTACTAAATGAATGAATAAGTTAAAAAGACAAAACTTAGTCACTGCATATGAATTTAAATTCTCTTTCAATAGAACACTTCAGAAGCTTCCTCTGGGTTCTTTATTGGATTGCATATGTTGGACAGCCTGCAAATTCAGAGTAATGCCAATCCCTGATGGCAATCCCTATTCTCCGCTCCCCCACCCCCCACTTTCTATCCTTTCCCTTTTCCTCCACCTGCCTGCGTAGGTGTTTAGAGGATGCAGCTTGGGATCCAGATTGCCAGAGTCCAAATCCTGGCAAGATAGTTAACTCTCCCATGTGTCAGTAACAGCATATATAAAAATAGAAATAATAATAGGACCTACCTTATCGGGTTGCTGTGGGAATGAAACGAACTGATAGATATCATGCTTAGAAAACAAAGGTCAGTAGTCACTCATTATTCCTCGTGCTTTAACCTGAGACCTTGTATCCTCTTCCTCTTTTGTACCCTCAATCGCTGTACTGGCTCATTCCTACCAACATTTATATAAATACAAATCTCCCACTTTAAAAGAGAAAAATCTTCCTTGACCCCTTACTCCTCTTTAGCTACAGGGCAGTCTTTTTTCTTCACTTTATAGCTAAACTTTTCAAACAAGCCATTTCTGCCATTTTCATCATTTTTTTTCAGGTTGGATTCCTATTTTAAACTAGCTTCCTCCATTCATGCCTACATTCCTCCTTCTTGAATATTTTAAAATACAATGGTCATTGATTCTGTTCTTAATTTGCTTTAGTTTTAAGCTGAATTTGATATTAAACACCTCCTCTTTCTCCCTTCTGTGTCAGTGACACCACATTCCCAGGATCTATCTTACTATTTATTACCGTGTTTCTTACATCTTCCTCTTTTCACTTACATTCAAGGCTCAGAGTGTTCACTCACTTTCAGTCAATTGCATCTGCTTCTCTTTCTCAACTTGCACAAACATCTTATCACCACACACAGTCTATTCAGACTCTTTATATCTTTCAAATCTATGTATTTTAGTTTCTCTTCATTGTCACAACCCCGGATGAACCCCCCATCACCTTTCACCTTTTTGTATAACAGTCTCATGGCTGGTCTTTCTCTACCTCTAATCTTGTCCTCTTGACTTCAGTTTTTTTAATGCAGTGTCGGAAACCAGCTGACCAAGTCAAACCAGGCCCCTGAATGGGGGAGCGGGGACTGAGAAAAAAGAGAAGACAGACAGGGTGCAGGAGGGAGAACAGATCTCACAACTATCTCTCCGAGTTTATTTCTTTGGCTCCTTTTTATACATATTCTGTTTCTTTGTGTACCCCAAGATAACATAATTAAAGTAACATCTTGAAGATCAAGGTACAATTGAACTCCCTTCGTACTTCTTGCTTCTAATCTTAATCTTCTTCCTCCTGGAATTCCTCAGAACCAGCTTTTTCCCTTTTATATGCAAGCAGGCCGCCCGAGATAATCCATGCACTCCTTTGAATTTTGGGAGCTTTAGCTCCCTACAGTGCAGTCTTTTGCTTGCTTAATCCCCCTACATAACTTGTCAACTCCCTTAGGAAATGGTCTCCCAAACTCTAACATGTCCTAAGGCTTTAAGACCTGTCTCTTGCCTACTCCACTGGCTTCAGATCTTACTCATCCATCCACCACTCTCCTCAGCCAAGCACAATGGCCTTGTAGTTTCTCAGTGCTCTGATACTCTTACAGGGCTCTGAGCATGCTTGACCCACTGTCTAGAGCCTCCTTACTGTATTCACCAGTCCGGTGGCTGACTCCTTATTTCCTCCAAGAGTATCTTTCTATAACACTTATGCTTTTGTTTTAGAATGTCTATCCTCAGCTACATGAAAAAAAGAATCGTCTATGTCTTATTTACCTACAAATGCACAGCACATGTTTAAATATTTGTTGAATAGATGAATGAATGAACTGTCCTCAATTTTCCTTATGCTCATTTTTACTCCTTTGGTTCAAATGCTTTGATCAGTGTAATGACTAATTGTATGTGTCAACTTGTCTGCGCCATGCGATGTCCAGATATTCGGTCAATCATTATTGTGAGTATTTTGGTGAGGGTGTTTTTGGATGAGTTCGATGTTTAAGTAAATAGATGGAGCAAAGCAGATTGTTCTTCCTAGTATAGATGGGCCACATCCAAAGGCTTGAATAGAACAAAAAGACTGACTTTCTCTGTAAAAGAAGGATTCCTCCTGACTTTGAGCTGAAATATTGGTTTTGTTCTGTCTTCAGACACAAACTGAAACATTGACTCACCCTGGATCTTGAGCCTGCAGGTGTTCAGACTGGCACCACACTATTGGCTCTTCCGGGCTTCCAGCTTGGAGCTCACCCTGAGGATCTTAGGACTTGTCAGCCTCCATAATAGTGTGAGTCAATTATTTATTATCTATCTACCTATATATCATCTGTCTGTCTCCTATTGGTTCTGTTTCTTTGAAAAATCCTGGCTAATGCAATCTTCCAATAGTCTTTGCTGTTGGAATTATATAAAAAGTTAATCAGATTCATAAATAATAAAACATAAGTATTTACCACCTGCCACTAGCAGCAATTTTCTGAATTTAACTAATTTTGAATTTTATTTTCATTTTCTATTCAAAAGTTGCCAAAATCCAGGTCATCAGTTAAAAAAAAAAAAAAAAAGGTTTAAATTAAGAGACATCAAATGAGCCACAAACTGGGCAAATCAACCTTTAGGGAACTATCATATAGTAATACATACATGGCCAACTAGTTCATGCGCATATCAGGTTTTTAAATTTATATTTTGGAAATAATGTTTTAAAAAGATAGCTATGTTCTCTAAATAGCCTACAAATTAAAAAAAACAAAAACAAAAAACAAAAAACAAAACCTGTAAGGTAACTAAACTCTCTGAGAGAACTACTTGAGTTCTGTTCCTGGCAAAGAAGTTGCTAAGCAAAAGCAGGGAAGAATATGGGAAGATTAAGCAATTCTGACCTTTTTTTCTAGACATACTGGGTCTTGTTTCTGTTCCATAAATAAATGTCTGTCAAAATCACATATTACCATTATGGAATTATGCTTAAAATGAGCATTTAGTTAAGTTCATCAACAAAAAATATTTTTGAACACCTGTTCTATGCTAAGTTCTTTGCTAAGTATTGAGAAAACACAGAGAATGATATATGTCTGTTCCCAAAAGAAGAAAGTAGGAAAGTAGGAGGAAAAAAATAAATGAAGAGAAAATTCGGCAGTTTTTCTGTGTTTCACTCTACTTGCCTTCATTTCTCTCTAAGTTACTTTTAGTCGCAGTCGTGAAGGATGGGAATAGCACGGATCCATCCCAGTTATTTTTATTTGAGTGTACAGGGTCATAAAGAGGATCACTGGCTTAATGGCTGTTCACTGGAAAAGGACAGTACTTAGATAAAGGAAAATTCAATTGAAACAATGATGTGACTAAGCTGCTAAAGAAGCTAATAATGCTTAATGTTGTTCCCCATTTGCAGAAATAAGATATCTAGATCAAAGTAGGTAATAGTTTTATATTATCTACTTATTACCTACTAATTATATATTGCTGAAAGAGCTTGGATATTTAGACCGAAGTAAGATAATTAAGACACATTTGGAAGTTTTTTCAAACTTTTGGTCCTTTGTTTTCCTATGGATGAAAACTTGAAAAAAATGAGTGAAAGTTACAGATGTGGTCTTGCTGTTAAGAACTTTCTAGTAACCAAAACTATAGAATAAAAAAACAGGTTGGTCTTGGAGATTTGAGTAAGTACAATGATCTCTATCATTGGCGGTGATCGAGAAGAAGATGGATAGACACTTGTCAAAGATGATCTAGAAGGAATTATTCTATTGGCTGGGAGTTGAAATAGATGGCCTTTAGTTATATTCTCGAACTCTAAAGTTCCATGATTTTAGATTTCAATCTAGATTTAAGTTGTTTTAAGTTGTATTAATTTTAATTTCAATTTAGATTTAAGTTGTACACTGTTTACCTGTGCACTGGGTAGACACTTCAATGAAACGTTATTAAAAATTTTATAGTATGTTACTAACAACATCATTACACAAAAAATAAACTCAGAATTTTTATTGATTAAATATTAACAGAATAAAATGTATATCTTGGCACCCGACCAAACCTCAGGTGTGCAGTATTTCATAAACATCAAGTTTTTTTTGTAATTCAAATCTTGTATGGTATAAAGACCTAGATAAATATTCATAAATCTAAATTCTTTTAGCTGTAAAAAGTAATTCATGGGCTAAGTCTACTGAATATTATTCTTTTCACTGTATCTTCTATTTCTGCCTTGATTGTTTTTTTTGCTTCTGTTTTGTTTGCTGAAAATATCATCATTATGAGCAAGTACAATGATAAATTTTGCTAAACTCTCGCTTTTAAGTGCTTGGAATCTGAGTGCTTGTTCTGAGGTACTCCAGGGAATTCTTTTATTTGTATTACCTTCCTGTCTTTCATTGTTTCTAATAAAAGATTAAGACTAAAATAGTTCTCCTTCAGAAATGTACAAGAGCATATTTAATTTAGTTTATGTTCTTAAAATTTAGTGGGTAATAAAGATGATATGATATAAACTTTCTGTATTTTCCTCTCAATATTATTTTTCCCCAGCAATGACTTTTCAGACATTTAAAGTTCTGAATTTGAGACGCCTGTGAGATTACTTTTATTTTTATCATGGATACTAATAGTGTTAAAAAAAATCTCGTATATAATATAATTGTTTGTTGAAATCCCATCAAAAATATGGCTAGCTCTCTCCTTAATATCATAAGTGTAATTTTTTTTTTTTTTTGGCTAGGAGAGTTGATCGATCACATTTTTCATCCTTCTTGGCTAGCTACTTGTTTCTGTGACACCTATGGCCTCTCAATTCCTTTCTTAATGCAGCTGTTTAGGTCTGCCAGGGGAAGCTATCAGAAAAATTCCCCAACTGATATTTCTTTTGAAACAAAAAGGGGATCTGTCTGCCTGTGCCCGTTTCAGCCAAAGAAGATATTTGTGCAGATTTTGCAACAAAGAAGGTAAGGTTTATTAGAGAGTTGCAAGTCCCAGAGTCACAGGTGAGCTATGGCTCAAAGGTCTGGCTCCCTGGGAGTCTCAGGATTACAGATTATATAGGGAAAAATCAATAGTCATGGAAACTAAGGGAGTTGGAGGGGGATGAGGTAATTGATCATTGTGTCTGATTCTGGAATGAACCATGGCACCATTCCATCTGGTCCTGTGGTCTGGTCCTGTGGCCTGGTCCTGTGGCCAGTGGGGTAGTAGTGGTTCTGCCTTGATAGGCTTGGGGCTGAAATGCATCTAAAACCAAGATGTTATCCTTAGTCTAAAGTCTAACCTATTATCCTCATGAATATAGACCTGAGTTCAGTTAATCTTAAATCCTAAGGTTTAAGGATTAAAGGAGCACAGAAGATAAGGTGGGTGGGGGAGGAATGAGGAAATCAAGTGATTCACAATGCCATTAGCTGGGCAAGACCAGCTTTAATCAGAGAAAAAAAAATATTAAAGAAATGAAGTTTGTGTGCAGTTACAATATTCTGTAGGTAGACCTGAGCAATGGCTAAAACCCGAGTTGAACAAGTTTGACTCTAATGACCCAAGCAGGGTTCCTACTATTTAATCCTTTATTTCTATAGATGAAACCATTTATTTCTTGAAGTAGTTTTAATTTCTCTCAAGGCTGTCAAAGCCCTGCTGCTTAGACATAGTGAATGAAGCATCATTTGAAAAGATTTATAAGTAAACCATAAGCATCATGGTAAAAGAATGAAACATTTTTTAATAAAGAGAAAAAGAGTGTTTAAAAAAATGTTTCATTGCAATACATGAGCAGAATGAATGGTATATACTAGCTTCTGAATGTTTTGAAAAACCTTCTTTCATTGGTAGCCTGTGAGGTTTATCGGCTCAGCTATTGACAGTCTTCCCCTCAGTTAGTTTTGCATGGAAACAACAACAACACCACACAATTAATACTGTCTCGAATAGTCCATAGTTGTGAACAGTTGTGTTGAGAAACTATCTGTCAAAGATGTAAGAAATTCCTGCCCCTTGGGAGTAAGGCTTCATGGTTTCCTTAATTCTCCTTAATTATGGTAAAGATATTTTTGTTTTTAAATGGGAAAGGTGGTCCATGTGACTTTTGGATTCTAATAGAATTGTTACGAAGTAAGATGAAAATTAAACCTTTCTGTATGTCAAAGAGCAGTCTCTCTTTCTCTGCTGTCCAATAATTTATTTAACCTTTTCTGCAAAGAGAATTTAAAAATTAAATAAAATATTCTCTATATTTATCTTCTGTGTATCTTAAGAGAAGAAAAATATCTAAGAAAAAATTTCAACATATCACAGGTTAATTACAATTTGGGTTGCTAGTGACTGGAAGCCATTGCCTGTGTGATGGCTTCATGCCTCAATGTTAAAAAATAAGAATGAGGCCAATTCTAGCGAATAGAGGACAATTGCTGTTTTTGTTGGTTCCTCTAGTACCAAGTCAGAATAGGAAAAAAAAAATCCTGGCAACACAACAGAACCATCTTTTACTGCTGTCTTTTTCTTCAGCATTAACTGAGGCGTGTGTGTGATGGAAGGGATAGGGTGTTTCTTCTTACTTTCCCTCAGGAAAAAGAGCTTAGTTCCATTAAGCACTGTTGGAAAATATATTGGACATAGTATATTTAAAATTAATTTAAAAGTTAAAGGGTTTTAATGCCTTTTAATATAAGCAAAAATTGATTTTATTAAAATGCTTCCAGATATTACAATGCAATGATTTATTTATTACTTCAAGTCTGTATCAAGAATATAACTTCCTTTCCAAGTATATTGATTATTTTTTATGTATTTTGGAAGTGGAGAAAGAACCAGTCTACCAGATTTTTTCTTCACCAGCCTTATTAAAACATAACCAGATCCATTACGTCAACATACTATTTCAAAACGGTAGAAAATTTTTTTTCAAAGTGGTAGAATTAACCAATTAGAAATGTTTCTTAAATAACAAAGGACAAGTCGCATTTTTCTAAGCTATGTTTTACTGAGATGAAATATGAAATATCAAATATTTATAATAAAATATTCTAAGTTAAGTACACAAGTCACTGAAATGTCTGAAATATTGAAATAGTTTATCAACCTTTTTGGAGACTTGTATAATAGGAACTTCTGTATCCATTATTAATATGAAAAACTTAAAAGGCTGTATTTATCTTTAGATTCAGAGCCCAAAATAAAATTGACTTAAAATTTAAAGCTCTTCTAGTAAGAAATTTCAGTGTAGTATAAGTTAAACATGGAACAACACCATAGTTATTTTTGTTCATGTTTTTCTATTAAAAACTTTGTAGACACTAAGATATTAAATTAAATTCAGAATAAATGTCTCAGCAAAAAGTGTAATTTAAATTTTGGGGATGTTTAACTCATACAATGATGTTCATTTTGAGTACTGCATTAAATGTATAGCAATAATCACATATATTATGTTCTAGCTTGTGATATGCAGTATCTTGCATTTCGGTGTATTATTCTTATATTCAGGATTATCTCACTTCAAACGAGGTACTCTATTTCAGAGCATCGCCTGAATATAAAGACTATCATCTGAGGATTAGAACTAGGCTGACTGTCAGTCATGCGTCCTGCTATTAGCTCCCTCGTTATTTTCCATGGAATAAAATGGCAACATGAAAGTGTCTTCGCTGCTAGTGTCTGGCTTTTCTGCAGCTACCCTTGCATCTGTGATAGTGGGAGGGAAGACTAATACATTGTAAGGTGAAGCTCACAGAAGACACAAAATCACTGTGGGCAGTACACAGGAGCATAACAGTGCTGCTTTTAAGAACAGACCTTGGAGTCCAGTGCACTTGAATCCAAGTCTAAACGCTCAACAGCCGTATGACTTGGGCAGTTATTTAACATCTTTGGACATCGGTTTCACTGCCCTCATCTACGAAAGGAGAGTTGTTAGAGGTTTAAGTAAATGTGTGTGTGGGTACATATTTGTGTATGTATACACATATCATATGTGATATGTATTACCTTATGAGATATATGGATATGTATATTTACTTAAGATTATATATACCTAAGATATATTTATTAAGATATATTTGGATATATACATATATTTAAGATTTTGTATACATGTAATAGAGTGGTTCCTGGAAGGTGGTAAGTGCCACTCATATATTAACTCTTAGTATATTACCTTATCATTTCTATGTCAACTACTAATGAGCAGCAAAACTGATTGATATGATTGATAGTTCTTTACTTTCTCTTCTTTGTCTTTGAAAGTTCAAAGTTGTAGCAAAACATCACTTTGTAAGAAGTTGACCCCGCAGAATGAGAACCCCTAAAGCAAGGTGCTGAGTTAACAGACAGGATAATTACTTCCTGAATATGTATCAACAAGCTCTTTGTAGAACTAGCAGAGGGACTCTTTAATGGGCTTTTGTTTTAGAGATGATAGACTGAGATTCTAGGGACAGGCCGGATGAGAGCCATCGTAGAAACTGCCTCTCATAGCCTATTATTAAGACAGTAGCCTTGCAAATAAGTACAATCTCATAAATCAAAACACTGGAATGTGAGCTTCATAAGGACAGAGATTTTGTTTGCAGTGGGTCACTGTTGTATCTGCAGAGTTCAGGCGAGTCAGTGCCTGACAAATAGAAGGTGCTCAGTAACTATTCCTCGAATGAATTGAACAAATGAAAACCTTGACCTTTCCTTGAAATATTACCTTTAGAAGCAAAACAAACAAACAAACGATAGCAGGCTTTTCCAGTTCCTGACAGATTTCAGACCTTGAGAATGCTGGTAAACAGGTAACTGGGGCTGAGGGGCAGCATGTGAAGAGCATTGGTATATATGTCCATGTAGCTAGTATTTCAAAAGTCATGGATTTGGTTAAGTTTTCACAGGAATGTGTGGAGTGATGCCACACTTAACTCAGACTCATGCCCATGTGTTAGGTTTGAATTATAAATATTTTGTTCAGCAGCTGCCTAACTTTAGTGTCTACACTTATACTTTTGTCTCCTCAGGGTTTTAAGAAATCTTTCACCTGTGACCATGTGTCATAAAGTGACACTTTTACTCTCTGTAAACATTTGGCTTACTTTTAAGACTTGCTGTTCAGCTTTGACTGGCTAAAAAAATCAGTTTGATATGATCCATTTTACAGGTGGGTTTGATTTTATAGCATTATTTATAATTTAGCTCACAACCTCAGATAATGGAATAAAATAATATACCACTCTCATGATTACGTCTGACTTAACCAAGTCTAAATACATATTCATTTTTACTGCCATAGCAAACATTTTTTTGAGAACAGAAAGCTCTCTTTTAGAGCACAGGCAAGCTAATAATTTGAATAAGAAACTATTCATTTGTGTACACTATAAGTTTTCCTAATTATCTTTGTAATGAAAATTGAAAAGGCATTAGTCATTCTTGGTTGAGCCACACTCAGTTCAACTTGTCTTTTTCAATATAATAAAAATAGCAAACAATCTTAAAGTACATTATTAATTGATTAGACATGATTTCTTTAAATGGTTTACATCATCTCTTTTAACTTTGGAACTTCCAGACATTAATAATGAGTCACCAAAAGGCAATCATAGATCTATAATGCACATTACAAATCAGGTGTGGTCCAAGAACTCTGTGTGGGCTCCCAGAAGGAAAAAGAAAAATGTTTAAAGTGAGCCATGGCAGAAATGCACTGAAAACACTCATCTGTATTTACAGAAAACAATTAAGTGTAATGCAATTAGGGTGACATTCAGGTTCATTTTATTCCAAGGAACTGTTTCTACTCTTGAAGCTCCATGTAGAAAAGGTCCTTATGGATAGAACACTATTGAGGATGGTATAATTCCACTTGGCCCTTGGGCATGTAAGGTAGACATTTTACATTATTGCACAGTAACAAAAATTTCAGCCATAGATAACACAGGATCTGATTAACGTTAACATACTTGGTGTGTAAGGCTAAGTCACGTTGGAAAGCAATCATTTCCAGGATGGAGATCAAATATCTTAACACAGTGTCACCTGTTGGAATTGCTAGAAAAGATTTATTTAAAAATCAATTCATAGACTGTATTTTTACATTCGTTAGTTTCTTTTCACTTGTGTGCTTGACAGAGGCACTTTAAGAGCTAATGACTGTAGTCCCACGGGTACAAGACACTGAGTTTCAGCAATCACTGATAAATGCAGAAAGGAATTAAAGTGAAATTAAAAAGAAAATAAATGCATCATTAATTCAGAAAATGTCCCTAATCTTGTAAAAATCATAGGTCTCTGATGTGAAGAACTTCCTCACTTAAAAAAAAAAAAAAGGAAAAAGTTTAGTAGCTATCACCCACCAACACCCAAATAAGTGAATACTACAGCTTTCCGATGTTAAGGTATAATGGTTTTGTTGTTCGGGTTTTAAAATATTGATGAGTTTAATATTTTGAGTTATGTTTCAAAGTATTGTATTATGCATAGGTTTCAAATTGTCAGAAAAACTAAAATATCGAATAAAACATGTTGGAAGAGTTTAGTAAAACGTATAAAAATTAAAAGGCTAAAAAACCTCGCTCTTTTAAACTTGTAAAAATAAATCGCATTCGCTCGTGGGAATCCAGAGGCTTTTTTTTGTTGTTGTTGTGGTTTTTTTTTTTTTTTTTAGTTAGTTTAGTTAGTTGGTCTGTACTGCACCCGCCCCAACGCGTTGGAAAGTAGGTCCTGGTACACACTAAGGAATATCCAACCAGGTAAGTACATTAGAGTGATGAGGCCCATGAAATTGAGCGGGTAGTGAGAATAGTCCCAGGAACAAGCTCTGCACATGCGGAGTCCCAGACCCCAGGACAACTCCCACACGTAGATGAAGATCACGTAGATAGGCACCCGCTTCCAGGTGCCCCAGCCGCATCTGTAGTATAGGTGGAAGTAGAGCTTTTCCACCACGAAACTGCAGCTGCCATACATAAAAAAGGACCAGAGCGACGTATGGCCGCTGGTCGCCCCGTGCCCCAGCCTCAGCACGTTAAAGAAAAAGGTGAAGAAGATCTCATCCAAAAAGCCGTGCATTCCGAAAAAAAGAAAGCGGAGCAGGTCCGGTAGCCCCGGGCTGGGGGATCCTTCGGTGCTCCTTGGGCCACCGGGTCGCCGCTGCCGGTCACCCGCCGCCGCAGGGACTCGGGCTCCGGGAGGGGCGGGGGACGCCCCCAGTTGTTGCTGCTGCTGCCGCTGCGGCCGGTACTGCAAGCACAGGAAGCGCTTCAGGAACACTTGCGAGTGGTAGAGCGCCAGCATGTACTGCAGCGCCAGGTCCAGCGCCCCCGGCGCCACCGCGCCGGCCAGCCCGCTTCCCGGGCTGAGCAGCAGAACCTGGCCCGCCAGGATATGCAGCCCCACGTGCGCCGAGGGGTAGAGGAGGAAATTGAAGACGAAGGCGCTAGGGCAGCGCCACTGCTGTAGGTAAACCTTCTCCAGGGCGAAGTGGGTGAGCGAGTGCAGGAGGCAGCTGTAGGGCGACGAGAAGCCCAGCATCCGGCGGTCGGGACTGCGAGCGAAGCGCTGCGCGCAGGACACGAGCACGTCCAGGGTGATCCCGTGCATCCCGTAGAAGTAGAGGCGCATCCAGGCTGGCAGCTCGGCGCCCTCGGCGGGCGCCTGAGCACTGGACAGAGGCTCGGGGCGGCTGGGGGCAGCCTCACCTCCCGGTCCTCCGGAGGGCCCCAGACCCCGCGTCGCGCCGCCCCTCCGCGCTGGACCCTGGCGGTCCGCGTCGCTGCCCGCCATGAGCTCTGATGCTGCCCCGGCGCCCGAGCCCGCGCCGCCGCCGCCGCCGGGAGCGCGGAGCTGCGGGGCGCAGGGGCCTAACCCTGCGACGCCTCCCAGCCGCTGCCGGCCCCCGGGGGGCGCGCGGGGAGCTCTGTCCTGGCCGCGGCCCGGCGGCAGCGGGAGCTGGTGCGCTCAGGGAACGCGCGGGCCGCCGGGCTCACGGAGTCCCCCCGCCGCGGCCCCGTCCCGCCCTCCCCTCTAGTCGCGGGGGAAGTGCCGCCGGCCCGCTCCCGCGCTCACCCTGCACGGCCTAACAAGCCGGGGCTGCGAGGAGAAATGCCGAGGCTGGTGCAAACTCCAGCTCCTCCGCGGCTCAGCCCCGCCGCCTCTGCTGTAAGCTCTTCAAGCGTAACGCGAGCAGCGACGCCCCTTCTCCCGGCCCTCCCCAAACCACGCTTCGCCAGTCTCGACCTCTCCCGCCTTTGCAGCCGCCCCTCCCCGCCCCAGTCCTTGGCGCGGACTCCCGCCAGGTCCACTGGAGAAGGCCGGGCTCAGCATCTCCGCCTCTTTCCCAGGCTCTGCACCCGGATCCCCTCCCGGACGCGAGGCATTCACTGGGCCGGTGGCACCGAGCGGAGAACACCTAACAGGTGTGACTGTGAGCTAACGGGCACTCCCTATGTCGCCGAAACCAGGACTAGGACCTGGCCAATGGAGACGAATAGTCGAGTGTCACAGACCAGGGGCCCGACCTGAGACCAAACTATAGTGCTGTATGTTTAATGCCCTTATTCAAAGCCAGCTGTGTCCCAGTCACAGAGAATAAACTCTAGACTACAAGCATGCCTACCCCAGAGTTCCTCTGCATGTGAAATGTTGTCACGGGGCCTGGCCCACTTTTTCAATCTCTCTCCCTGGCCAGTCTGCTTTCCTCGGTTAGTTTACTCTGGGCCAAGGACAGAGTTCGAGGTCTCTCAGAATTTATGCAATGATTTGAAGCCATTGGGTCTGGCATTGCTCTGGCTGCCGTGGTTTACATTGGCACCGCCCAGTGAGTGCTGCGTTTTCTCCTTGCACAAGTAGGTCATCACAGAAATGGAGAGTGAAAAAAAGGGCGAGGATTTTTTTTTTTTTGAGGTGGAGAGGCAGGGGATCCAGAATTTTGTGTGTTGGCCCGCTTTTTTCTTCATTTGTGAATCGAGCTTGGTGGAAAGATGTAAATTATTATACTGATTATTCCCCCCAAAAAGTCTTGTCTGGGCAGAAACTAGATAACAGTTCTAATCTGTTCCTAGATAAGATTAGATGTTCCCTTGATAGATGGCTTTCTGAGAAAATTTTTTTTTCTTCTGGAGAATACATTTTCTGAGACAGTTCCGCCATTTATAAAGCAACCTCCTCCTGTTACTTATTTCATCCCCTTATGTTACAATCTGTGGTTGCTAAGTTGTCTGTGAATTAGATAAGAGAGAAATAAGAGTGTGGTGAGAAGAAAAATTGTTAAGATGATATCAACACTTGTAGATGGTCAAAGGACTAATTACATATATATAGAGAGAGATATATATTTTAGCTTTGTTAGCATGTGGTTTCTTTGCGTACTTCCTTTGGCAACTGTCAAAAGTCAGTGGGTGGAAGTTGTCATGCCAGGAACAGAAAAATCAGGTAGCAGGCTCATCAAACAAAACAAAACAAAAATATGGTTAGTTGCCCAAGTGCCTGAGCAAGTACGATGAAGAGAACTAATGTAAGCATTTTCATGAGCACCTACTACATACAAGGTGCTATCTACATGTGAAAATAAAGGGTTATAAGATGCACTAAAGGATATATAATCTAATCGCTGTGATAATCTATCATACCTGTATAAAGCCTACCTACTTATGATCATTATTAATAATAACTAATTATGATCAGCTAGTAGTACAAACCAAGTAAAACATTTCTTTGAATTATTATTTTACTAAATAAACTACATCTTGTGCCCAATTTATTAGATATTAAAAACAAATGCACTGTTTCTCCGTAATTGCTATTTAGGCAAGAGAAAGCACTTCATGATAGTAGCATGAATATAGCCACTCAAATGTGCGTACACTAACTTTCAGCATTAAACTTGGATTGTTTTCAATTTAGGATTGTTTTAATCCTAAATTAAACTTCAAAGGCCTAAGTCTCCTATTTGTTCCACTTTTTCTTAAAGATGCAAGGAAAACTTTGAAAGATCTAATTCTATTGTCCAGCCTAGTTCATCTTAGGGAAGCTTCTTTGACTTTCCGAGCTACACAGTAATGATGTCTGTAGAGATATGAGTTCATGTGGAGCCAACATTGACCTTACTGGACTGGCCAAGATGGCTCCAAATGGGTGTAACCCTTGGAGTCAGGGTAGGCAGTGTGACAAGGGAGATATATGAGAATTAGGAGAAGGGTCTTTTTGAGGTTTGTGATCATGTTCAGTGAATTGTAACCTACTGTCCAGAGGTTCAAAGTGGAAGTATTTTAGATGCATGAAATGCCTGAGACCTTTCATCGCACACCGGAACAAAAGGAAAGTACATGGAGAACAGCATTAAGAAGAAACCTTAAAGGAAGTTCGATAAGGTAAAGCATGAATGTAATGATAAACGGCAAAAGTAGTTATAAATACCTTTCTTATTATGGATCAAATTGCACTCCTATGTGCATCTCTTATATACTAAAGTCACCAAACTAAGAAGGAGGACATCCATCTAAGAAGGCTTGCAGTTGCCAAATGTTGGCTTCCTAAAACTACAACCCAAATAACCTGTTGCTAAGCAAAGCTGAGTTTGTTACTTACTATTGTAAGGAAGCTCTCTATTTTGATGAAGTTTTAATAACATCTTGGAGGAGAAAGGGTGACATTGGGCTATTTATGAGGTTTTGGATTCTGGTTTAAGATAGGCCTTTTAGTATGCAGGCTTGATTAGAATTGGGTCATGAATTATGGTATAATGGTTTAGGATTGGTGGACACAGTGAGGCAAGGGTTTTGAGGTAAAGGTTTCAAGAAATTTTGAGAACAAATAGTAAAGTTTTATCTCCTGGGCCAGAGCTTCCTGGAATAATGAAGTTGTGCTGATGAACATAGTGGAATAGTAAGGTCGCATTAACAAAGACAGCCAAATAATGAAGTCACAGCCATGTAGGCAATAAGCTGTGGGCGTGTATAGTCTTGGGTTCACACAATCTAATGGTGAGGACCAGTTTATAATCCAAGGTGGGAATAATGTGAGTAAGGACAGGTAAAGATAATGAAGAAGTAGGACTGACACTGAGTTTAGTTAAAATGATGGTCATCGACAGTGGGTGTGGAAGGTAGGGGGAAGGGAGAGACATTGATTGACAGGTCAATAATGTGTAAAATATTTCTATGCATGTCTGTAGTACATTCTTCTTAATTAATTTCTTTTGTTGTACACTAAAGTTCCAAAGTGAAGAATTCTTTCTATACATTGCTTAAACAATGGGGAAAGTGAATGGACAGGAAGGATATGACTATTAGTGCTTGTTGCCAAATATAGAAAAATTGATCAAATAGGAGCATGTAAACTTTTTTTAATAGGAGCGTGTAAACTTTTTATTTATTGATTTTTATTATGTTTTTAAAAAATATTTTTTAATTAGAGTTGACATTCACATTATTTTATATTAGTTTCAGGTGTATAGCATAGTGGTTAGACATTTATATAATTTACAAAATGATCCACCCCGACTATTCTAGTACCCAGTTGGCACTATACAGTGTTATTATATTATTGATTTTATTCCCTATGCTGTAGTTCACATCCCCGTGACTATTTCACAACTACCAATTTGTACTTCTTAATTCCTTCACCTTTTTTCACTAGCCCCCAAACCTCCTACCATCTTGCAATCACCAGTTCTCTGTATCTATGAGTCTGTTTCTGTTTTGTTTGTTTATTTTGTTTTTTGGATTCCACATACAACTGAGATCATATGGTATTTCTTTTTCTCTGTTTGACTTATTTCAACTTAGCATCCATGTTGTTGCAATGGTAAGATTTCATTTTTTTTATGGCTAAGTAATATTCCATTGTATATATGTACCATATCTTCTTTATTCAATCATTTATTGGTCGGCACTTAGGTTGCTTCCATATCTTGCCTATTGTAAATAACGCTGCAGTGAACATAGGGAGGCATATATCTTTTTGAATTAGTGAAATTTATGGGTCATAAGGTAGTTTTAGTTTTAATTTTTTGAAGAACCTCCATACTGTTTTCCATAGTGTCTGCACCAATTTGCAGTCCCACCAACAGTGCATGAGGGTTCCCTTTACTCCACAACCTTTCCAATGCTTGCTGTTTTTGTTTATTGATTGATAGCCATTCTGGCCTGTGTGAGGTGGTATCTCACTGTGGTTTTAATTTGCATTACTCTGATGATTAGTGGCCATATGTCTATTGACCATTAGTATGTCCTCTTTGGAGAAATGCCTATTCAGGTCCTCAGCCCATTTTTTAATTGGATTGTTTGTTTTTTGGGTGCTGAGTTGTATGAGTTCTTCATAAATTTTGGATATTAATCCCTTATAAGATAAATCATAGGCAAATATCTTCATTCAGTAGGTTGCCTTTTTGTTTTGTTGATGGTTTCTTTTGCTGTGGAAACATTTTTTAGTTTGCTGTAGTCGCATTTGTTTATTTTTTTCTTTTGTTTCCCTTGCCTGAGAAGACATATCTGAAAGAATATTACTAAGAGCAATGTCAGAGAGTTTACTGCCTATGTTTTCTCCTCATCATTAAAATGTCCATGTCCATACTACCCAAAGCAATCTATAGAGTCAATGAAATCCCTATCAAAATACCAATGGCATATTTTATAAAACTAGAACAAATAGTCCTAAAATTTATATGGAACCCTAAAAGACCCTAAATAGCCATAGCAACCTTGAGAAAAAAAAGAACAAAGTTGGCAGTATCATGCTGCCTGATATAAAACTAGACTACAAAGCTATAGTAATCAAAACAACATGGTACTGGCATAAAAACAGACACATATATCAATGAAACAGAGTAGAGAGACCAGAAATAAATCCACACCTGTATGGTCATCTAATCTATGACAAAGGAGGAGAGAATATACAATGAGGTAAATATAGTCTATTCAATAAATGGTGTTGGGATAACTAGACAGATACATGCAAAAAAACGAAACTGTACCACATTTTTACACCATATACATGAATAAACTTAAAATGAATTAAAAACTTAAATGTAAGATCCAAAACCATAAAACTAGAAGTAAACTTTTTTGAATATGACCCTGTTAGGGGATCATCTTGGAAATCTGCCCTATTTTTCTTAATGTATAATCTTTACAAAACCCCTTTTTTTTAACTTCAATGTCTTTTAATTTCTTTTTCCTTTAATTTCTTTTTCTAATAATCTGATTAATGGGCAGTCACATAGATATCAAGAAAGTTTCTTTGGAACCTTTTTCTGATGGCTTTTTATGTTTTTTTTAATTTTTTTATTTTTTTATGTTATTGATTTTAATTTCAGACCCTCTCTTTGGTCCTTGGGATTTCTTGGAACTCCTAATCTCACCAGGAAATATTTCCTCAGTAGGTTATTCCTGAGATTTCTCTGAATGGGGCTCCTAAGGAACAGACTTTGAATACATTCTTTTAATTCATAAAGCTTAAAAAAAAGTAACAAGTTATTTTAGAAAAGCTTGCTTAAAAAATAAAATTTCATCTTGAGCAATAATCAAATCAGAAACACTCCCTTTGAGTTATCTTTGCCTGCCTGCCAGTGCCCCACCTTGTGTGCTACAGAGAAATGACTGTATTTTTCTCTTCTCAGTTGTTTCCATTATGTTTTCAGAGGAAGTAGCTTATTTTGTATGATGATAGTCCAAGTACATTGGTGAGAGGTTTATTGGTAACTTAGAGAGTTTGTGAAGACAGATGACCACAGTTAATGGCTGTTACTTATTGAGCACCTACTTATCAGCTATCTGTGCACTTCACGTATATTATCGGTAATTCATATAACTGTCTTCTTATTTTTTCTTAACGGATATTGAAATCGAGGCTCAGAAAAGTTGCTTGCTCAAGGTCTCAACTAATAAGTCAGAAGCCCAGCTATGAAGTCATCTTCACTTGACAACAAAGCTCAAGTTACCTATTCCATTCTCATATTTTGAATGAATCGTAATGAATTTAATGAGAGATATTGATTCTTTTTATAGTTCTAGTAACTATCAGTTCCCAAACCTTTCCCAGTCACTCACTCCCTTTTTTCATCATGCGTTTTATTTTATTCATCAATCTATAGTCATTTTATATTCTTTTTTATTCTGTACAGTTATTTATTTTTACCCCATCTTTCCTTCTGGATTTCTTTATAAATTAGTAAAAGGATATTTATTTGTACATAAATGTGGCCATGTGGAAGTGATTGCTGTCTGGTATGAGAATTGAAGATTGAGGTTAGATAACAGGAAAATAAGTATGGGATGCAAATATATTCCTGTGGCCTGTTAGTATATGTCTCCAGATATTGAAGTTAGTACATGTTTCCAGATATCGTCAGTACATGTTTCCAGATATCAAAGGCATGACCACACCTTGTTTCAGTTGTTAACACAACTATTCATGGTTACCATAATCTGAAAACCTTGGCTTCGTTCAATACAGTGACTTAACAAATAGATTTACATGATTCACTTATACAATAATGTTCATTTGTACCCAGTGGATCTCCAAAACCTAAGTTCATATTATATTTTAATATTTTCAACATAGACAAAAAATATAAGTCACCAAACATGATTCTTTGCTAATCTAAAGATTGGGAAAAATCTACCCACATTTTCAAAGCCTCATTTGGTGGTGAGGTGTGATGGGAGACAGACGAAGGAAGCTGAACATACACTTCAGTCAAAGAATTCCAGTTATGGAATGGAAATCAAATCTCATGAGTGCTTGAGTCCTGTCCTGCTCCTCACATTTATTGAGTACCTATTGCATTCTAGGCATTCTGCTGTGAACTGAGGATACAAAGCTGAGCACCTCATGGGTCTTATCCTCACAAAGATCACAGTTTAGGCTCCAGTGTTAATTTTTAATCATTGCAAAGATGGTAAACTCTAGACAGAAAGAGGTGTATACAGTAGAGTAAGCATGGAGCTTTGGAGGGAACTGATTTGTTGCCAGCATGACAGACCACTAGGTCCCTTCCTCACAAACATGAACTCAACCGTAGACCTCTTTGGTATGTAGAGCAGGACAGAACACTTATTGGTTGGTTGTTCACCTTTACCGTAGTTTCCTGTTTTCCAGTCAAAAGATAGGTAAATAGGTCGGAGATAGGTAGGGATGAATGGGTTTTGTTGGTCGCTTTAGTTGGAGCTCATTAACACCACGACTACAGGTTTTCCTTGTGTACCACAGTGTTGTGAAGTTACTTAATTTTTATCTTCTCTGAAGACTGATTTTATTGTAAAATTTTTAATTAATCACCAGGAGTAAAGGTAATACATTTTATAGTTTAACACCTAGTTTTTGAACTTCCTAATTTTACTTTTAGTCATTATCTCATTTTGTCCTCAATCTTGTGATGACAGGGCTATTTTTATAATTCATACTTATCAGGTAAAACCAGAAAATGTGTTATGCCAAAACTCACGCATTCTGTTAACGGCGATTCTCACTTAGAAGCTGAAAGCTCCTTCCTCCAGACCACACTGCCTTTCTTGAAGAATGTCTCCTGCCCACTGAAAGGTACAAATTGTCCACCTGGGTTGTGTGATCAGCTCATGATTAGGGCTCAGAAAAGAGATGTCATTTTCACTTAAATTCCAGAGGACAGGTGAAGGAGACAGTCCCACTGGTCTATAGCATGGATTTCTTAGACCTCAGGTGAGGGTACAGTTCCTATGACTCAAGTATATTCCCTGCCTTCTTTGGCTCAGCTACCAACTTTCTGGCCACTTAGTGAATATACCTGGCAGTTTTCTTCCCTTAGCTGTAGTTATGTAGCCTGACCTGTGTGATCACATTTTTTTCTGTGATTGGTCTTGTTGGTAACATATTACTATCTTCTGTGGTTATGACTAATGAACTCTTGCTTAAATGATATATATTTCTTTTATTTATATCACATATAAATTTTTAACTTGTAATAGCTAAATATAAACATTTAAATACAATATATTTAACATTAATTGAATGCTTATGTACAATATTTTATGCTATGCCCTGGACATACAAAGATGAATATAACAAAGTCTGTGTCCTCTTGAAGTTAAGGTATAGCTTATTACAAAAGATATAGTTACCTATTGGAGAAATTGGAAATAAATAAAAGTAACAAGTAAAACATATACATATTACCCATAATTCCACAACCTATAGATAACCTCTGTTAATATTTTGGTATATAGCCCTTTTGTTAATATTATAGCACCACCAAAAAAGATTATGTTATACATTCATTTTGAAATTTGTAATTTGCTCTTTTCACTTACCGATGATTAGGGAGCATCTTTCCATTTGATAGTCTGATGCACCACTGGTATTGATAAGAAGGGATTACTTTGTATAGATATTCCATAATTCGTTTAGCCAATCTCCAAATTTCATTGTTAGGTTGTTTTAAAAAAAAACTTTTGCTATTATGAACTTCTACGTGACAAGCATTTTCTTAGTCATCTCTTTTGTGTAGTTATGCTTATTCACCGAGAGTACATTCCTTAAAGTTCAATGGGAAGAGTAAAGATATCGCATTTAAGACTTTGATTATTGCTATTAAATAGGCCTCCAGAAGCTTACTGGAATCATTGAATACTTTTGTAGAATAAATAATTCCCTCTGATGGAACTAAGAAGTTATGGTTGGTGAGAGGTAGAATCTTGATGTTGAGAAAGTATGCTTCAGTGTGCAATACCATGGGTGACACTGAGTGGATAGTAAAAGAATCTTTGAAAAAAATTTTGAAAAAAAATCTAGTGATTAAATAAAATATAAATGTATTATTTTGAATGATATACTGTTACTTCTATCTCTCCATGTATAAAATTTCATTGCTCATCTCTCCCTCCTCCTCCTTTCCTCTCTCCTCCCTCCCACCTTCCCTCCTTTTCTTGCATCCATTTTGTACACATACATTTTTCTGCCAGATATGTCACAACCAAAGCATGATCTTTGCTCTCAAGCAGCTCACTTTTTAGTGAAAGAGGTAGGTAAATACATAGAGACCAAAAAACTGAATAATAAATATTATTACAGAAAATAAACACGGAATATATTTGCTCTCACAGGAGAGAGACCTGACTGTAACTGGGAGAAATTTGTTTTTTAGGGTCTTGCTGTTGTCATATACTAAAAACTTGACTGTTTAATATCTCTCAACCCCATATTCAGCAGTTGTTATGTCTTCCCTATTTTATACCCCAACATCTCTTTTAAAACATTTCATAATCTTTTCTCTTCTTTCCACTTTCAGTGCCATCATTGAGATCTTTATCACCTCGCCCAGGACTATTCCAGTAACACTAATGTACCCAGCTCAAGTTTCCTGACCTCCTCCAATCTATCTTGTCAATTGCTATCAGTGTAACCTCCCTAAACCACTACTTTAAAAATTTCATTACCCCGGTCCAAAACCTTCAAAAGATTTCTAAGACTTACAGCAGAAAATCCAAGTTCTTTCACTTGATCATCAAGATCAAATATAATCTACTTTATTTCTTCCACTCATTTTCGATAACCTCATCTTTTATTCAACTTCTTTCATTCAAATTTTGTGTACTCTGATGTTGACTCAAATGAGCAGCTGTTTGGACAATTCGAGAACTTCCTTGATTAGATTATATGCAAATAAAATGAAGTAATATTGACAGGAACTAGGTCATGTGTATTTCTCCTACCCTTTCACATTTTAATTTAATAATCAGAACTAAAAACATCTAACTGGACTCCAGATAACCAATTCTTGCATTTTTTCTTTCTTTCCTCCTGCAAAGAAATCCTAGGAAGAGAAATATCTCTTTCTTTTTCTTTCTTTCTTTTTTTTTGACTTTAAAAAATTTTATTTTGTATTATTTATTTTTTTATGGTGACATTAGTTAATGAAATCTAATAAGTTTCAGCTATACACTTTAACAGTAAGGCATATATATATTTACATTGTGTGTTCACCTCCCATAGTTAGATTTCTGTCACTACATATTTGACCCCTTTTACCCCACCTACCTCCCCACGCCTTCCTCCCCCGTACCCTCTGGTAACCACTAGTTTATTGTCCATGTCCACGAATCTCTGTTTATTTGTCCTGTTCATTTGTTGCTTTTAGGTTTATATCCCACATGTAAGGTTACATAAATCCTCTTATCATTTAATCTGCTTTCCTAGAAATCTTTTTGTAGAAAATTATAGTGGGGTGGAAAGAAAGGGAGAAGGAAGAAGAAACATATGGAAAGACACAGAGCGAGTGTGATTATGCTTGGCCCCACTCATTTCTGACTCTCACATACCTGGCAGTCATAATTATTGCAGCAAGTAGGCAAGACGTAAAATTTAGAGATAGGGTATTTCAAGAGTTAAAATAACTCATGGGGAGGCTGGTCACAAGCCTAGATGGTTTTTGAATTTAGATTTATTTAAAACATATCCAATACTTTTATATCTTCAACATTTATATAGTGTAAGAACCTATTAAAAAAAAAAAGTTCCCTTTGACATTTGTCCCCCCACCCCACTACCACCCATTTTCCCTCTGGGGAAATATTATTAATATATTAGGTTTTTCCATAGATATATATTCTATGCACATATAAACGACTAGAAATCCCCTCTACCATTTTCATGCCTGTGCAAATACACCATACACTTTATTTTGCACCTTACTTTTTTCATTTATTAACTTTGTGTAGAAAATCATTTCAGATCTTTACATAAAGAACTCATCTTCAACTTTTATTTAAACAGCTAAATAATACTATCTTGTTTGAGTGAATCATTTATCTAACCAGGCACCTACCGATGGACATTTAAATGGTTTCAAATCGTTTGTCATGGTAAAAAAAATGCTACAATTACTTATGTTTTGAACATAAGTAATTTCACTTATGGAGGAGTATATGTATGGAGGATAAATTTCAAGAAGTGAAGCTATTAGGCAAAAGGATGCACATGTTTGTAATTGTAATATATATTGCTAAATCATTCCAAGAGATTGAACTGATTTTCACTCCCATCAGCAATTATGAAAGGGCCTATCTCCATACCTTCTTGCCAATGTAATTTGATTATACTTTTTGATATATCTCACCTTGATAGATGAAAAATAGTATCTCATTGCAATTTTAATTTTCAATGATCCTATTATGAATTGTGTCAAATATAGAAGAATTATTTGTCTTTCCTCTTCTGTGAACTATTTGTTCGTATCCTTTTCCATTGGACATTGGATTAATGGTCTTTTTTTTTTTTTATTGGTAGTTCTTATTTATTAGTGAAATTTGTTCTTCGTGTGATGCACACAACTTCTAGGTCTAAATTTCATTTTCCCTCTACTCTATTAAACCAGTAAAACATCATTCTAATAATAGTGTTTCTAGAACTTGCAAATCTTTTGCCTTTTTTTAAATCTATTTCCATATAATGATACTCCTGTTTCTTTCCTCATAAAGTTATTTCTTTCTGTAATTAATTTACAATGTTAATTAATTTCAACTTCTCTCTGATATTGCTTATTTCTGAAACATCTTAAGGGTACCTTTCAAAATTCTACCAATAATAATCTTACCACTAAGAGTACTCTTTCCTACCAAAAGACATTATTTTTCTGAAAAATTTTACTCAAACATCTAGAAACAAATTAACTTCTAAACTTCTAAATTTTAGAATTTCATGGTAGCACAGATCTCTCTTTTGAAATAAGCATTGTGGGTACCCAGATTTTTCTGGGTGTATGATAGCAAGCTATACCCCCTGAGCTCACTCTCATGGCAATTACTGTGCTCTGAATTTCTCTCTCCAGAATGGCGTACCCCTGCCTGTCTGCTGATACACTGGGTCTGTCTCAGAAAGAAACTATTGCATCACTCTTCCCATGCCCTCCTCATCCACAGATGAATTTTAGTGGATTATGATCAGATGAACACAAATTCTGAAAACATAAAGAACAGATTGTAATTAACAAAACCCTTTATTTTCAAGTTATTCATGTGTCTTTTCAGCAATAATACAAAGCTTTCTTTGTCTTTGAAAAACAGAAATAACCTCTTAACTCACCAAGTAGTTAAATCTACTCAATATGATGAGTGGGCTAATGCATGAATTCTGGCCTGTACATAGGAATAGCTGTGAAAAACTCATTCTCAAGCCATATACGCTACTAAATTCGCAACCATGAATAGTACTTAGGTAAAGGATTGAGAGGAATTAAAGAATGTTGAGATTTACAGTGAGAATAATTCAAGGGATTGAAAAATTTAGACTATAAAGAAAGGCATAAGGACTCATGATTATTTAACCTGCAAAAGAGAAGTCTCCAGAGTACTTTAATAATGTGTTTCTAGGTCATAAAATAAGCATGAGAAGATGGTACTTAGGAGATCTTTATTTGAGGATAGGGAAAATGAGCACAAAAAATGAGAGAAAATATAAGTTAGAAATGAGATAACACTTTGATTGAATATGTTCTTCCCTTGAAAATAAGACTGTGCTCTTTTTTTCTACATATATCATAGTTCAATAAAAAGTTAAAAAAAGTAAAGGCTGATTCGCATCTGTGTGGTATGGCTTAGATGGTCTTCTAAAGTTTAGTGAGAATGAGTGTGGCTTCCTCCATCAGATCCCTCCACTGCTTTCTGTTTGGATGGCCATGGCAAACCTCTCTCCTCGCTTCTCCTAGCGTCATTTCTCACTTCTAAAATAGGGATAATAATAGTTTCCACTATTATTATGAGAATTAGATCAGATAACCTGCGTGCCCTAGTTCTGATTTAGTTTTGTTTTAAGAGGTCAAACGTCCACATATTAGTGGTCTAAACAAGAAGCAAATTGTTTCTCTCTCAAGATTGACTCATAGGAGATGTCCAGGCTTGGTGTGGTGCTACACAGTTACTGGTATCCAGGTCCTAGCTCACCTGATTGCTCTACTTTGTATGGCTTCCACTCCTAAACATATGTCTATTCTAGCCATGTAGTTATTGTCTATATTCTACACAGACAACAAAAATAAGGAAAAGACTTTTTCTTGAGAACACTTCTTGGAAGTTGCCCTTTTCTTTCCACTGGTCAGACTTTAGTTGCATGGTAACACATAGCCACAAGGGAGACTGGAAAACATAGTTTGAAATTTCAATAGTATCTTTAGATACTAAAAGTAAAAATGTCAATTGGTGTTGAAATTGGTATCTGTAGAATTCATGCAGACTTTAACTTATTCAGGTTATTCCACCCGCCTCTGCCCCCCAAAAAGGCACAAGCAAAAGCTGATAATTCTACTCAAGCAAAACAGAAATGATTTCCTTTCTGAATGATGACAAATCTTTTCCTTAATAATAAAAGTTTTTCATTCTCTCGTAGACTAAAATTGTCCCTGTGGTTTTCGACAGGGACAATTTTGCTCCTCAGGGGATATTTGACAATGTCTGGAAAGAATTTTGATTTTTCAATAAGGAGGTGTACCGACTTCCAGTAAGTAGAAGACAGAGATGCTGATAAACATCCTACAATATACCAGACAACTCTTTACAACAAAGAATTATCGAGTGCAAAATGTCAATAATCCTGAGGTTAACAAACCGTACTGTGACTTCAGAGAGATTAAGTAACTTGACCAAATTTGTATAGCCTGTAAATGACAGAACCAGTCCTGGAACCTAGATATATCTAGCTCAAAGTTCAAGTTTTCTCTGATAGAGAGGCAAAGAGAATTTCTGTTTAGAGAAGGTGAAGATTAGTAGATACATACTAAAACCACAAAATTATTTTATGGGATAATTAAATGAAAACACATCAGTATCAAATGGAGTGTTTAGCAAATCTTCTGACCCTGCTGTGACACCTGAAATTAATATCTAGAGTACTTATGGACAGATGAAACTATAATCATGTCGGAAAAAGGGGAATCATTTTTCTTTCACTTAATCACTTTATCTTTTGTTTCTGAAAATGTCAGTGACTGCTAATGCTTAAAAAAAAGAAATAGGCAATCAGATAAAATTATTCAGGTTTCTGGGAAAAAAGATCATCCAAAAATGTTCCATTATGGCTTCACTAAAAATAGAGACATTGTAATGGAACTAAGATTGATACAAGGAAAGACTTAATATTATAGTGATAAACTGCCTGAAATGCTAAACAATTTTTTAAATGAGTTAATTATAGTTTAGGAAATAAAAATAGGGCATTTGGCTTATTGAACAACAGGACCACTTGCTTACTAGCCTTATTTTAAAGGAGCCACTTTACATTTTATTCCCTATTCAGCTAAATATAATGTACTGTGGATATATTTATAATCTTATATGTATTCTCATGTAAGCACTTTACAGAGATGGAACCTAAATATTTTAGACTTTTGTTCGTGAAAAGGAAATAATACTCCCCCTGAACCATATCCATAGTATTTCCATTTAATATTTCCATAGTAGCAACTGGCAGGTTATGGCAATGAACATATGAAAAGTGAAGTGCAAGTCAGATCTTATCCCTATGTTTTGGAACGTAGGGCAGATGGAACGCTGATATTTCTAACTGCAGGGAGAAGTATAGCTTTGACAATGATGTATTTAGACCAAGAAGACTTCAAATGGAATTCTCTAACCCACCTACATCAGTTTATGGTGCCCCTGCTAAGCATTTCTACAACACCCGATAACTTAGTTTTCACGGCATTTACTAACATTACTATTTTCTTTTATTATCTGTTTCCTCTAGGCTGTCAGCTTTGTGAAGCCAGGGTTCATGCCTAACTTTTGCAGTTATTAGATATTGACTTAATGAATTCCTGAAAGTACTTTCCTTTAAGGAAAGTACTTTCCTGAAAGAATTTTCCTTTCAGGTACTGGTAGTTTAGTTCAAAGAGATCTGTGGATAATATGAAAAAGCACCTAAATGGGGGAGGAAGTGGATGTATAAGTAATTTGTATACACAGGGAAATGGAAACTGAGAAAATATAACACTACACAAAAAAAGTTAGTTGAATCTTTGATAGTGCATTAAAAAGTTACTTCAAAATAGTATATGTGCATAGTTAAAAAAATTAAATGATATTGAAGGCATTACTCTCTAGAAGTTACCACTTTTACAACCTCAGTTTTTATTCTGGTGGCTAGCTGTACGTCTCTAAATAAATCATATATAATGTTATTTCTTGACTTATCAATGTCAACACTTTCCAGTGATGGCTTGCTACGAGTGCTGAGGATTTACTTCACACTACTCTCACACCTGTCACCACTCCTCATGTAACTTCCTAAGAAAAGGTATATGGAGGTAGATTTGTCAGTGCTTTCAGTCTGAAAAAAATCTTCATCATTCCCTCCTTTGTAATGAATGGTTTGGCTGGGTAGAGGTTTCTAAGTTGAAAAAAGCTTCCCACAGAATCTTGAAGGCATTGCTCTCTACTATTTGGTGTTGATAATAAAAACACACAAACAAACAAACAAAAATCAATCCTTCTTATCCTAATTTCTGTGTATGCAATCTTCTTTTCTCAGCTCTCTGTAACCTTTTAATATTTTTTAACCTTTGGAGTTCTGAAGTTTCATAATAATGCTCTCAAGTGTGGTTTCTTTTCAATTCATCCTTTTGGTAGCAGGCAAACACTACCAGATTGGAGACATGTGTCTCCTTTCATCTCTGGAGAATTGTTTTGTTTTAATTCTTTCATAATTACCTCTCTTCTCTTTAGAATTCCTAATATTTAGACTTCTTATGTTGATTCTCAATTTTGATAATTTTTTTCCCATATATTTTTTAACCTCTTGGAGAGTGCCTGTGCTTTATCTTTCAAATTTTCAATTAATTTTTTGATTTGGGAAATCATTCAGTTAATTTCCAAAATCACACTCTTGTTTTCTGGTTGTTCTTTTTTCATGACATTGTATTCTCGGTCTTCGGGTACAATATGTTCTACTTATGGATGCTAAAGTTTTACTTAAAGCTCTCTTCTGCTTCCTAAATATTTCTTTGTTTAAGTGACAATTTTTCTACTTATCTTGGTCTCTCTCTGTTACATTGTGGGCTTCGCTCAATTTTCTGGTGATCATTGTCCATTTATATTTAGTACTGGAAATTATGCAGCTGATGGTGTGCTCTGTATATGAAAGTGATTTGCTGCTGGAAATAGTGAGGAGTTGAGTCAGCTGCCTCAACTCCTTTTGACAAATATAAGAAGGAGAGGTGCTTTACTTTCTGGCACTGTGGTGAAATTCCCGACTACAGGTTACCTTGCATGAGAAGATAAGTATGTTTCATATACAGATCTTCAATTAATCCCGTGTTTTTAGCTCTGCTTTCTCATACTCTTTCTTCTACTTTCAGCCTCTAATCTGAAGCCTCTAGATTTCTGTGGGCAAATTGTTCTCCATATCTGTAAGAACCCCCTTCTTTCTTATTTTGGGCTATAGCTCTAGCAGATGGTATTCCTTATATGGTATTCTATATCTCAGATATGTGTTGAAATACTTGTTTTTGGATTGTCCCCACTCTTTTATTTTAATTATTGTGTTTTTATAATTTTAGATAATACTTTATTATAATCCTATGAGGGTTCACAGAGGAAGAGAAAATAAATACATGGGCTGAATCTGTCATTTTGTACTGAAATTTAATAAACCATGTTTGATTGAAGTTGATGAGGGCAATGTAGGACCAGCTAGTCAAAAATTATTTATGATTCTATTTATTCCCCCACCTATTTCAATTATTTTAGATCACTATCACTGGATTTCATTGGGAAAGGAGGGAATAGGACGACAATACATATAAATAGCACTCTTAAGTGATTTGAAGCCATTAAAAGTCACGAGTGGCCCCTTGTTTTTCAGTTCCGCTATCACCCTCACTTCCAAATTTTTGGAACACATCTAAGAATATCAAAATTCCTTGATTCTGGTCCTTTGCTTTTTAAGATTTTTTATTTTTCTATAGAAACGTGTCAGAATTTTGTGTAATAATCTCAAATCTGGTGTCTCAGTTACAGTTTGCTCAGAGGAGGAAAACCACTATGAACGATATAGAATAAATTTATTTAGGGATTAAATTGTACAAAGCTGTGGGAGAATCTGGAGACCTAGAGGGCCAAAAAGTGATGGCTAGAGGAGCAGAAAAAAGTAGGCAATAATCATGAAGAGGAGCTAGTGAAGTAATTTCTAGAAGGCCCCTCCACAGTCCCTATATGTCAACAGGGCAAGTAGTTGGGGAGGAATCTGAACCTGACGGTGGGGGGAAGAAGAGAGCAGACTGGAACCCATTAGGACAAAGTGGAACCTGAGAAGACAAATTGGATCTCACATTGGCAAAGGATACCTTGTGTGACTCTTACCAGCATCTACCTCTGGCAATGTGGGTGACCTGAAGATGAAGCTGGTGCCCTTCACATATTGCTGTACATACACCTGGCCTAGGACTCAGAAAATCTAAAGTAGGAGATCTGATGGGATCTGAAGAATCTGTGGACCTTGTCAGGAGGTGAGCAAGCAGATCAGAGACAAAGAGCACATGCTGTAGCAGTGCCTGGGGCACATTCGTAGTTCAGGCTCTAATCAGTGATGAATTAGATATATCGAGTTTGATGTTTCTTTTGGATGTCGATGTGGACGTGTCAGTGGGAAGTTGGAGGTTGGGACCAGAGACTGAAATATCAGAATCTTAAGGCTTTGAAATAGAAGACTTCCATGATTGATAAGATTCAGAAAATAGAAGATTAAAGTCACACAATTTTAGAAGATTAAGGAATTATGAATCTAGGACTTTAGGCTAATTCATAAATCATCCAAATGAACATCAAAATCATACAATAAGAGGATAGATATTATGAAAGACTAGTGCCAAAACCATCCAAGTGAAGTGTTGACCGATGGCAGAAAATAGGTGCTGGATAGCATATTTCAAAGGAGAAGAAGTTATTCGTTTGTTTGTTTTTTGCTTTTATTAGAAGGAACTAGAGAAGAAATGATTTAAAATTGATATGAGGTGCTAGTGGAATGCAAGTCCTCCTCGAGTAGATATTCTATTTTTTTTTCTTTAGAGATATGAATTACCCATGGTTTTGGAAGAGCTATCAACTTTGGTGTCCAGTCTCTCAAATCAGTGAGATGTTTATCATGTTCCAGACTGAGTCAATAGTACAGTATCCCCCACAGATAGAGATAGGACCAAAGAATAGTTTTGTGACCCAAGCTATTTCGACTACAGTTCTGAACTGTAGATGTATTCCTTGAGGGTAATGATGTGTTTGTGTGGTTATCAGCAGCCATCTTGTCCACTGCCTTGAAGAAGATTGCAATAGAATCTTAAGAAGATTAATTCAAGCAGAGACAAGTGGAAATATGGCTGAAAGAAAGTTGGAAGCGTATTTCTGATATTGGTTTGTGTCTTTGAGAGTAACTGTCTTCTTCCTGTTATGTAAGTTCAATTTCTTTCTTTCTTTTTTTTTTAGCTTAAGCTAGATTTGAGTTTGGGTTTGTATTACTAAACACCAAAAGGCTTTTACCTAATATACTCATTTCTACACCCCATCACCATGGCCTTGGGCCATGTGAGTTGTGAGAGAACAGAGAGCTTCCACTGGAGGATTGGAGAGAGAGAAGGAGAGAGAGAGAGAGGGGTACTCCAGGGAAAGTGAAGTTACAGTTAAGATAGGAAGCTGTAGAAAGCTTGTTTACAATGGAATGGAGTTTAGAAACCTTGAAGGAAATGGTTATAAAAGTGGGAACTGTGAGAAGGAGGGTGACAGGAGAGGAAGTACTAAATAAAAAGGGCTTAATATATATTAAAGTTTTTTGAAATGATTAAAGTGCTGTATACATAAGGTATAAAACCATCACGATTATAACTTTTGTGACTGTATACATAAAAATGTAGTTCAGATTTTATTTAAAATGACACTTACATGAAGTAATTAAAGTAGTCAAACTCGTAGAAACAAAGTAGAATGGTAGCTACCAGGAGAAGGGAGAGATGGAGAATTGTTATTTAATGGATTATAAAGTTTCAGTTTTGCAAGGTGAAAAAGTTCTGGAGATCTGTCGTACAATGATGTGGATATACTTAACAGTGTTAAAATGGTTAAGATGGTAAATTTTGCATTTTTTTTAATCTCAATTTTAAAAAGAAGAATTTAGCTAACATAGCTTGCATAACACTATGAGGAGAGAAGATGTTAAAATGTACCCGGAAATAAATAAAATAATCAGTGTTATAAAAAATAAAACCAATGAAAAGAAGCTACGTTTTCAGAACAAGCACAATGTTCATTGCTAAATATCGAGGTATAGTTTCTGGTTTGGAGAACTAAAATCTAAATTAGAAATGGAGATATATCAAAGGTCAGGGGGAGATTGGAGAGAAAATAGAATAGTTAATAACTAGCTGATACCTTACTAAAATAATGTAAAACAGGCAACTGGAAACAAAAAAGTTAGAGTCACTCTGGAATTTCAATGGAACAACAACAAAAAGCAGCTCCTAAGCAAAATGATTGCATCTTTAGTGTAATTGTCTCCATAAGAGAAGCCCCTTAGTGAACTGTAGGAAGAAATTTTGGGGGTGAAAGATAATATATAATTATGTGTCTTATGTGATACATGAGTGATTATATAAATATCTATCTTGCTATAATTTCCCTCCAGGACAGGCTTTTTCTGAATCTGAATACTTGAAACTGCAAATCTGATGAGTGAACGTGTGAGAAAATACAGAATAATTCTGTTTCCCTTGGCCCCAGTTTAGAGGACTGTTTTCAGCTGCTGCTTATTTGAAGTGATATGTCATGTCATTCTGTATTATGGGATTTCAGAAGTGCTCATTCAATGTCATGTCCAAGCACATTTCCTGGAGAAGTTGATGAAGTTGATGCAGGTATATAGAAGTGGTGGACTATCTGTTAAAAGGTACTAAGAGTACTGATGATTCACCTAGGTTTCAGTCATTAACAAACAAACAAACAAGCAAACAAAACAATACATTCTCCAGAAACAAAGAAAATAAGAAAACTGCTTTGTAAGAAGTAAGATATTACTCTACTATTGTTCCCACTCCCCTACTAATTAATGCATCATTAAAATTTAGTTTTAAAAACATTTATCTTTGGGACCACAAAGAGAACAAGACTACACGGAAATAACTCCAGATGGGGCTAAAACTGCCAGGATTTCGTACTCCATGCCAAACACATTCCGGCTGACAAACTTCTTTTCTCACTCAAATTATGAATGAGTCATTGAATTGTTGGTATAACCTCTAAGTCATTTTGCTAGTGTGGAAATCTGCTATTCGGAGAGCTGTTTACATTCTCTCCCTCCACTGCTTTTGGAAACGTGAGCAAGCTGGATCCAGCTGGGGACAGTCTGTGGCCAGAGATTCCTTTCTCACTGCTGTGGCTAAGTGTCCTGGACTAGGATCACTTCTTGGCTTTATTGCTATTGAGATTTTAACAGCGGATCCAATTGGCCAGGTGCACGTGGTTAGTAAATACCATCACACATATGATAGAATATCTTTCCTTCTTTCTGATATGTCAGGCTCTGGGGAGCTGTGTGTGCTATAATTCAATCTCTGATGTGGAGATTGTGGTAATTCATTAACCTCCCAAAGCTCTCAGCATTTCTTCATGTGGGGTCACAGAGTAGGCTGGTGACCTGCCTGCTTTGCCTGACAACATTCTTGCCATTATGAGGATATATAAAAAGAGAGGAGTGGAGTGAGGGTGTCGGAGTGGGAAAGAGGTTGACACACAACAATTTGTTCTTCTCCCATCTGAATCTTGATATGGTAGGGTGGAGCCATCTTTACAGATCGGTTGGTGGAAATGTTTTCAAATCCCAGAGTCACGATTCATGTCTTTCAATGATAAAGTACTGCTTTGTAGATTATTTATTTATTAATTTTTGTAGGGCAGAGGACACCATTACTAATAATAACCTCACTCACTTTCATTTTATTACTATTTCTCAAGTGTAGAAGAAAAGAGCAGAGTTACAGTTAGTATGCTGGGAATTTCCCATTGTCATGTCTCATCCATGCCAAGAGCCTTAAGTGACTTACTGTCACATAACTCTGCCAGAGATGTTCTTCACTCCTTCCTTTTCTGGAAAAAGACATCTGCTTATCCTTTAAAGCAGAGATTAAGTGTCACTTTCTTTCTACTAACAGCTTTCTTCCCCAACCCGAGAGAAATTTGGTCTCATTTCTCAGCTCTTGATAGCGTGTGGTGCTGTCAGTGTGATGTTTATTGCATGTTTTAGTTCATTACATGCAAATACCTTTCTCTTACTAGAGGATGAGTCTTTTAAAGGCAGAAGCTCTGTTTCCCTCCCTTGTATATATCACCACAGCCCCACAGAATATCTAGTGCTTAGTAATGCCCAATAGATATTGGTGTCAGAATCAGAGCTGGTGCTCAGAGCTAAACTGTACAGTTAACATTAATTACACCAAGTCATTTCTGCAATAGAACCAACCAACTGACAAAACAAAAAACAGGTAATTGTTGTCTTTATTACTTGCTTAATCTTCATCCTTTACTCAAGCGTTGTTTTGTGTGTGGGTGGATAGAGCAAGACAGAGTAGCATATATTTCCGAGTTCATCCAACTGTTGCTCAGACTTCAGTATGAGTTATAGACACTTAAAATCATGGATACTGTGAAACTTTTAAATGTAAAAACCTATACAGGAGTTTCATATGAAAACTGTGAGCCGTTGGGACATTAATAAGATAAATGGAATGAATAATGAATTTTGAAGGTATTGTACTTTTGTCAAATCCCAGCTAGAAAAAGCAGAAGGAATCTTTCTCTGTCTTTGTGTAAAGCTATCTGCTGGCCATTTATTTTATTTCTTCTTCTCCTTTCCCTTCTGTCCCCCCATTCTCCTTCTGCTTCTGTGTCTCCCCTTTCTCTTCTTCCTCCTCCTACTTCTTGTCCTTATGTCTATTTTATATGCTCACTTTGCCCCTCTTTTTCTTCCTAGAGGTTTATTTTTATGAGGTTGACAATGGTGATGGCAAGTCAGAAAATCAAATAAAGAAATAATTATGGAGAAATTAGTGCAATCTAGACTATGACTATAAGCAGAAAATGTTTTGACTATAATCAGTATATAATCAGTAATTATGCTGAAATAAAAGCAAGAGTTAGTTTTGTGGTCTACATATGTTATTTATTGCTTAAACATGTCTTTCTTAGTCATCCAAACATCTGCCGATCAGCAGAACACCCAGATATGTACAATAATAAATTAATTTATCTGTGATATTTTGTTAACTTTCAGTCATAATAAAACACAGGTTTACATTAAAAGAAAATTGTTATCAAGTTTGTCAAGTAAGAGAACAGAATATATTTTATTTAACAATTTGGCATCTTGACCTATCACTTTAAAATATTCGTTCATATGGTATGTGAGTCTCTTCTGTACTCTTGGGCCATGTGCTACAGATATCAGGGATGGACCTGCTTCTGTGACAGGCTTTTACTTTGTTTTGGTTGAGATTCCTGTTGTTTCATTTCTATGAGATTCCTATTGTATCTTTTCAGCGATATTCCATTTTTTGACTCGGGCTGATTTGAGTAGGTTTTAGTTTTTTTGCACCGAAGAGTCTTATTTAAGATAATCACAGAGGCGCATACCATTTTCTATGTAGATGAAAAAAATGGATCCCCATTTGAATTAAATATCATGTAAACTGTAATTTATCAAATTCTGCTTTTCTATATCCTGAGCATTTTTTGAAATTAGGACTTTTGAAAGAGACTAATGATTCTACTAAGTTTATCAATATATGTACTTCTATTTCTCTGGATATTTAGATTGATTTTGAGTGTACTATAGGAAAGGAACAGGCACAAAAATAGCAATTTTAATTTGAATTGCATCATTTTAATAAAAGAAAACACGGCTTGATATATTGAGTTTATTAAGGACCAAAGTGCTGTTATTGGTATTTGATTAGTACTTCAGACAGAAAACGAAACATTAGTAGAAAAGAACATCATTTAAAATATTAATGTTATTCAAAAAATATTAAAATATTAATGCGATTTAAAAAAAATCTCGCTTTTTAAAAAAAAATTTAGGCATTAATTTCAAAGTGAAACTCCAAGAGAAATATTTCCTTTATTTATTTTTCTGTTTAAAACCATATCGTTCACTGTTTGGAAAATGTTCTCTAATTTAGAGTCAGAGAATTTTTAGATCTGAAAAGATCTTTATACAATTCTCTAAGTCCACCCTCTCATGTCATAGATGAGAAAATTGAGGCCTAGACTACTATACCGATTTATTCAGTTACCCAGACCATAAATGGTAGTTTAAAGTAAGCTCGTGTTTAGATTATTAGTTCAGTACTATTTCCTCTAAAGAATACTCTTTCTGTAGTATTTTCTTTAAATAAAAGAAAATTTAAAAGGAAATGATTATAATACAGAAGAAAGAGGGCAAATGACCAATTTTAAAATCTAATTCTGACCTTGTTATTTATGAGGTCATTATTCTGAGACAGAGAAAGGAAAGTTTAAACCAAGATATCTGGTATTAAATTTAGATTTAAAAATATTTTGATTCCATCTAACTCTATGCATTTATTCAGATGTGACACAGATGTTCAGATCCTGTCGTTTGATGCCTGAATTCGTGGAGAGTCAATCTTGGTATGAAAAAGGGATAGAAATTTTTTATTTGTGTGCAGTCTTTATTTCAAACAATTGTTAAGTGAGATAGAACTTTTGAAGTTCTATAACGTTGTATTTTCCTGTAGAGTCACTATTTCTACCTCTCTCTCTCTCTCTTTTTTTTTTTCCTCAAGAGAGTTAATCATTTTATTGCTTTCTTCTCTCTAAGGTGAATCCTTGTGCTATGCTTTGGAACTGACCCATTTTCAGAAATCTCTACTTATGTCTCTCTAGAAGGTCTTCCCCACCAACATTTAAACATACTTGTATTTCTTCTATCATTAAATGCAGGCAAGCAACCAACTTCCTCTATTCCACCAAATGAACGAATATTCCCTTTTATCCGTCTTCATTCTCTCCTCCTCAGGGCCAAGCTATCTTAAAGATAAATGTCTAATCTCTTTCTCAACTTGCTCATGTCCCATTCAGTCCTTAATGCATTTCATCTCAACCTGACTCTCTCTTACGCAACTAATGCTAACGCTTATCCCAAATTCCTTCACAGAAATTGCTCTCTACCAGGTTTCCGCTGGCTGCCTACTCAATAAATCCAAAGGATATTTTTTAGTCCTTATCTTTCTTGATCTACAGACTCACAGAGTATTACATCTGGAAAAAGCCTCTACATCATTTAATCTAGCCCTCTCAAATGACGGATGTGAAAGCCAGAGACCAGACAGTTAAGGTGGTCTCTTTCCCAATTCCTCTCAGCAGTGTTTCCATAGTCAAGAGAAAGAAATGAGATGTTATGCTGTCAAAAGAGTTTTCACTGTTTATCTGACCATCTCTCTACCATAAATGAAAATTCACGATACCGTAAATGAAATGCTTTCAATAGGAGGTCAGGATAAAAATGACTTGTGTTTTGCATATCTAATGAGTCTCATTCATGAAATTCACGGTAGCCAGTTTTTTGAAAAAGTGTCTCAGTAATTTTAGAATTGTAAGCTTATTTTACAAAACAGAATAGATATTAAAGTGCCAAGAAAGTTTTGACAGGAGTAAATCTCTTATAGTACAAGTAACTTTCTTAAGTAGGCAATGCTGATATATCTGTGTGAGTGAATTTTAATTACTTACAGAATAAAGAAGTAAAAGATGCCTCTTATTGCAGATGTGATCCATCAGCCAGCTAGACAAGTTTCTGCTAGAAGAGGAAGAAGCTGTCTTCTTTGCTTCCTTCCTCAGTCTTCATGAAGAAGAGAGATGCTATCTTTAACCTTTTACTCTGGCCAGCTTGGATCTCTCTCTGTTCAAATTCAAGTACTTTCAAGTTTCACACTCATCTGGTGTTTCTCAGCTTCAGGAATTAGGTCAGAATTTAAATATAGAGCAAGTCATTATTTAAAAAGTTGAGGAACTTTGGAGCCATTTCAAACTTCATCTCCATGAAGCATTCTGACTAGTTCTTACTAACACTATTTGATTAATATTATTTGAAACGTCCTTGGCATTTCTATGTTTAGTTTGTACTACATGTCAAATGTCTGCTTATATGTTGTCTTGGAGCTATTTTTTAGTGTTACTTTTCAGGTTTTTGTTTTTTTTTTTCCTATGCAGCTTGTCTTTCCATGAAGAATTTGGAGTCCTTTCGAATAGATGAATGAGTGTGGACAATTTGCTCACCTTTCCTCAATCTTAATCTCCTCATCTCTCCAATGGGAATACTATTACCTTCTTCACAGAATTGTCACAAAGATCGTGTGTTCCCAGCATACTTGGCACATGGCAGACATCTAATACACATTGATTATTTTCTTATCTCCTTTATTTCCTGTCTTCCCTCCCTCTTTCTCTTGCAACATCTCTTGCCAAGTCACCTTAGGTAGATGCTTCTTTTTACATTCTTGTTGAACGAACGGGTATTACCACAGGCAGATTAAAGTGGGGACTTACTTTGCTTGGTAACATTGAAAACTGTGTGTGTAGCTTTGGGTGAGTTCTTTATGGTTCAGCTGAGTAGGTATTTTATGCAACCTTTTTAAACAACACGATGAATTATTAATCCAAATTAGAAGGTGGTAGACTGGAGCCCTGGATTCATGCCCAGAGAATGGCTGTGCTACATTATAGGCATATGGTCGCCTAGCTGGGACAATGACTTTTTGTACACGTGCCAAGTGAAACTTTTCAATGTCTGTTGACATTCTGTCCTTCCTTTGTTTTCTTATTATTGGATTTATTGGATGACTTTGCTACTCTAGTGTGTGTGTGTGTCTGTGTGTGTGTTATTCTATCTTATACTCAATAAACATTACTGGGAAAATAAGCAAGATGAAGGATCAGGTAGGTATATCTTGTTAGATGGTTTCATTAAGTGTTAAAGCTGAAGTCCCTTATGGACTGTCCATGAATAGAGGTCCACACCTTTTATCGAAGGCTCAGTTTTGTCTCCACTCATGTTTACAGAACATGAAAAACGCAGCGAGGCAGAGTCTGTGCGTATATGGAGTGTGTATAATTTCAAATGTGCAGAAAGACTCTGTCTGTCCTCCCACACAATAAATATCTGCCACTCAGCTTCCAAAGGGCTGCTTTCCACATATATCTGGTTTGAGATTCCTGATAATGAAATTTTCATTAGATTGGTAATGATAAGTAATTTATATCTCTGGGGCTGTGACTTCAAGACATGGCTAGTGATCTAATTTCTGGATGAAAGCTGTATTAATCTTCTCATATATGATCAGATACTAATATTTTGTTGGTTATAATCAACATCACTTTTTCAAAAATATTTTTCTACTTAATAAAGTAGGTAAATATGATTTAAATTATAAGAATATACGTTTTGACCATTAAAGTTAATTCAGTTATTTTCGGACTAAATGGAAAAATAAAAGAAGTCTGTAAACATTTTTATTTTCTCAAGTTGACCTTCATTCCAGTTATTTACTATGAAGTTCAATAATAAGAGGCTGAAGATCACTTTATGAAAGCCACACTGAAACCATATGCATGTGAGAAAATTTGTTTAGGTTTCTTCCTGAGCACATTTGTCTGGTTAATGAAGCAGATTTCTGAGCTGTCACTTTGAACTCTTTGGAGGATCAGGTAGGTAAAGGACTGATTAGCTTATGCGGGGAGGAGTGAGCAGTATCACACCACAGCAGGGAGGCTGAGTGAGGGCCTGGGAGGGATGACTGAGACAAACAAGGCTGGCTTTGCTCAGTTATGCTAAGGGTCTGGCCCCTGCATCAGAGAACTGAAGCCACTGGAAATTGGCATATGGCAGGGTACTCACAGAGTGGGAAGGAAACTTACCTGGGAGATTGAAATTAGGGCTTGATCTGGTCTTTTCATTAACCAGCTATGAGATTTTTAGATAAGCTGATATTTTGGATAAGGACTCTATTTCCTCAGTTATGAAATGATAGAGAGAGACCACTTAGTCCATCTGTTCTACTAGTAACATTCTATGATTCTAAGCTTAGCTAATTCTTATACCATATTCTCTATTTAATGAGAACATTTCTCAAATCTCTTAGGTTAAAGCTGAGGAAATATCTGCTGTTGTCTTCTGAAGACTGACCAAATTTACTTTTAACTTCTGATTTTTTATTTCCCGGTTGACTAGTACCTCTATGTCAATTTAACATGTATCTAACTCCTAATTGATGAGACATGATCTTGAGGGTATTAACATGATTTATAAATATTTTCAGAAACATACTACACAACTGTAAAACCTCATTGCTTAATAATTAGAAAACACATATCAGAATACTTAACAATTATAAATTCTGTGACTTCAATATTCTTTAAAAAGAAAGCTTGCTAATTCATTCTTACTGTGTGTTATAATTTCTTTTAACCTTATAACTCTTGTTTTCACCAAAAGTGTTGATAGAATAATAAGCGATACAATGTTATACCAGAGAATTTCAACAGAAACTCTTTCTACTTTCTGATGGTTAATAAATTGCTTGTTCTTTCTGTTTGTTTGGTCTTATTAAATAAATATTACTCACATTAAGAATTTATATGCAGTTCCATGACTGCTATTATGATACAATTCCACATTAAAATTTATTACTGAATTGAACAAGAAAATTCAGAGTACACATATCAAATATTATCTTAGAGATAAAAAGCATCATTTAAGTATGGAATTGAATCAAAGAGATCTGAAATAGATATAGAAATCCACATGAAGTGAACATATGGAAGATGCTAGAAGATAATGCTACAGTTTCCTGGACAAGAAGAAGCATCAGCAGCTGATTATGGTACTGGCACAGATGGAAAGAGATGATGCATTTTTCTAATAGATTAAAATATTCAAAGGCATAGACAATTCTAGTAGATTAAGAGAATTTGTAACCTATTATCTAAACCTGTTTAGAAATTATGATAGAGCTTTGAGAGAGAAAATGCGAAAGGAATTGGTCGTGAAGAGATACAGAACCACGTAGCCAAGGGCCTGGCCTGAGGTAGATATTTCCTTTCACTACACTACTGAACAGAAATGATGTGTGAGGATTTCAACAGAAATTGAGCTCTGCCACGGGCATGTGAGCAAGAGTAGGGCAGAGTTTTTAGGAGTTCAGGCCTCTTCTCTCTGTGGAATTAGAAAAAAGAAGTTGCAAGTGACCTGAAATTCAATGAGACAATGTGACCGTTTTCAGTGAAGAAGTTCATCTGGATCACAATGGAAAGTAACTGAAACAGGGTTTTTTGCTGAAACAAGCAACATTTATAACAACACAAGAAATTCAAAAAGAGCAAAAAGAACAACATTCTAAATAATTCTAAGGAAACAAGATGTAGCCAGAAAATCGTGGCAATCTTTGCATTTTCCTTCTCAAGATTAGGAAGTTGTATTACAGCTAAGAAGAAGGTGACCAACTACTCCTGAAAAGTGCGGAGTGAGCAGGACTGCGGAGGTCCCCGCGCCTTGCCTGACTCAGGATTCTGTAGCCTAGAAACCCAGTGGAAAAGGATAGACAGCCTGTTAGGCCAGCTGACATCTGTTTTTAGAAACAAATAATAAGAAGACACAATTATTTTGAACCACTTCCACTCCAGACTCCGCCCAGTTCAGAGATTAGAGTTTTAGGTGCCAGGAAAGATAGTTCCACACTGTTTAGGAATCTCTGATTACAGCATTAGAGATTTAAAAACAAACAAAAATTCCAACAGTCTATTTAACATAATGAGATTATATACAAAACCAGTTTTAAAATAAATTTTTAGTGTAACTTAAATGTTAACCCTAAGACATAGAGGAGCGAGATTTAAACCAGGTAGTTAGGCTCCAAGGCCATTTTCATTAACCTGCCTACATTTTACTGACCATTCTTAAATATCAGTATCCCCCAGAGGTCTGTGCTGGGTCTTATTTTATTCTTCCTCTCCGCACTCCTTCTGGGCAATTCCATGCTGCCCAGTGCTTCAGTGACCACATCCTGATCACCTACCTTCGAATCTCTCTCTCAGGTCTATCTCATGAGCTAAAGATTTACATATCCAGCTACATACTCAACACTTCCTCGTGAGTGCCCTACAGGCAACTCAAACTTAACATACAAAAAATATTCATCATTTAACCCTTTTAAACACTACACTAAATTTATTGCTCCTTCTGTGTTGCTGTGTGGACACCCTGACAATTAGTGTTTTATTTCTCCTCCTTGTCTTATATATATTTTTTCCCACTGTACCTTTCTCTCATTCTCATGCTTTTAAATTTGGCTTTTATTTTTCTATTGTTTGTATATTTTGGAAGCCACTTTTAACCTATTATCGAACAATAATAAAAAAATAAACTTGTAAATAAAATAAAGAATAAATGCTAAATACTCCCTGCGGCAGGGAGGGAGGACATGTCCGCAGGTTGGCACGATCTGTCCAGGAGAGGGCGCTCCCAGTGTATCTTATGCTTTTAGGTTCTTATATTAAGAAAAATTTCAGTTTACTTACGCAGATAATCAATTCAAAGCAGTCTGATATTTCCTGTTTTATCATTTTTCAAGTGGTGCTCTGGGCTACCAAAACTTTACTTAATGACTTTTTGTTCTTATTTTAGAGATAAAGTTTTGGGGCTGAAATTGTTAAAAGAAAGACAAAATTTGATGTGGGAGAATTTGTGATATAAGGTGAGAGGAGGAACATGGCTCAAAGCACTTGATACTAAAATCCAAATAAAAAGAAAGTAATAATCTTATTATCATAAGGTGGGAAACACAAGCTAGAAAACAGAAAGAAGATAGAGATTTGGAGAGTGGTAACAACTGAACATATATCTAGGGTTACATGAAAAAATAAAGGAGTAAAACCATATTTTAGAGGCAACTACATAGTAAAGTTCTGGCACTGCATTTATTAGATGTGGAATCAGGGGTAAAATTTTTTCTCTCTCTGGGCTTTAGAGTACTTCTCTTTAGAATCACAAAATTGAGCTAGGTAATCTCTAAGACTACTAGAGTTCTAAAATTCTATGATTGCCAAACAACTACGGAGAAAAGAGGGAAAGTAATTATAAGTTGAACTGGTGAAAATATAGGCTGAGGGAGCTTTCGTGGCCTTATGAAAGTTAACTTATGGTCCTGGCATAGAACTAGTTTATTGATGGATGGTAACCCTGGGTCACTATTTTCAACCCTGGCTGCATATTAGGTCCACTTAGGAGAATTTTAAGTTATAGCAATGGCTGGGTTCCATCCTTACCAAATAAACAGAATCTCTAGATGTAGAGCCCAGATGTCAATAGTTGGTAAAAAGTGCTCCAGGCAATTCTAACAAGATTAAGAACCACTGATCTAGATAATTAGAGCTAAAAAGCCTTTACTGGGGATAAACAATGCTCTTAATACTAATGAAAGGTGTAGGCATAAGCCTGTAGAGGTAAAAAGACACAAAAGGAATAATAAGAAAGTAAAATAAGAGAGAGTAGAAGATATGGAACATAAATGAGTAGAAAAGTACAAAAGGTTGGAGGCTCACATGGTAGGGATATTGCCAAACTCAAGCTGTCATTGCATTTGGAAAATTCAAACATATGAAGGCAACCACTCTGTTAATAAAGAAGAAGGAGGAGGGAATATTTTCTTCACCTCAATTCCTTGTCTTTGAATCCACTGCCACTGTTGGAAAATGAAAATCCTGAATGTGGGAAATATTGGGAATAAGAAATAGCACAATCATGTTTTTATAACTTTTATCACCTTATCTGAAATCTCTTCTCTCCTCTTTCTATATGGAGAAGTCTTAGTTTGAGATCTTTCTTTGCAGACAGAGTGCTCTATCTACAATCTCTTCCTTATTGGACTCTTTGTTGAATTAGATTGCAGGTGACTTTTGTGGTTCTCTACTTGATTTTAGTGTTCTGCCTCCAAATAAATCTTCAAGTTTTTTAGTAAAAGTATCATTCTTATGTTGCCTTCTATCATATTGTTTGGCTCGATTCTGGAAAGAAAACTATGAGAGGGAACCAGCACTTCTAGATATTAAAACACACCACGAAGCAACTCTAGTTGAATTGGTGTGGCACTGGCTCATAAACAGACAAGCAGACTAGAGGAATACAACAGGGGAAAAAATCCAGAAAAGGACAGCACGTATAGAAAGATAAGATAAAAGTGGTATCTCAAGTTACTATAAGGAACATGGACTTTAGTAAATGGACATTATAGTAAAACTGGGTAACAATTTAGAGGGAAAAAAGTTAGATATATACCTTATACTATACACAAGAATAAACTCCTACACTAACCTTAAACATATTATACACAAGAGTAAACAAAACAGGAATACAGTTATAAAAAAATAAGAAAAAAGAAACCATACAAATAATAGAAGAAAACAAGTAGATTCTTCCTTAATTTCAGTTGCAGGGAAGGCTTTAACATTATATTAAAAATCTAGAGGCAATAAATAAACTGATACGTTGGACTACATAAAAATAAAATAATTTGCATGCAAAAAATCCATTAACAAATTAAAAGACAATTGAGAGTTTTGCATGTAAGGAACTTGTAAGCTACAACTTCATCCTAACAAGTGAAAAGCTGAACAGCTGGAAAATCAACAACTCTTCGTAAATCCTCAAGAGAACTGAGGTCATAGAGAATACTGCTCCCAAAATTGGAGAGACAGGTGAATAAATGGAATCACAGCTTACTGGAATGGAGGCTCATGAGACTCAGTTTTCTTAACAAGGCCTGCCCTCAGGAGAACTAGTTAACTAGAGGCTATCCTGCTGAGGTATTATCAGAGAGTAACCAACTCCAATCCACTCTATCCATCCTGTACTACCTAAGAGAGAGAATAGGAACCTGAGATATACTTGTGAAATTCACAGTCCAGAGACACAGGTTCACTAAAAGACTGAGATCTAATCATAGGACCGTAGAATGCTTCTACTTCCCCCATACTTTACCATCAGAATAGTAAAGTCCTATTTATAGCAGTACCTTTTATTTGGTACGTAATGGCTGGCTATCAAGAAAAAATTACAAAGCATTCCCAAAGGCAAAAAATATAGTTTGGAGACACAGAACAAATATCAAACCAGTCATATCAGGGATGTTGAAATTATCAAATAAGGAATTTACAACAACTGTGACTAATATGTTAAGGGCTCTCATGGATAAACTAGATAGACATCATGCAAGAAAAGATGGACAATGTAAGCAGAGGGAAATCCTAAGAAACAACCAAAAAGAAGTGCTAGAGATAAAAAACACTGTAAGAGAAATGAAGACTGTCTTGATGGGCTTATAAGTAGACTAGACATGGCTGAGGAAAAAATCTCTGAGCTTGATGATATCTCCATAGGAAGCTCCAAAACTGAAAAGCAAAGAAATCAAAGACTGAAAAGGAATAGAACAAAATATTCAAGGACTGTGGGGCAACAAAAGATGTGATGTTTATGTAATGTAAATACCAGAAGAGATGAAAGAGAACAGAAGAAATATTTGAAATAATAATAACTGAGAATTTTCAATATTAATGTCAGAAATCAGGAAGCTTAGAGAACACCAAATGAGAGAAATGCAAAAAAAAGGAAAAAATTACAGCTAGGCACATTAATTCAAACTAATATAAATAAATAATAAATAATAAAATGAATATAAATAAAAAATCTTGAAAGGGGAGCCAGAGGAAAAACACCTTACTATGTAAAAATTACATCTGACTTCTCAGAAACCATTCAAGCAAGAAAAGAGTATAGCAAAATATTAAAGTATTGAGAGAAAGAGAGAAAAAAAACCTCACTAACCTAGAATTCTGTACCCTGTAAGATTATCCTTTAAAAGTGCAGGAAAGATAGAGATTATCCTTTAAAAGTGCAGGAAAGATAGAGAATTTCTTGAACGAACAAAAATTGAGGAAATTTATTACCAGTAGATTTGCAAAAAATTTTAAATGATCTTTAGAAAGAAGTAAAATGGTATAGGTCAAAAACTTGGATCTACATAAAGAAAAGAAGTGAGGGTAATATAAAAACTTTATAGCAGTAAAGCAAACTGGCACCTAAGACTGTTCAGCTTTTCACTTATTAGGATGCAGCTGCAGTTTTTTTTATCCTTATTGATTTAACAATTAACAGTTTACTTGAAATAATAATAGCAATGATGTATTCAATTATGGACGCTTATGTATATATATCATATATATGCTTATGTATGCTTATATGTAAGTGAAATAAATGACAACAATTATCCAAGTGATGGGTAGGAAGGAATTAGAATTACTTTATTTTTATAAGGCATTCACACTGCTCATGAAATAATATTGAAGAGGAATTTTCCACTCAAATGGCTAACCTTGTAATCAGCTCTTTTTTCTGCTTCTGTAGACATGCTTGCTACATAGGTTGAAGGGCAGGGTGACCTCGAGATCAACTGAAGACTCACCTACCCCTTTACTTGTTCCTTCTAGATAACAGATGTATCCCCTTTGCTTGGTCTGTCTAGATAACAGATATATTGCCTTTGCTTGTTCTGTCTAGATAACAGATGCATTGCCTTTGCTTGATAACAGATGTATTGCCTAAATTCCTGCCTGAGAATCTATGAGCCAATCAGCCCATGCCAACTGTAACTGTGTGGATAAGCCCTATAAAAGTAAGGCTACCTCTGAGTTTGGGGCCCAGATCTTCAGAGAGCTAACTCTACTGGGACCACTGGCGTAATAAACCTGAGTTCTCCAACGCCTTGAGTGGTGCTTGGTTTCTCGTCAGCCTGATTTTTCTGCAACAATATAGTATTATTTGGTGGACTTTGATTAATTGTAAATATATAATGCAAACTCCATGGCAACCACTAAAAAATGTTAAAAAAAAAATACAACTGATATGCTAAGGAAGGTGAGAAAATCAAATGATATAAAACTTTCAGTTAAACTCACAAAATGAAACTGAGGATGCTTATGACTTTGATTAAATCCCCACACCCCAATCCCAGATCTAGCCTTTCCGCTGGATGATTTCCGGGCAGCAGAAGGAAATAGCCCCAGACTGACTAATGATCACAAGATCCCAACCTCTGGCAGGTTAAAGAAAATGTCTTGATGTAAGTTATATTTCAGCTCCTGAGCCCTAAGATGGAACGACTCTCTGGCTACTTTCCCATGAGACTGAGGGACATTGGAAAAAGGCATCAGAATTGTCCTCAAGACTTTATCTCACCTCTAACCAATCAGCTTCCAGCACAACCCGAACCCCTAACTCATGGTGTCTTGTGCTTTTGCTTATACAATCTGTAACTTACATGCCATTGGAGAGTTGGTTTGTTTAAGTCACAGCTCCTCATCTCTGTATTGGTCAAGTCAATATTAAACTAATTTTAAACTCCTGCTCGTGCTTTCCTTTGGGCCAGTGAAGGCAGGCAGGCAGACTCAAGGAAAAACTTTGGGGTTCTGGTAAAGAAAAAGCAAAATAAGAATGGAAGACAAAAATAGAAATAAAAAAGTGAACAATAAATAGAAAACAGTTAAAAATATGATAGATATAAATCCAACTATCAATAATCAGTTTGAACATCGATGGTCCAAATATACCATGTAAAAGACAAATTGTGAGAGTGAATCAAAAACAAGACCCAACTATATGTTGTTTACAAGAAACATACTTTAAATATAAAGACACATTTAGATTAAATGTAAAGGAATGAAGAAAAACATACTCCTAATTTTGATAATTGTATAATGGTTATGTAAAATGTAAACACTTGGAAATTGGATAATATATTGTAGTGTTTTTTACAGTTTTAAAAATATGTATGAGGTTATTTTAAATGGAAAAATTAGAAGATAAAAATAATAAAATATCAATTAAAATATATCTCCGTGACATGAAAAATATCTTTAACGTATTGCTTTTTGAAATTTATTAAACTGTGCTAAAATTCACAAGGGTTCAATTTTAAAATATTCTCTTAATTCTAAGTGATATAAAAGGTATAACTACAGTTTTAAATATGTATCTGCAAATAAAACATTTAAAAAGTGAATTTTTGAAACATGTATTTAGTTAATGAACAAGCAGAGAACAAAAATATATATGCTCAGAAAAAAACCTGAGAAAGTTAGCAAATTTTGGGAAAAAAATTTTTCTTTTTTAAAAGTATTCAGGTAAAATCAATGAATTATGGTTATATGTTTCAAAAGCAGGAATTTTCTTTTGGACATAAACAACATTTTATAAAACATTTAAATGACAGTTGAATAACTCTATTAAGGCTGTTTCAAAGGCTGTTTTCAATTGAACATACTTGTTAAAATGGTCCCAATTAAAAAAAATTGCAGTTAAAATGAGGCAATTTAGTTCTGACAAATATTGTTTTCAACCTTAAGTATATATTAAAGTTGTTGATTTTTAACTGGAGATTGCCAAATTGATGTAATTACTTGGTGACTGTAAATTACTCAAATATATATATAAAAAGAAAACATAGGTATCTTTGCTGAGAGAACATCTTTGAAAAACCTATCAAGCAAAGGATTTTCATTTTCATCTAGTATGATATGATATTTGGGTGCCATAATATGTAATTATTTGAGAATTTTTTGGATTATCAGGTATAAAGTTCTGAATGGCTTTGTCTATAACTAGAATTTATAAGCTCTGTCTTCTGCAACACAGATTTATTTGAAGATATAGTGTGTTACAACTAGCAACAAATAGTTAGCTTCCTCTTTCTTGTGCTTCTTTAATTACAGAAGTAGTTATAATTACAGGTGAACATTAGAAAATGAACATTAGAAAGTGAACACATTTATTTATCCTAGATAAATAAAACTAAGCCCTCTATATACATGTTTGTCCTAAAGATGACTATCCCATTATTTTTCTTTCTCTCCTTTGTGCCTCAATTGTTTATACTTCAAGTATTCCATTCAATAAAGTCTGGGTTTTACATTTTAAACACTGTCTTAACTTATGACCTTGCTTTCTCCTGCCCTTTCCACTTGTATTTTGTCTTTGCTCTTTAGTTCCATATAAAGGACTCTAGCTTGGATTCATTTCATCAGCTATTTTAGAATTTCTTCAGATTGCATACCAGTAGTACTAAACTGGCTCTTTGCAATCCAAGTTGGTCCACCTGAAGCAAGAGGAAGGGAAGATTCTGACAAATGGGATGATTGCAGAACCACCTAGATAGGACTTTCTAAAGTGTGACTATCAGAAGATTTTATTCAAGACTATTGCAATAGAGGAGAGAGACTGAACTCAACCCACAACAATAGGGACAAGTGGGGATGTATAGCCAGTGTGGGGAGGGCGGTGAGGGAATGGATGGAAAATTACTAAGAGGAACTTGATTAGGTGTCAAGGGTGAGGAAGAAGAAGAACTTGAATAGATATTAAGGGTGGGGGATTCTGAATGAACTGGCTTAGCAGCATTTTCTGCTAAAGCTGAGCTCAGTAAAGAGGAGGTGGGAGAAGAAGAACTCAGGAGTCTGACTATATTTTGGTTAAAGAGAGAGTCTTTGTCAATGCAGTAGTGAATTAACTAGTTGAAGAGTCTAGAATTTAGAATGGGAAAACATGTATTTTTAAAATTTTATTTTATTTTATTATGGTGACATTAGTTAATGAAATCCAGTAAGTTTCAGGTGTACAATTTAGCATGTATTTTTGAATTTGAGTTATTTTTGAGGTTATTTTGGACAGACATTTGGTTAGTTTATGCATTCTGGTTTATAATAGGCTTTGGAAAACTTTTGGGCCTCGTTTCCCCAGTGTCCTGGTCCTAATTAAATTAGTCACAGTACAAAAAACTCTACCATATCAGTTTATGTTCTGATGTGCAGGAGGGAGGTAAAGAAGAACAATATGGAAATGTTTTATATTTTTTATTGCATAGTTTAACTTTTTTTTTTTCTTTCATCTAAGTACAACTCTATTATCTGGATTTGGTGTGTCTCTCACATTTTCTACTCTTCCTCCTTCTCATTTAACTGGATCATTTTCTTTTTCTGTTTTTATTTCCAAAATAGAAAAAAAGGGAGACTTACTCCTGTTTTTTTTTTTTTAATATCTAGAGTCCTATTTTCAACTTAACTTTTTATCATAATTTTTAGGTTCTTAAAATGTTAAGTTAGTTGCTTTGCTTCCTTAAAATGCAAGTGCTATAGCAAGAGATAAACATACTCGACAATTTCAGGATATATACAATTTTAAATTAATCTGCGAAAACCAGATGCCTTCTGGAGACATTGGTATGCACAAGCATGTCTTCGAGACTATTCGGTTTCCAAAGGTCCTTCACAGCATCCGGTCCTAAAAAAAACAAACCTCCTTTTGCTCTTGAAACTGGTTCAGAACAGAGTAGAGAGAACAAGGCTTGCTGGTGGAAGCATTGGAGGTAAGCCGACCATTTGCTTAACAAAGCTTGGCTTCATTCTACCTCTCCAAGGCGCTTTCTTTTGAAAACTGGGTTTGGAACCAAGTCGAAACAAACTCTCTCCAGTGAGATTCATCACTTCCTGGTTCCAAATGGGTACAAAGAACAGACCCTTTTGTGTTTTTCCGCTATTCACATTTTTAGTCAGATTCAAAGCTAGAGGTGTGCTTAAATAATGATGGCTGGTATACATTTCCTCTTCTCCAACTGGGGATTCACATTCTTATTTTCCCAGAGCAAGGTGAAACTGCTTTTCAGCTAGGCTCACTAAAAGCTGTTGCAAAATAACATGAAAAGAACAGTTCTCCATAATGAGAAAGATAATTAGAAACATACAGTCTCTGTTGCCCCCTCTAAATGCCCTTTAATTTTTTTTTCCTTGGCCCTTAAAAGCTGTGGGTTTCTTTTCTGAGGGCAGGAGCTAGGGAGGGGAGCTCTTTAGCTGTACAGATACTGTTGAAGTCAGATAATTTGGTCTAACATGCCTTTCAGAAAACCATTCTTTCCCCTCATTCCCATTTTTGTGTAATTAATGAGAACTTTGCATCGATTTACATCTGTACACACACGCACTAGAAGTTTGAAAGCAGTCACTAATCATCAGCACAGGCACAGTTTCCTCTCTGTTGCCTATTAAGAGCTGTCAGTCTCTTTAGAAATGGAAATAAAAACACAAACTAAAACCAAAACTAAACCACAGGCAAGTCCTGCTTTTGCCTCCAAATGTCTATAATTGTAAAACTGCATGTGTTGATGTAACACACCATTTCAACAAATCCTGGCTGGCACAACCGCAAATGCACTTTGCTCTTCTTCAGAAGGGAGTCTGGTCAACACTTCCGTCCTTAGCTGCCTACACTCCTGGAGAAGACGTCTGTGGATAAGATAAAAGCATTGGACCACTACTGTTTGGGGCCAGCTCATGCCAGAATACTTTGAAAGACCATTAAATTTTATTTTCTTTGTAATGTAAGAGCACATGGGAATAATATTCTTCTACCTTTGAAAGGTGTCTGCTTAAATGACAATAGTTGAAGGAAAAGAGGTACCAATCTTGCAAGTGGATATTCACTTCTTTCTTATCTATTAGAAATAAAAATCTAAAGATTAGGTCTAAAACAGAAAGTGACCAAAAATGAAAGAGTGAAAATGATGAGACTGACTGACAGGTGAATAGAAATCTAAATATTCAGTAAATAGGCATTTTATTAAATGCTATACAAGATAGTAACTAAATAAAATATACATTTTTTATCTTCAAGGACCTTTTGTATTCTAGTCACTAGTACAGAACAGAAGAAGTAAAAACATAGCCTCATTTGTCATTGTCAAATGACAAAAATAAAACAATTTAGTAAATATTTGATGTCCTTTATTCAAGAAAAAACAGTCCATGTATTGGTGGAGTACAGTGCCTCACAAGCCGTGGAGCACTCTTCTGGAAGGATTTTGGGTAAGAGTGAGTTTTATAGAGCAGTGGTCCCCAAACTTTTTGGCACCAGGGACGGGTGCTCCTATGAGAATCTAACTCCTGATAATCTGAGGTGGAGCTGAGGTGGTGATGCTAGCGCTGAGGAGTAGCTGCAAATGCAGATGAAGCTTTGCTTGCTCACACGCCACTCACCTCCTGCTGTGTGGCCCCAGTCCTACCTAACAGTCTAGGACCAGTACTGGTCTCCGGCCTGCTGTTTGGGGATTCCTGTTATAGAGCATTGGAAGAGGCAACACAGAAAAAGGATAGGATTGGCCGGCAGCGGGGATTTCCCTATAAGGCTAGAGGTTCTATTTTCTAGGGTCAGGTAGGTTGGCTAAAGCTGAATTACAGAATTGTGATTGGTATATGTTAGGTTTCCTTGACAGTGGGGTGTTTTGTGATATGTATACATTCATGTATACATTTTCTTCAGCCAGGATAGTTTTGTACATATGGAATGTAGACTAAATAAGCAGTCAGACTTTTGTAGTTTTTTTTTAATTATACTTTTGCTTTATGACTGTATAGATTTTGCTCTTAATTTCTCACAATTTAAGGTAATTCTGATTTATGTAAAAATGACTTTCTTCAAGTTTTCAAGAACAGAGACCTTAGGTGAGTCAATCACTGTACGTAACGAGTTTATTCTCTAATGTTCAGAAGATCAAAGAATCCGTTTCCTACTCAGGGCGTACCCTCCCTGCGCGTTGTCCATGCCAGCTTCTTCCAAACCCGAGAGAGACCCTGTGATATCTTCTTCAAGAAACTTCCCCTAATTCCTGCAGGATGGTGAATCTCATCACACTTGCTTATGGCACTCTTCTAGCTTTCAGCTACAAATAAAAGAATCCCCTGATAACATGGCTTGAACAATGGTGTCACTATTGCACACAAATGTTCTGGAAGGAGGCAGCTCTGTATTTGGTTCATCAACTCTCTGCTTTTACTAAGGACCATCTTTTCACCCTGTTATCCTCAGAATATTGCATGGATGTAGGAACCCTGAGGAAAACTGTTAAGTGCCAATTCAGTATCTTTCCTCCTCTGTATCTTTTTAATATGCAAAGGCTATATGTCCAGCATAAAAAAATATATATATATTTTGATATATATTTTGATATATATATATATATATATATATATATATATATATATATCTCAAAGGATGCTACTGGGATGCTTACTGGCATTCAAATGAATTCTGCAATACAGTTTTTTTTTTTAATATCCGAAGATATTCCTTGGTACATTTTGAAGGCTTTGATTTTATTATAAAAGTGGTATATGCACAGAGTTAAAAATTGCTAAGATAGAAATCCATGAAGTAAAAATTAAAAATGATCTCCTTTCATCTACCCCCGCACTCTCGATTTCCACTCAACAGAAAGGTAATTTCTTTAACAGTTTCTTACATATTCTATGAAATGATATAATTTTAAAACATCTTTTATTTACTGCATCATTTCCCTCCTAGCCTTTTATTTTTCCATTGCAAACACCCCATCCCATTACTCATCTATGTATTCCGAGGTAAGCAGAGTAGAAATCACTTCTGGAACTCTACAGAAAACTGGCTTTATTTATCAGAGAGAATACGTTTCTTCAGGAAAAGAATTTGAATGAATAAGACTTGCTCTGAAGCACTAAACCATGTGGCCATTATAGCTTTAATAATAATGATTGACGGTGGTGTTTGTATGCATACCTTTGTGAGTACATCGTTGTAATTTCACCTCAATATTCTTTGACGTTAATAACTATTGCAGTGAGAAGATGTGCTGGTCAGTCACAGATTTTGTAACTAGTCTTCCATTTTCAGTGGTAATATTTTATACTTTGTTTTAGTACAAAGGGGTGAAGAATACCTTTTCACTGAGACATATAGAATAAGATGCAAGATTTTAAAAGTGTTAAGCATGTCATGAATAAATATGCTAGAAGATTATGGAAGAAAAAATGACTTAGGCTAATGCATTTGAAGTTTGCTATAATATATGACTTTATAAAGTACCATGTACTTTAAGGTAGGACAATTTTGGATTTCCTCCAAGCCATTTATTTCTAAGGAATCATAAGAATTTTATGAAATAGGGATTATCCTGGGCAATATGATAATGTCCTTTTAAGTCTCTGTAGCCTAATTTTCCACACAATTCTCTCTTTCCTCAGGGAATATTTTATCCAGTCCATTAGGAGTTCTCATAGTATTTCTCCTTCCCTCTACTCCAAAGGTGCTAGTATTCATTTACATCTTAAGCCACTACGTTAGGATCTCATCTCTAACTCCAAATAGATAAGCTGCCTTTCTTAATTAAAGTCATATAAATAATTCTTGAATGAGTTAGAAGTTTTTGAGCCCCTTATATCCCACTCCATAGGCTGAGAAGAAGGATGATCTTTAATTGAATATAATGTCATTTCAAAGATAGTCTCACAAGTATCATTCTAGTGAAGTTCATGATTAATTTATAGGTCCAATAAATTTTGGTTATAATCGAGTAACTTGGTAAAGAACACCAAAGAAAAATATTTTAATTTTTTTAATGATAGGATAGACTTTGGTTTTGAAGATTCCTGTACACCCATCTCCCTGGGGTTGACTGTTTAACTTTCTGCTTTCTACTTTGATGTAGAAAGATGATGTTCCCTTTGCCACAATTTGAACCTTAGGTTGATAACCATGCTATATTAGGGACCTGGTAGTAAAGCCACATCAAAAGATGGCGAAGTATAGCACTGCGATCACTCCCAATAGTGACACCCTGATCTGGTCCGATTGCAATTATTTTAAATGTGAAATAATTTTAAACTGTAATTTGAAAATGAGGAGCAGTGGAAAATACTGCTGTGAAATTAGATTGGGTGTCTCAGCTTTTCCAAGGATAGGTGTCGCTGCTCTCAAGCATCTATTCTGGATTTGAGATACATTAGGTATCTTATGGATCTGTAATTTCATTAGTGACGTTGATGTTTCTTTCAAGGAGAAAGAATCACATCTATCTTCTTAATGTATTCGAACTATCAGGTAATCTGACTTGTGGGAACTATTTTCTTGTTATTCATCCAAAGTCTGCCTGATGATCTTTCAATATGTACTTTTCTGACTATCTTTTTTGAGAATTTAAATTGCTATTTTATAACTCTTATTATTATATGTAATCATTCAACTGAGTGTCAGAAAGGTATTTAAAAGGAGAGCTCGCGATATGAAAAGGGAGTCAGACAGCTAAGTGACTCCGCTAACTCTTAACATTTGATTGAAGATAATACCTCAGTATTAAAGTGTTCTTTAGTCAGTGTTAATAGTTTTCTGTATGAGAGAAGCTCACTCATTCATCCCATCTCCTTATCTGGTAAAATATACATTGTGAATCTAAACCCAAGTAGTCTGAATTCACTATTCTTTTAAGTGATAAAAATGCCACTGAGAAATGTGCTTATATTTTGGGCCACTTTTACATCCCTCTGTTCAGAAGCTTCCTTTACTTTTAGAATCATAATCACTCATTTGTGAAACCAAATTCATTGCAGTTGAGGACAACTTCAGTATATTCCCATTATCAACATCTATCTTCATGTATATGGATGTGAAAAAAAAAGTGGTAGAAAAAATGATTTATTAAAAAAAAGAGAAAGAAAATTCCAATACAAAGTCTACATTAGTCTTTTTTCAGTTTACAGTTATAGCAAATATTATCCAGGAAATATCAATTTTGGTATTTTAATCCAACCAACACCCTTGGAAAGAGATGTGCCCTCATTGAGAGCAAAGACTGCTGCTGGTTAACTGGAATGGCAGGTTTATTGGATGTTCTCGATTTAACCTTTGCTGAATGAAGAAGCAGCTGTGTTTCTCTGTCATCCGGAACCCTTGGAACAGCACTGATGCATATATTGAAACTGCTGAACAAACTGCTGGTGGATACTGGCCCTCCCAGCGAAAGAAGAGCTGCACCTGATCAAAACAAAAGATTATTGGACTAACAAAACTGTCAGGTTGGTGTCTTTGAGATGGAGAAATTCTCTGCTAATAATATTAGCAGTGGTCAGAGTACCATTTTCTTATTATTTCCCTACAAAATAGCTTACTTTTCAGCTGGTAGAAGGCCCGTAACTAAAGTAGTTGTTACAAGAAATAGAAATTTCCTCCAACTACTGTTAAGTTAATTAAACGAGGAGGCCATTAGACTGAGGTGGCTCTAATGCCACAGAAGCCTGCATAAGCAAATCAAAATCTAAGCCTGTAAATGCCTCAGGTTTACAAAATCAAAACGCCAAGGACAAGGAATCACAAACAGCCAGTCAGGCCTTGAGCTATAGCCGACCAACAATTCTGTGCTTTGCTTCTGCACCTTCTCTGTACAAATCTTTCCCCTGCTCTTGTTGGCAGAGCCCTCGTAACCACTTCGGTTTGGTGCTGAGTATTTGGAATTGATTTTTTGCTCAAACAAACTCTTAAAACTTTTTAATATGTCTCAGTTTATCTTTTGATACTACCTTAAGTCAAGGAGGGCTTGATGAGGACAAGTAAGAATATAGGAACTTTTATGAACTCCAACTGCAATAGTGAAGCTGCTCCTCACAGAAGCTGGAAAGGAAAAAGTAATCAAGTTTCTTTCTGTCTGTCTCTTTCTGTCTCTATCTCTGTCTCTGTCTCTCTTTTATGCACACACGTCCTTCATTTTGGATGTACATCAACCTCATTCTTTTTATGGATTGGCTACTTATGCTTAATTCCCAGTCCATCAGGTCTTTTAGTTCAAGTTTTCACACTGAAGGAACCCAATAACGATCTCCTCGCTGAAGCTCCAGAGCTTGAGGCTGGACTTCCTCTCCTGTTTTCAGACTCTGTACTTGGATCTGTCCTGTACTTGGTTCTGTTTCTCTGCCCAGTTAATTTCGTTCAGTTGGACCCTCTATGGCTCCACATGTGCTGTCACCTGCTTTTCCTCCTACCATGTAGTAACTATTTCTAAATCCTCCATCTGCTGCCTGATGGCCGTGCACTCGGCTCACTCACCAAGTACATTCCACCACCTTCTGGGCCCCTTACCTATAATTAGTTTGGGCCCGATGCTGACAAAACATTGCTTTTATTTCTTTTTTTTTTTTTTTTTTGTAAATACACATTTTTTCTTTTGTTTTTATTTTTATGTTTTTTATTTGTGCTTTTGCCTTATATTTACCCATTAGTTAGTACTCAATTTGTTTTTAAAAGAAATGATTCTATTTCATCTGATTTAGCCTTGAATGCCCAGGCTAATGGCACATATCCAACAGAAGGAAATTCGTGTTAAATGTTGTATAGATCTTCTGAAAATGTTTCTCCTAGAAAAAGTCCTATGGAATCTAATGATATCATATAAACACTTGATTTAATTTCTCACTAGAATAAAATATCGGTGGTGCCTCTCTAGATAGTCCAATTTATACTGCACTGCATACTATGTCAATTTATGTGATGAGGCTGCCATGCTTTATTTTATCAAATGTTCATAAGATATTTATATTTATACATTAGCACTTATGTCACAGGAGTCTATTTCAGTGCTGTATTCAAAATCTAGGAAACAAAATAATTCTTTGGTATATTATTTTAAAAATAATGTGTACTGATTAGTGGACGATGCTATATGCTGCTTTGCAAGCAGAAACCAGAGAAAACTGAGTCATTCATCCTTTTTGCTATTGCATTCATCTATGTAGAATACGAAACTGGCTTTAGAGTCTCCTATTTATTCATTTATTAAAACAACAACAACAACAACCAACAAAAAAAAAATCCTTGCTATCTTGCCAAAGAAACTGAAATAAGTTTCCCCCTGGAAGGGACTGGATTACCATAAATAAAGCTTATTATGCTGTCCAGTCTGTCCATGGCCAGGTCATTCACAATGCTGAGACTTTAATAGCTACAATGATTTGAACTTTTCTATGGCCAGAATGCAAATTGCTTCTTTGAAACACTAGAGGGTGATATGTGTAAAGCCATTTAGGACTATGGTGGGTGCTGACTTGAATTTATTTTGTGAGATTATTTATTCAAATTATCTTTGAATGAGGACAATGCTAATAAATGTTTTAACTCCTTATGAGACTAAGGCCTATAAAATGTAATGTAAGTGCAATTAGTCTATTTATAAAAAAGTGAATCTACCCATAAAGTACTAAATTCACAAAGTACTATGAATTTAGTACTTTACAAGGGGACAGGAATAAACCAGTTTATTTCAATAATTTACAATAAGAATTACATTTTACTGCTGAGTAAATGGTATTCCAAATTTGTAAAGTATTCAATGTGAATTCCTTATTGTTTCAATACACGGGAGGAGACGAAAGAAAGATCAAGATAATAGCTACAATGTCTGAACTTCATATTCCTCACAAGTAAAATGAAGAATTTGGACTAGGAGATGATCCTGAAAGCCTTAGATGATCCTGAAGGCAGATGGTGTTTCTACTTAAGGGTTTGCAAAGACCCTGGGGCATCTATAGTCAGCTTCTGAGAGTCTGAAACAGACTCAGAATAAAAAGAGTCTGATTTTGAAAGCCTTAGTCCAAAAACAAAGACTACTTCTTAGTTTTTTTTGCTTGGCAATTTGGTGTAGCAAGGCAAGCTTGCTTTTTGCTAGAGAATGACGTTGTGGACACATTTGCTTCTATTAATGTTTCAATACAGCATCATGATTATCATCCAAATTATTTTTAAGTAAGTAAAGGCAGTTTCTTAAGGAGACTGCCATCTGCTCTGTCTACTAGTCCTGGAGGAATCGAACATGTAAAATCATGTATCGAATAACACCAGAGAAAATGAATCAAGAAACTGCTAGTCATAGAGTTCAGACCATCAACTTCATATTCAAAATACCAAAATATACTTAAAGTTCTTTGCTTTAAACCTTTACAAATAATTTAAAAAGTATGGACTAAACAAAATGGAGGATTTTTGTTGTTGTTGCTTTTTTTTACTAGACGAGACATGGATTTCAGATTTTATGAGCACAGAAAAAATAATGTAAAACTATTCTTGGCTGTAGTTTTTTCTCCTCTGGTTTCCTTGACCTATCTTTAAGGCCAGAGGATAGATTTCTCATTCAATATCATAGGTAGCCTTAGAGGACTACCATCAAAAAGAAGTACAAAATGACCCCAAAGCACTTTGTGAATACGGATGCTATCCAAAGGCTAAATAAAATCTATAGCAGAAAACAATAATAAAGATTGTATTCCAAGTGGTAGACACATTATTTTAATAATTTAATAAAGTCGTAACACTTAAGAAAATACATTACTTCTCTAATTTATTATCTAATTTGATGGTCAGATAATAGCTGTAATAGGAATGAATGATTTATGAATTTGTGAATTATCCTTCTGCTTAGACCTTAATTCCTGAAGCTAAATGGTTAAGTCATGCTTTAGGTCTTCATTCTTGGTTTATATAAAAAGAACTCTTCCTTCAGGACTGAAAATGTAAGCAGAACATATTTGTGTAATGCAAACACATTTTTCATTATTGATGGCCACAACCAGCCTGTGATGAAGGTATAATTTTTTGTTTATATACACAATGAAATGTGCATAGTTTGTCTTTTGGGTTGGAGAATTGTATGTTAATGAGAGAAAGTTATCATTGGATTCTAGTCCTACTGACTGCATCTTTCTTAGAAATATATTTTTTTACATTTGCCTTATAGGATTGTTTTATGTAGTGATCATATCTAGTATACAGTGGTTACACAGTGAGTTAATGTCATTTATTCACATGGCATATGTAAGTCATGAATTCTGTGATATCCCTTTAGAGGATGTTTCCTTGGGCTGTCCTAATTGTTATTAAATGAAGTTCAAGTTCCTTGTTTGGACTCTGAATGAACAACACATGCCCTGGAGTAGAATTCTCTTGACATCCTGCTTAAACCTCGTCTCTTCTAAATCCACTGATGGTTTATTATACCTTGAACTCAAATTTGCTTATTGGAGAATCGAGCTCCTTGATAAAATAAAATCAAATTTTAAGGGACTACTTCTAGGCACATGATGAGAAATTGCTGGAAAATGATAGCTAAAATGTAGACTAGTAAGCCCTGACTAAGTTGACACTAATCTCTCTGAGAAAGAAAATTTTAATGATAAGTGGAAAAACCAGCTGTTTGAAAAACAATAAAGATGTAAATGACTCAGCTAAAGAAATAAAATAAAATTCTGGCTACTTAATATACTGGTGACTTTATGAAAATTACTTAGTATGATGTCTGCATTTCATTGTCTTAAATGGGCAAATCGGTGTAATCATGCTGCATCCTTCATAAAATTGTTGTGAGGAATACTTGAGATTATCCATGTAAAGAACTTAGTATAGTGCCAAGCTGATAGATCTCCCTCAATTTTTATTAATATTGGTAATAAAGTGATACTTAGCATAGTGCCTAGCATGGAGTAGGTTTTTGATAATTGTGTAGAAGGGACTTTGAAGAAGCCTGATATTTGGGTTGTAATTCTAAAATAAAGTTATTTTGTCTCTGACTGCCCCTTTACAATTTACTTACCAAGCAGAGCTTTTTTCTTGTCATGAGATGAAAACTGAGTAGGTCTGTGACCTTTAAGATCACTCTTAGTAAGAGAAAGAAAAAGTAAACACAGAATATAATTACTTTAAGATACTAAATACTCTGTCAAATAATAAATCTAGTATTCTAAAATTTGCATTAACATTTCACTCTTCTATCAAAGGTATAATTTTACCTCTTCTTCCTGCTCCTTCTGAGGTCTGCAGTTGGTTGATCGTGTGCTTTGGTGGGAAAGGGGGCAGAGACATACTGCAGTCTTTTAATTTTAATCTCTCTACTGTGTCAGACTATACCAGGGATGAATCAGGAAGGAAAGAGAGAATAGGGGACAGGACAGCGAAGTTCTTGCTTGCCTGATGACGGAACCTTGCATAAACTAGCTTCTTCTCTGGCTTTAGGAGATGTTTAAAGCTGGTTCTTTCTCCACTGGCCTTTCCTTTGGTGGGAATATTCTTTACATGCCTTCTCCTTGTTGAAATCCCCGTCACCCTCCCAGGTGGTCATCCTGGAAGAATTTGAAATCGCTCTAGGTACACAGTTTCTATTTTAGCCCATATTTAGTCCACAAAGAACCATCATTCATTCATTGTCCCCACCAAGTGTAGTTACTTCCCAAATGCGCTTCTCTACCTTTCCCCTTCTAGACCACATGTCAGGTGTATGCCAGGCATCACGGAGTCTCTCAGTTGCAGGCAACAAATTCCAAGTGGTTCTTTGGAAATGGAAATGGATTCTCTTTAGGCTGAAGGGAAGGAAGAAACACTGGTCCTTGTTCACTCTTCCCGTCTCTCACAAAGCAACCCGTTGCCTTCTTGAAGAAAAGTGGAGAACCACCCAGGGGGCTGCTCCCTCCAGGAAATGTCCTCACAAATCTCTTTCAACACTTTTATACTTTTAAAATAGATAAGGAAGGATTAAAACACCTCAGAAATTTTTATGTTACTACTTTGAAATTTCTATCAGTGATAGAATGGCCCTATATTATTATAGAAATATTAACAACCTTAACAATAAAAAACAACATTTATCAAATGTTTACTATTGCCAGATATTGTGCATATACTATTTTGTTTAATCCATTAAAAAGAAAATCCTGCTTTAAAGTAAGTCCTAATCTCTAATTGAAAAAATAAAGATATTGAAGCATAGAGAATTTTAGCTACATGTTCAAGGGCACACAGCTAGTTAAGGGCCTGGCATTTAAGTTTTAAGAGACACACTTACCCACGTAACAAACTGCTTCTTCATTACTATTAAATAAATCGGTGATTATATTAGTCTCATTTTCCATTATCCCCTGAGATTTTACACAGTTCCTGACAGAATTTAGGCTTCACATTTTTATTGAATTGATGCAGGATGGGGCAAATCCCCTAGAGTGGGGACTCAAGTCCTTTGCTGAGAGAGGGAGGGTCCTTGGCTCCAAGCAGGAAAAGAATTCAAAAGCGAGCCAGAGTTAGAGACAAAGAAAAGTTTATTAGAGAAGGAACAACACTCCATAGGGAGCGTGGTCTCCTCTCAGAGTCAGAAAATGAGACTCTGAGTGTTTGAGGAATTGAGTTTATATCTATTTCTTAGTTCCTATGAAAAATTGCTGATTATAGGGAGTAAAGAATGGAATGAATGGTTGGGTTTATCTTTGTATGAGGTGCAGCTTTATTGTCCTTTTATAGTATGAGTAAACGTTAATGGTATGAGTAAACATTCGTTAGTAAGCACTGCAGGAATCTTCCTTTGTTCTGTAGGTTCCTCGTGGCCTGGCCATATGGCCGATCCACCAGGTTTTGTGTCTAGCAGCACATAGCAGGCTCTGAATTCCACTTGGTTTAACATTTAGTCAATCTGTGTAGTTTTCATGCCTCTTTCCTACATTAGAATGAGTGAAAAAAACAAGTGACAAAAGCCTCAACATTCTATAAAATAGATTATAGTCTTTCTTAAAGGCAAAAACTTTTCCACAATTGAGTCAACATGTGACAGTTAGGGGGACACAGGTCGGCCCATAACACAGAGTAATAATGAACAATTCTATAATATGAATTGACAACTCTTTTTATAATGCCATCCCAGATTTTTGTTGTTAACTAACTTGAGGAAATGGCAGTAGTATTTTTCAATGCAATTTTTTTACTGCAATTCAGCTTGCCTGGGGGAAACATAGGCTCCCAATTGATCAACATTGCTTTTAAACAGATTTTGTTTGTGGAATCTCCTTTTAACTTCCAGGTGACTAAGAACACTCATGCACGAAATGAGACCAGAGTCTTTACATGTTCTAATCTTCTAGGAGAAAATATTCCCTAGAACCTGAGTGAATAGCGCATCTTAGCAAGGTCAATAGTGCACAGAGCTCCCCACAGAACTGAGAAAGGAGACTTGGAATTTGGCTCATTAGTTTGTTACTCTGCAGATTCCCTATTCATTTAAAAAGACTTCTGTGTTTGAGCCCCATTTTTTGGTCCCACTAAAGCTTATTCTTTTCTGCAGAACTCTTCTTTGATTTCTAAGTTTTTAGCATTTTCTTGGCAGGATTCGCTAGAGCTGCTATTAACATTCTTCTTAATAACCAGTTTTGGAATTGTCCGTGATAAATGCTTTTCACAACTGGTAATTGTAAATACCATATGCCTTCTGTTTATTTAATTCTTCTCAAGACGTCATTAAATCCACATTTTTACTTTAAAGAAAAATTTAGCATTTTGGAATTTATACTTGTTAAAGAAAGATGATGCTTTTTAGAGCAGAGGCTCTGTGGCCAAACTTCCTGGGTTTGAAATCTGGCTCTTCAATTTGTAATCAGCTTGTCTTGAGAAACTTATTTAACCTCTGTGTCTCAGCTTCCTCATCTGGAAAATGGAGATAAAATGGGATGTTGTTAAGATTAAAGAAATTAGTTTATGTGACAGGACTTACATAGAATGCTACGTGACACAGAGAAACACTCACAGCATTGAGAAGCCATTAGGCTTGTTTTACCTAATGTCTCCTCTTCTACTCTGAGACTTTCCACGACAGTTCCATCTACCACAAGGAGATCCCTGAGCAGCCCACCACCCGGCCTTCATCATGAACTCAAGGTACTCAGAGCCATCATGGGGGGAATCCTTCTGGGCTGGTCTCCTAAAAAGACATGGGAAATTAAAGCAAGTTTTAAACTTGAGAAACCGACATGATGGTGAGAAGATAAACAAAAAGAGGAAAATAAAAACAGAGGGAGGGAAAGGACAGACAGGTTGGGAATGTAAGTCAATAAAGTTAATTTTGTTTCTTACTTTTTAGATTTGTTGCTGTAAAAATTGTTTGTTTATTTTTTGTTTGTTTCCCTTTTTCTATCATCTCTTTAGATACAATTGCATCTGGAGCCTAGCACAGTGTTAGCATTTGATAAATATACTGTAAAAAGAAAAAGACAGGAATGAAAGAATAAAGAGGAAGGAAAGAAAGAAAAAGAAAGAGAGGAGAGGAGAGGAGAGGAAGGAAGATTAGCACGTTGCTGCTCAAGGTAGCTAGATGAGCCTATCTCCGCTTTCTTTATTTGCACTGGACAATAGCCACCAAAGACATTTGTGTGTGTACCTAGATCAAAGCAGCAATTTTGAAGAGGTGTGTGGTTCCCCAGTACTGCCCTCTCCTGGCAGAAGGGCAGAGTACAGGATGAGGGGAGGAAGCCAGCGTAGTGGAGCAGGTCGATAATGAAAATGATAATGTGACTGTGTTCAGGGGAGAGCATTAGATATGCTCTGCAGAATTCACTTTCAACTTCTGAAAAAAGCATGCATGTTAAGAAGAACCTTTGAGAGATTATGCTGCTGTTCAAATTCAGATTCAACTAAGAGTGTTATACTCTATAAATTGTTTGATGTACTATCAGAGACATTTTTCTTTGTGATATCATTTGTAGTCTGATTAAAAACGATGACTAAGTTGGGGCCCATTTCTAGGCCGGCATTTCCCGTGGTGTTGTGTCTAGCCATTGCTCCGACTAGATACTTAGTTAGCTGCTTTCTTGCATGTATATCTAGTCCTTTTTTATAACTTTCCGGATACTGTGGCCTGCGAAAATTTTAACTATTTTAGTCTTCCCCCTCCCCAACTATATTTCCTCTGCTGTTTACCAATTAGCCTGTGTTTAGTGTCCCTGTCTTCTAGTAGCACTTTTGTTACCATTACCAATGCTAAAGTCAGAACTTCCCTGATTTTTTACTTGAGAGGAAGCAGGAAAAAATACCAATATCAGTTCAAAATGGTCACAGAAACTCATTAATTATGAAGTATTTCCAAGAGCTGCAGTCTGATCTTTGAGCAAAAGGCCCCGATATATAAGTGAAAACTGGCAAGAAAGGATGGGAATGGTTTCAGAAATTCAAGACAAAAATTCACTTAGATCGTGCATTTTCCATCCTGCAGACACTACTTTCATCTTCTTCCTTTTATATCTGTGCTTTTTTCCTATTATTTCCCCAGCCCCCTTTTGCCTTAGCAACATCTCCTTTCAAAAAAATCAAGAAACTTACTCTTGGGTGTAAATTAAGTTATGTATCGAGTTGCCCAATTTGCGAAGGGACAACATCCAGGAAGTGGATTAGTGAAATCTGTTTCCTGCTCTCAATGAGTGGACTTCATAAATTTATAGGAATTTGATGAATGAATTATATAAACTTAGAGGGTTTTCGTCTCCTATGGATTGACACTGATTAGGTATCAAGGGCTTATAGAAAGTATTAAATAGAACTTCGGGCTGCATTTAACTGGTAGAATATGTCATAGAGGTGAGAGAATCAGCCCAAAGATCCTGGAATCAGTGGACCTGAGTGTGTTTTGGTTCCAAGTGGGCAGTGATGGCTTCTGGGAGTGATGGCTTCTCTGGACAGTCGACTCCATGAGAACAGACACTTTGTCTGTATTGTTCATCACTGTATCCTGGGGCCTATTTTAGAAACATTACACATTGTTATTGACTGATTGTCTCAGGGAGTCAAAGAATTTAAAGGCTGTTCTTGCAAAGGGAAACAGGGGAAGGAAAAAAAGCAACTCCTGTTAAGGTAAGATAACAAGTCTTATGCACACTTAAATATCTAGTGACACAAGAGTTCGTTATTATTTATCAAACATGCTACACAAATATATCACCAACTTTTCCTTTTTGTTATATGAAAATAGCATAGTGGCAGTTGTATAGTGACCTCCCCTTCCTACCTTTTTCTGAAAGGATTTGAAACAGGTGGTTTTATATCATAATGAAAGAGCGGGTCTCAGAAATCTTGGGTTGGGCTATTGCTGCCTTCTCATAAACTTCAAAGACTCACAGAAATCTTTAACAGTCTTTTCTGTAATCTCCCACACTCTTCTCCAGGGCAATGGATAAAGTTAAGGGCATGAAATGTCAGACACCCCTGTTCCACAGTGGCATTTAATCTCCTTTTGTTTCTGTTTTATTTATCCTTTTTATACTGACTGTATTCCATGGCCTCTGAGCTAAAGGAACCCATCTCCTGAAAGATGCCTTTGATTTGACCTTCAAGCTTAGATATCTGGCCATATTTTATGGTCAAATAATTGTATATAGTTTTATTTGTTGAGCTATTTATTTGAATGTCACTATATCAAAAAGTCCTTTCCTGGTCTAAAGCAACTTCCTACTCCATACCACCTCAGCACTCACTATCTCTTATCCTGCCTTATTTTTCTTTTTAGCATTTTTATTACCTCTTGAATTACATTTATTCATTCATTTGCTTACTGTCTCTTAGCTTAGTATTGTGTCTCCAGTGCCTAAAATAACACTGGAAAACCAAGCCTTCGATAGATACTGATTGAATGAATGAATGAAAAAAAATTCTATAAAGATATAAAATTTAAGCCATATTTAGGCATATCTTCAAGGTATTTATTATTGTAAATAACAAAAGTACATTATACCATGATGTAGTTGACAAAGACGATGGACTTTAAAAGCACAGGGACCGGGGTTTAAATCCTCATGTACCATTTGCCAGCTCAGCCTTATTAATTCTTTTTTATTTTTATTTAAAAGTGGGACCAATAGTATCTCCTTTTTATTTATTTTAATGATCAGAAATGATGTGTACAGAGTGCTAGTCAAAAATTACTCTTTAATTATAGTAATCGCAAAGAGAAAAAGTCATAATTTCAACAACTAGAACAACATCTTGTATGTTTATTTTGACAATGAGAAGTTCTTAGAGTTTTATCGAATTATTTTTCCAGTAGTGTCAGGTTTTTGTTGGCAAGTTGTTGCTTGCTCTCTGTTATAATGATAGATTTTCAATTCAAAAATTAATGCTTCTAAACATGTCAAAAATTAAAAACTCTTCAGACCTATGCTATGTATGGGTACAGAAGATGAACAGTGAACCTAGTTTTCTTCTCTTTTAAAAACTGTATTATAAACATTAGGATACCCCCAATCCCTTCTGAGTAGCTATGTCTTGCTGAATTTCTAGTTTATACAGAAAAGATTAAAGCAAAATTCTGGCTTATAGAATTCCAAGTGGTTGAGGACCAAATAAGAGGTCGGCTGGAAGTTACCATGATAATCAATGCCGGAAATAAGCATTAGAGAGATTTCCGATTTTATAAAATTGTTTCAAAACCCAAGAGACTCCATTAGCTTTTAGAATCACATGCTAGTAGTGACTAGGGTAATGTCAGGAGGGGACAGCCAGCTCCAAAAACTTATAAATGTGCTTCTTCTCGGCTTTTCTATTCAACTTAAATTTTCAAATCAGATTTTATAAAATGCCTATGTGTCTGACACAATAGTGATAATTCTTTATTAAAAATAATAAGAATTTATTCTATTTCTACTCCAACTATTTTAACTCTAACTAGTGTACTGAAAATCAGTTCTGACACTAACTATCCCAAGTCAGTGTTTAAAGGCAGGGTCTCTGACAAGATCATATCTACTTCAGACCAATCGCAAGTTCAGGGGGACCCCCAGGCCCCTCACATTTCTGACTAATTGGATATAGTGTTGGGGGTTACCTCAGCTCCCTCAGGTTTTGTAATTCACTGGAATGACTCAAAGAACTCAGGAAAGTGCCATACTTGTGATTATAGTTTCATTACAAATGATACAAAACAGGAGGACCAGCTAAATGAAGAGATGCACAGAGCAGAGTCTGGGAGGAAGTGCAGACCTTGTGTGTCCCTCCTTATGGAATCAGGGTGTGTCACTCTCCCGGCAATCAATATGTTTACCAACCAGAATGCTCTACTGAGCTTCGGGTCCAGAGTTTTTATGGGAGGTCAGGTTCATATCACATGGCTCACAGCCCCAACTTCTTAATCATGTGGTTGGTCTTTTCAAGACCAGATCCCACCCTTAAGCTATCTAAGGGCCATAAATCATTTCATTCGTATAATAAAGATAGTCCTGAAACTGGGGATATCCCAAGGATTTAGAGTCTCCCTTCCAGGAACCAGGAACAAAGGTCAGTCAAATTCTTTATTTTACAGCAGAGTCACACACACATATAGATACTGGTTTTGCCAAAGAACATTAGTGTTTAATAACAATATCCCAATTACCATTATTCTTCTTATCTGTTGCTGTTTGTTACTAAAAGACTAAAGAATCATATGTCAGTGATACATTGTAGACTTTTTTTTTTCTGAAAATATATTTAGAGAGAGATACTCTACGAAAACTTTTTGCTAGTTAGGTAATTTAGGAACACTTTGTTCCTGATTAAATATTTTTGAAGTTTGTAAATTATGAGGGAATATGTTTTAAAGTCTAAGTTTATATTTGATTCATGTTGATGATGGACATTGGGGACATTGGTTTATCTGTAAACCAACTACAGATAAACCAAGAGAAAATATGAAATGAAAATTGCTGAGTGAGTGAGGCATGTGGTGGTCTTAATTAGGAATAGGGAAACAGATTTATGTCTTTCAGGCTCCATCCTTAGCTACCTGTGTTATCTTGAAGATGTGGATGTTCTCAAGCTCTTCCATTTTTAATATGTAGAAATTACAAGTAGTTATTTTCATTATAGTTAAGAATCTACTTTCCCATTTACAAATGTATTTTATAATAAAAGGCCAAGCCCATGGTATCAGACTTATAAGTTTAATGATTTATTGTGGATAGATTACAGCATCTGCTGGAGATGGACAAGAAATGCAGTGACAGCATGTGCAGTGGTTTGAAAATGAAATTTTAGAAGTGAAAGTGTTAAGATAAGTGGAATAATGTAGTAGTTAGAAGTGTAACCTCTAAAGCCATGTACTCCTGGTTCAGATCACAGCTCTACTTGCTTAAGGGCTGTATAAGGTTGGACAAATTATGAAGAAGAGAAATTGATTATATCAATCCTTTGTCTTATTTCCCCTTGCCATAATTTGTTTCTTGCCACATTAATATTTTCAACATATTTACATAAAACATTAATTTAGTTGAGAACGATAGGAATCATTAAGTCATTTATGTTAATTTTAACTGAACATCCCCAAATCCAAGGTATGCATTAACCAGATCACAGAGAATATTACACTCAGTGAAGTCACAATTATTTCTGTTGAGGTGTTTAAAGTTTATTGAATCAGAATATTATTTAGATAGTATCTAGAAAATGCTATAGATAATCTTTTTTTTATTCTTAGCACATAAATGCTACTTCAATAGAAAATCAAAATCTAGACAAATTGATAATGAGTTTCAGTGCTAATTAATCAAATGAGCCATTTCTCTATTATGTGAATTGGTTGTCAGGCTGTCAAAACTCTAAACAGAAACCCTGCAATATTCATATTCCATTGCACAGAAGAATGTCGTGATAACATTTTCCAACTTACATTAGGCTGTGGCATGAATTCTAAGACTGTAGCTTTCTTTGTGATGCTTCTAGGTGTGAGGCAGTGAAATCCTCGTAACTGTCAGCGAGGAAGAGTGGAAGCCGTCTGCTTCCTAGGTGTTTCTGTTTTCATTTTATTTTAAACAGCAATCTGCTCATTGCTTCTAATTAAGATGCCATCACCCAGGGCAATTTGGGAAAAGCAAATTGTGTTCCTATGAGTTGTCTTGTGCAAAGGTGGCAGTGTAAATAAAAGCAAAGCAGACTTTCTATTATTTGCTTCAAGTGCAACAACCCAGTGGAGTAAAACAGAGACAGTATTCACCCTTCCCAAGACCAGAGAACAAACACACTCTACTCTCATGACACTTATGACATTGAGATATTTTCTTCATTTTCAGATTCTGGGAAATCAAATATAGAATAAATCGCATATAAAATATTTTATAAGCCCCAAATGATTAAAGCTCACTAAGAATTTCCTGAATTGTAGAATACATTAGTATTCTAGCACGAAAGATGTAAAGTAATACTGTAGTTGCAGGACAAGATAATTAAAGAAAATTCAGGAACATTAATTTGGAGTAGGATGTATAGGATGAATTGGAAAGTGGAGAGTCTGGAGTCAAGATGCTAGACTAAGAAACTGTAAGAATTCTCCCTGTGGAGTGATGTTTATAGTTATAATATTTTAGGCTGAGAAAAAGACTTTAATGATAATCTAGAAGGCCCTCACTTTGCAGATGAGACATGGAGGCCAGACAAGTTGACTGTACCGAAATTAATCAAGGGCAGCATGATTGATCCTAATTTTCTAACTCCACTTCTATCTAGTATGTATTTTTCATATAATATGAGCTGCTTCTTGAATTTATTTCTGAGAATTAACAGAATCCCAAAATTCTAATATATTCACTGACATGGGACTGGTGGTGAGAGAAAAAGATTCTTGTATTGAAGAAACAGTTTGCTTTCTCCCAGGTTAAAAAAATAAATAAAAAGGAAATTCTGGACTAAAAGTTAGAAAACTTGTTGACATTTGACAGAGTTTTTACCATGAAGTTAGCAAAACTGAAGATTCTGTATCATCATGTCCACAAGCTATTTCAAGATGGGCCTTGGCAGTGTGTTCACGTATTTAATGAAATTTATAAAAGTAAAATATTTTAATATAGTCAATATCACAGTCTCTATTGAAAAAATTATGACCTCCCCTCAGTCATACTTCCCCTTATGTGGGTGGCATTGGAGTTGCCATTTTTGACATCTACCTAAGGGAAAGTAAAGTTGATGATATTTTTAAGTTTGGGTTTAATGAGATTATTTTTATTTGGTTTGTATCACATTGTGTATAGGTATTAAGGTAAAGAAATAAATAGCTTCCAATTCTTCTACATTCTCACGAGCCAATGAACTCAATGACAGAAACAGCAAATTGGTTATGAGGGCTGTCAATTCAGAGTACTTAAAAGGAGTCACAGCACAACAAAATTTGATGTGTCCTAAAATACTACAGCCTATTTTTGCTTTAATATTTTATGTTGCATATATAAAAGAGACTTGATAGAAGATTCCCAAATACATTCCCATTAATCGTGCTGGGTGAAAAACTGAATTACCTTCCTATTCTTTATAAACAATGATTTTACAAAATAAATGTATATGAAGAGGTAATCCAAGAGAATGTATCCCCAAATGTAACCTAGAATTGTATAAAGCAGTTACTTAATAAAAATGCTATTTTACTTTTCCAGATTTTGTGACATTTGTGTTTGTCAGTTTTTTAAAATTTGTAAATTTTAATACTTCCTCCCCAATACATATACACTCAAGACCCAATTCTGTATGATTTTCCTTAAAAAAGCATCCCCAAATTGTAGATGATTAAGGTCACACAAAACCTGAATTTCTCTCCATTAGTTGAATCCTTAGGGATCCAGATAAAGAGAGTTAAAAGAAAGGGAGACAAGAAATACTGAACATTTTATCATTTCATCCCTTTGAGCAGTGTTCTTAGATAAGGGTAGACATGCTTAAACATGTACAAGATTATCTATTGGGATACAGGAAGAAATATTTCGACTTCTGTATATAATTTTTAAAAAAATCTTTAATTTCTTTATACATCTATAATTTTGCATAGACTTAACATTATAATTATTTTGTTTTGCAGTTGTTTCTACCTTCTGCCATTTCTTATTAATAGGAGCTGTATTAGAGTTTGATCAGGGAAACAGAATGGCTACAAGTGAAAAAAGAGATTTATTATAGTGATTAGATCTGGTGCATTTGTGGAAGCTGGTGCAGAAGTCAATGGAAGGCTTTTACCTCCGCTAGATATTGAGCCTGAAGTTGAGGTAGATCAGAGGGGCCAGCAGTTAGGAAGAAATGCTAGAAATGAAGCAGGAGATGCAAGAAAACATTGGAATTTGTGAAGACTTCTAGAACCAATGAAGTCAAACTGGAACCCACATCTGCTTTTTCTTGCCTTTAACCTTGTCTATGTGTTTGAATAGAAGGAAAAAACTGGTGCCCATCACCATGGAATTATACGAGTGCCTCTCCCAGGCATCACAGAAGCTCAAGAAGAGATTCCGTAGGAAGTGAAGTCAGTGTGGGTCTGGTGGCTGTCCTAAGCCTACCAGATGAGCCAACAGATCAGCAACACCATGTGCAAGCTGCAGTGGTATATGGCCACCCATACAGACCTTCAGAATGTGATCAATACGGCTTTACCTTTGGCTTTCAAATCTTGAGCAAATTTGTCCTGTGGCCAAACCAAATGTCCAGCCATGCAGGAAAAGGGATTCTGGGAAATGACTTTCTGGCTTATATAAATAGATATATTTCTTCATTGACTATCTCTATCTATCTATCATCTATCTATCTATCTATCTATCTATCTATCTATCTATCTATCTATCAATTATCTATCTATCTATCTATCTATCTATCTATCTATCTATCATCTATCTATCTACTTATCTATCATTATCTATCTATTATCTATCTATATATTTGTCTGATGTGTAATCTTTTATAAAACGTAAACTCGGTAGAGAGCGTGACAGAGATGTCCAAGTGGCCCCCAATATCTTTGTGCACTTCTCTGTCAGAAAAAAACAACAGACTTACAGTTGGTCACATGGCCGCCCAAGACGACAGAATTCTCAGCCTCCTCTGAGGCTCTGCTGGGTGTGTGACCAAGCTCTTCCTCTAGAATGGCAAGGGAAGCAATCTGCAACCTCCAGGACATTTCCTAGGAGAGAGGAGAAAAGACTTTCTTTGTGCTTCTTCCTCTGTCCTTCTGCTGGAAAGGTGAGCTCTGACACTGGACCTCAGTCCTTGCCTTTGCATGAAGATGACTCCCGGTTCCCAGAGGGGCCACACTACACCATACTGGGGAGCACCAGGGTTGGTCAAGAGGCAGAAGGAGCAGAGAGAACTGTGGACAGGAGCCTGTACTGTGGTTTCTGGAATATTTTCGTCTGCGATCTACAGTGCTCACTCACCCAGCTCTACTGCACTAAGGTGCTACTTCAGGCGGCTGGTTCCAGATATCAGGACGCAGCAGTGGGTGAAGCAGGCAGAAGTCTCTATGCGCATGTTGCATATGGATGGGGCTTCTTTTCATCCTTAGTTACAAGAGTGCTGTTCAGCTAGTCTTCAGGTGGTTCTCAGGTTTTAGGTTCTATGATTTAGTTGTAATTTTGATGTCGACTAGAGATTTTTGAGCATGTTTTCATGATTGTTGGCTATTCAGAAATGCTCCATAGAAATTAGCATCTTTTTTTTTTTGCCACTAAGAATAATAGATCAATAAACACCCTTAACATATGTTCTTATGTACTGATAGTTTTATTTCTATAGGATAGAGTCCTCACGAGTGGGCTGATCCAAATAGTAAGTACATTTCTAATTTTAATAGATGTTAAAAGGTTCTCTTCCAGAAAAAGGTTGTATAACTTAACATTTCTAACTGAAGTGTTTTTTTCAGTGTGTATACTGATTTTCCCTGCAAACAGATAAATCTCTTTTAAAAGCTGTAACAATCTAATCGGTGAATGTGCTATCTCATTTTTAATTTGTATTTTACCCTTTACTAGATATTTTGAGTATATTTTTATAATTGTTGTCCATTCAAATGATCTTTTATTAATTGTCAATCCATAATTTTGCTCATTTTCTTTTTTTGGGGGGGGGTCATTCTGTCAATTTATGCCATGTTAATTTTCACTGTGTTGGGACTTATAATTGCCAAGTTGCTTGTCAAAATAAACTCAGGTCTATTATGCAATGTTCTCTCTCTCCAGAGCAGATTTACATTTGCTTCTTCCAAGGGTTTGGTGGCTCTGAGCAATGCAGAATCACTTCAATTCTATTTCAAGAATTGTAATGATTCAACTCCGTTAAAATCTATGCAAGAGCCTAACTACTTCTGACTTACTCTTACTCAGGGTGCAGCCTTTTAGTCCTTCCTTCCAATTCTTAAAGCTTTGACTCTAATTTTGATACCTCGACCCTGAGAAAGCCTTCAAAAGGTCCAGTTCAGTCCCTTATCTGCTCTGACATTTCTTGTGGAAGCTGCAAGGGAAAAGCAGCTCCAGACTTCTGGGTTCATCTTCCTAAGCCTCTGGGAAATGCTTTACTGTTTTAACTCTTCAAGCCTTTTAAAGAGATTTAAAACAACAACAACAATAACAACAAACTATGATGATGAGCTTTTCTATTCAGTTTGGGCCAAATTACTCAATCCACCATTAAGAGAAGCTAATATCTGGATCTGAAATATTAGTGGTACTCATGCTTAAAATGAAGTATAATTGAGAGCATTGGAGTTTCTGAGTGAGTCTTCAATGCATGGCATCCCTCCCTTCTTTGAGATTAACAACAACTTGAGAAATAAGACAAAGAGTAAAAACGGAGTCTAAGTTAATTCCCCTGTTAATAACAGAATCAAAGTTGTAGAGATAGCTTGATATGACAATTAACTTGGCCTGTTAACTGACAGCCAGAATCGGGCAGAGATATGCAGCCAGTTACAGGCCATGCTGTACAAGGAAGTCTCACGTAGCTGTCCTGACCACATGTCTGAACAGGAGACAACTAGAGCTCTCTATACACAAGCCTGCTTTCTAATCAGAAATCTTGTCGCCTGCTGAAGAGCAAGCAAAGGAATGACAGGTGTGATGGTGCTTAGGAAACAGAAAAAGCATTCCTTCTAAAATGATATTTGCAAGAATTAACTAGAATTAACTAAAAAAGACCTTCAAGAAGGCTAATATTTCATATTTCTATATGGCTTAGAGTAAAGAGCTATAGGCTTTTGAAAGGTTGAATATTCTTAAAATATGGAATACGCCAATTCTCGGTACTTCGACTTTTTAAAGTGTGTGACTTTGGACAAATCACTTAACTTTTCTGAGCCAATGTTTCTTCATCAGTACAAAGGAGATCATAACCATTTTTTAGCTAATTTTTTTAAAGCTCAAATGAGATGATGTGTTTAATGTTCTATATACATATATGGAAATGCTCTTAGCACTATTTCGTGTGTGTGTGTGTGATGATATTGTGTGTGCATGCTATGTGTGTGTTTGGTATTTTTAATGCTTACTGAGTGCAGTCTCCTGGGTGCTTCTCCTTGTTAGGATGTTTATCTGCCCTCTGCCCTCCTGTCAGTGCTTGAGGGGCCTTCTGCATCTTTTCTTAGTGGAGCATACATCGTCATTTCCATGCAGCACAAGCTTCACACCTTTATTGCCTAGTTTTTAAATTTTTTCCCCAAGTGCAGAAGAATGGCAGATGTTACAGATCATTTCTAGCTTAATATTATGTTTCTGGTGAAAAACACTTTTGCATTTGAAAATTTCTCCCAAACTCTGAAGGTTATTTCCTTCTATCAAAATATATTCTTTAGATCTCAGACATGCTATCTTATTAAATCACAGCTCAGCTCTAGGTGCTCCAATGGAGAAAAATCTACCAGCTTTTACTTCCTCTAGTATATATCTCATGCTTTAGTTGAAATATAAACAGAGAAGTATCTGTATATAATATAATATAATATAATATAATAATACAATACAATATAATACAATATAATATAATATAATGCATTTTGTGCTACTCCCTACAGCGACCAAACCCCAAATTTTCTCTTCATGCTGCTATAAATGTCACAGAGAATTTTATCTATCTATCTATCTATCTATCTATCTATCTATCTATCTATCTATCTATCTTTCTATCGTTATTTATTTATTTATTTATTTATTTATTTATTTATTTATTATTTTTAGTACGGTGACATTGATTAATGAAATCCAGTAAGTTCCAAGAGTACACTTCAACAGTAAGGCATATGTATATTGCATTGTGTGTTCACCTCTCATAGCTGGATTTCTTTCTGTCACCATATATTTGACCCCTTTTACCCTATCTACTTCCACCCTCTCCCCTTGCTTTCTTGTCACCACTAGTCTATTGTCCATGTCCATGAGTCTCTGCTTGTTTGTTCTGTTTGTTTGTTGCTTTTAGGTTTATATCCTACATATAAGTGATATCATGAGATTTTCAACTTTTTCTGTCTGGCTTATTTTGCTTAGCATGATTATCTCGAGGCCCATCCACGTTGTTGCAGATGGTAGTATTTCATCTCTTTTTATGGCTGGGTAATATTCCATTGTATAGATGTACCACAGCTTCTTTAGCCAATCATCTATCGTAGGACTCTTCGGTTGTTTCCATGTCCTGGCCACCGTGAATAATGCTGCTATGAACATCGGTGTGCAAATGTCTTTTCGGATATGGATTTTCAAGTCTTTGGGGTAAATATCCAGTAGAGGGATTCCTGGATCATATGGCAGATCAATTCTTAGTTTTTTGAGGAAACTCCATACTGTTTTCCATAGTGTCTGTACCAATTTGCAGTCCCACCTGCAGCGTATGAGGGTTCCTTTCTTCTGCATCCTCTCCAACACTTGTTATTCTTTGTCCTGTTGATAATAGCTATTCTAACAGGTTGTCACAGAGAATTTTAAAATGTTCAGATTACTACTGGGTTAAAAGTGAGTGAGGTTTTTTTATTTTCCTTAAGAAATTATTTTTTCATTACAATCTAATACTTTAATAGAAAGCTTTTGTATGTTAGTTCTTTTCACTTACAAATTAAAGAGAGCAAAAATTGAAAACGCAGGCATAAATTTATAAAATTTCTATTGCTTAAAGTTAAAATGCTTTCTTCTAAAATCGTAGTCCTAAATTCAGTTACTTTATTAACTTTAGCTCATGAGATATTTTGCACAGCTGATTTATGAAATGGATATTCAACATATTTGACTTTTTTCTTTAAGTTTGCTAAGTATCCTCCAAAGATCATCTCATTTTTGGCGAGCCTCTCTCACCTAACTCATACCTGGCCATTGCTAGTTTTACACCCTCTTTCTTCACTTGCTGGCTGAGTCTCAGGCCTTTTTAACTCCAACGATGTGTCCTGCCTCCTTCTGAGGTTGTGGCCAACCTTCCACTGTGTCCCACCACAGGCATCTGTGTCTATGCAGCAGCTGATAATGCTTTCTCCACCCTAACTAGAAACATTGTCCCCATCTAACTAAGGCAGATTGGTCTCCCAGCATTCTCTCATTTCCTGTTATCAAAGCAAACTCTGACTTTGGGTTTAGGAAATGTTCTCCATTTATAATTATTCTTCCAAAATGAACAAGTCTGTCGGAAGTCTTTTAGACTTGAGCTGCCTAGGGTTTTCTCTTGCTAGCCAGCATGCATTTTCTCAACTGAATATGTAAAATTTCCTCTTAAATTTATTCTATGAACCATTTGTTTCTCTTAGGTGGAGACTGCATGATGCCAAAGGATCATGGCTTTCTCTAGAGTAAATGTTGTTTGGACAAATGGATGTGGCCCTTTGGTTTAAAATAAACAAACACAAAAAACAAACACCAACACCCATGCCCCGCACCCCCCCAAGCCTGGCATCAAGGAAGAATATCAGTTTAACATCTGTATTTGTTTCTTGGCAGTGTGGGGATGAATTTTTCATTTTTATGCCTGTGTTGCATAGATAAGATCTAGTCTCTGTTCATTTACTCGATTTATCATACTTGATATGTCATGTGAGACTGTCCATCTTTCAAAGGAGAGTAAAAATGAAGTGATAGGGAAAAACCTCTGTGCTAGCACTCAGCTTTGTTATTTTAAAGAAAATATGAGTATTTGAAGGTGCTTTATACTTTAGGGTTACTGTTCCCTGGAATCTAAAAATTTTATTAAAAAATGATCTCAATTTTGATCTATGTCCTCTTGGTGGTTCTTGGGGCTTCCAGATTTAAAGTTGGAGATCCTAAAAGAAGGCATTTATTTTCTATATATCTATTCTTTACATTTCTTGAGTATTAATCCTCTTTGAAAGGATTAGAGCATATTCGCTATTAAATGCCAGGCCTCCTATGAAAACTGTTGAAGCTTAAGGAAAATTATTTCATTAATTCACAAGTTCGACATTAACTTAGCTGCAAGATACGGGTGTCTCCAGAACTCCAGAAAACAATCAGCTTAAAATGGAAAACAATCATAGGTAACTCTCACTGTTTTCATTGTAACAGGAGGAAGGATATAAATCTACTGGTTCGTAAATTTTATTTTAGCCACTTGCCTTTTTAAAAAATGTCTGCTCACAACTAGTAAGATACTAGTCATGAATAGTATCTGTTCTCTATTACAGTGGTTTTAATAAAATGACCATGATGTGCTGCAGACAGGAGAGAAGGCTCAGATATAGCTGTTCTTCAACACAGAGCCTGTAACGTATATTTTCTCTATTCCTTCTTGTCCTTCATTTTATTTCATATCGTTTTAGTACTAGAAGGAACTTTTTAGTATATGCGCGGCCAGAGTGGACACTAGAAGGAGCCCTAAGGCTCATCTGCTCACCTCCTTCTTTCTATACTGAGTAAACTGAGCCCCAGATTTTTGATTGGCTGGGATCTCCAATTTGTCAGAGGCGGAGCTGAGATGTGGGGGTTGCAGCTGATGGAGTAGTGTGGTATCCGCTGAGTATCAGTGTGTCTCTTTGACTTATTCTCTCTTTCAGTTTTAGACATATGTTCTGGCTCAGCTGATGAAAGATGAGTAGAAGAACAAAAACAGTAAATATCAAGGTTGGAAAATGATGAAGTTTTAGTTTTGAAAAAGTACAGAGTAGGAGGCATGGTCTATATAGTTAGAGACAAATGTAGAATTTTAAAATGTAGTCTGATTTTTTATATATCTGAATCACCTTAAAAATTCCATGTTGGACTTTTAGTTTAGATCAATGATTTCAAAATGCGATTCAGGAGAAAAAATTTTAATGGATGTCCCTCCCCAAGAGTTCCTATGGCAAAAAAGAAAAAGTGATGAGACTTCCAAGTGAAATGCAGCTAATAGGTTTTTTTACTGCAGAACTTTGCAAAATCTTTGTCTCGATAATAAACACGTACTGTGGATCCTCCAAAAATGGGTAGAGAGCTCAGTTTTTCTAAAAATTTATATAACCAAGAACTCTCTTTATTCAATTAAATGTAATACTTGTGGGATTATATCTGGCATGTTATCACGCAATTTGGGAGACTCTTTCAACCCAGTTCCATGTCTGAGTGCTGATGGCATCTATATTTTTATCTCTGGCTCTGATGTCTCACTTGAGGTCCAGAATCACGTAGCTAACTGTCTTCGCATCCCTATTTGGATATGTAGCAAGCATCAACATAACATGATCAAACAGACTTTTAATGTCCACCCAGTATATTCGTACACTCAACCCATTTTTCTCAAAGTAATTCTCATCTCAATAAATCATACCACCATCTGTACAGTTGTTCAAGCCAGATTTAAACTAGGCGTCAATCTGTAGTTGTCTCCTGTCGCAGGTGGGATTCTCTGGAAGCATATCCTGAGATGAATTTTGTCATGCAAGATGTTTATTAGGGATCAAACCTGTGAAATGAAGAAGGTGGGGGCCAGACTGGGCAGGGGAGAGGGGAAAATGTGCAACGCAGTCCCGAGAGTGCTTCGGCCATGCTGGCGGGGGCTCTGGGGTGAATCGTGCCCTCAGTTGTCCCAGGTTGGAATACAATGGCTCCTTTGGGATCCTACCTCACTCACATCAGTCACCTTTATCAGCTGCCCAGGAAAAGGCATGACCCAGCTTTGAGAAGTTTCTTCACCAAAAAAAAAAAAGTTTTCTCTCTAGTATGTGCTGATCAATACTCTGCTGAATTCTCGAAGTGGACCCCCTGCAGATCTGTAGCCATCTCTCTCATGGTGGCTTTTTCTGTTTTGATGATTCCATCTGCCTTGGTCTCCCATGACATTCAGCTAGCTGTCTCCTCAACTCAGGTTGCTCTGTGAGGCTCGTCTGATTTTCCCCTTTCTTGACCCAAGACCTGAAATCTCTTAACCTGGAGCAATTATAGAGTTTAGTCCAACTATTTTATTTTTTCAGAGATCAGTGTCCTTTGTTTTCTGGTGTCTAGCTAGTGTCTTGAAAATAGTGGTTTTATATGTTTTGCCTTTTTTTGTTTAAGGATAAAGACCAGAAGTGGAAGTCTTTTAAACCCTCCTTTGTACAGTTTGTTTATTTTTCCAAGAAAGTATTTCCTTGCAAGCTTCAATTACGTATTGCATCAACCTCCACTCTTTTCAAAATAAAGCCTGTGGTAACTGCCCTCATTATAGTTTGAAAGACCCTTCTCGCTCTTCCTTTCTCTTCTTCCCTCTATTTCACACTCCTCTCTTTTCAAGAGAGAAAACATCACACACACATCACTTCCTTTCATTTTGGTATTGCTATAGATTTTAAAATTGAAGGTAAGTATACATCTACTTCTCAAACTGTTTCAAAATGGCTTAGAGGAGCTCTGTGCAATTGAACTTTCTATGACGAAAAAGATGTTCTATATCTGTACTGTTCAAGGCAGTAGCCAATAGTTACATGTGGCTATCGAGTTCTTGAAATGTGCCTAAAGTAATCGACAAATTAAAAATTTCATTTTATTTAATTTTGATTAATTTACACTTAAAGTTAGATAACCCCATGTGGCTAGTAGCTATTGTATTGGAGATTGCAGGCACAGAGTTTATTTAGGATGTTGTAGTTCATATGTCCCTTATCTACCAATTTTTTTCTAAGCAATTCACCCTAAGGACAGACCGAATTGCCGTGAGACAGGGTCAAAAGACGGAACTCTTCTATTTACTCCCAGCTGCTAATATTTACTAACTATATATGTGATAACATTTAACTTCTTTGCATTTTAATTTTTCAGACTAATGAGGCTAGTGACATTTCTAAATAGGTTGTAAAGTTTATAGAAGATAATGTGTAGTAGTCATCACTCAGAAAATATTAACTTTTTTCTCTCTTCTCTGATGTATCTCTTTTTAAAAGTAAGAATATTTCTCAAGGCTATAGACTATTAAACTACTCACTCCTTAGTGTTCTTATATTTAATAACAAAGATCTTTCCTCTGGTTTTATTTGTGCACAGGGAAAATACTCTCACAGTTGAAAAGAGAAATAATTAGACTATTTTAGAGAAAGTAGGACATACTGAAGACAGAGTTCATCAACTTAAAATGTCAACAGAACAGGATAGCAAGAGAAAACCGAAACAAGAGAGAGCTAGCATCCTTTTCACTCCCTGGTTATGTGGGCACCCTTGTGGTTATTGAAAGTCAACAAAATTTCTTTCAATCTGCTGCTCCCTGAGAACTCTACATTCACGGTGATCTTTTACCTCTCACAATTTACGTTCAGCCTAATGGGGCTGAACTGATGAGCTGGTATGGCAGCTTGCAGCCAAGAGCCCCAGAGATAACACTCAGATCGGAGACAACGACAATGACAACAAAACATAGTTAGCTCGTCTTTTAAAAAAACATCACATGAACACTACAGGCTTAACTTCATTGATCTCTATTTTCTTCCCCTAATCAGCTCATCTGGAGTGAAACGTGGCAGAGAGCTCTCACCTAACCAGAAACTTCTTTTCAGGAGGTGGTCACTATGCAAGAATGTTTCTCTGTTAAATGTAAAACCATAAGAGAAGTTTTGTTGGCCGTCGTAAGTGTCTGTCACATGCAAACCCAGGATCATGTGTTTGCAAAGTGTGAACACAGTCTGAGGATCATGAAACCAGGTAGTAGAAAAGCAGGACTTTATGCCTTTTACTGCTTTCTTACCTGCTCCATGAAAGTTACACCACCATCTCTTTTCTTTAGGTTACTTATTTGCTAAGGGGGGGAGGGAGGAAGGTGAGGAGTGAGTGAGGGGAGGAGAAGGAAGGAAGGAAGGAAAGAAGGAAGGAAGGAAAGAAGGAAGAAAGGAAGGAAGAAAGGAAGGAAGGAAGAAAAGAAATAATGGGGGTTCTAGTGCTGTTCACGTTTGTTGTGTGGATAAATGAAATCAAGAAAAACAAAAGGGAAACCTAATGGATTATGCAGTTCTTATTTTCTAGAAGAACTATGGCATTCATTTAAGCTGAATTCCCAGAATCTTAGATGCTTTGGAGTGTCTATATATGTATGATTTAGTTATTTAAAAAATATTTTAAAACAATTTTACGACTTTAATAAAAACTGACACTTTCTAAAATAGGTTATGTAGCAATCACTACACCTTGGAAACCACCAGTGCATTGGCTCATACTGTTAGGCTAACTAGTTTTGGGGCAGATCTAAACAAAAAGAAGACTTTTCCCGCCAACCGAATTATAAAGACTAACTGTATTAGAAGTCTTAAATAGCCTAGCCTCCACATAGCCTCTGAGCTAAATTTGTATTAGCAAGTGCCCAGTAGAGCACATATTCATTGAACTTATTAAAATGTCAGACAAAGCTCAAGGGCATCCTGCAGCCAGTGCCCACCTGCTGCACTGGCTGCTCCACTGCGGACTGTAAGCAATGCACAGAAACTCGCATGGAGTCACATGGAGGTGTGAAAATATAATGGCATTTATTTGTACTTGACATTGAAACATTTATAGCAAAAAAAAAAATTATTCACGCCCCCAATATATTTTATATAGTAAAATTTATAAAATATTTCTGTTGTTCTTGCAAAGTTATAATATCTCCTTGAAAAGCAGCACTGTAAGCGTATAAATAAGGCTTCCTATTTCTTTTAAAGATAAAATTCAGGGAAATAAATTGAAACCTGACAATGAACATGTACTTTTAACATAGTTTAAAGTTACCATTTGATAGGTGAGGGAATGGAACACACCATTGAGGAAAATCTCATTAAAGTATGTGCTAGTGATATTGCCGCAGGTATATTATATGAGCTTTCATTGAACAACGAGTACTGTTGTCTCATAAATATAGTTTAGAGAACCATTCAGGCATGCATGTATGGCAGTGGTGGCATATTGTGTTCTCCAATATCTCTTCCCTCCTTTTTCCTAAGAGAGAGAAGCTGGCTCTTCGCTGGGCACAGACCTCCATTAACAAAGACTGGATTTTCCAACCTTCTTTGTACTAGTCATGGTCATGTAAGCACTAGTTTTACATGGAAGATTCTTGGAGTGCCTCTGTCCTCTCTAGCCCCTTTCTTCCATCCACTGCCTGGAATGTGAATATGACTACTGGAGCTCTGGCAGCAATTCTGCCCTACTGAGGAATTGTAGAGCAGAGTCTCTGCCGAGTTTGTGGAGCCACCTTACTAGATCTGGGTTGCCTACTAACAAATTCTTTTGTGTGTAAGAAAATACATTTCTGTCTTGTCTAAGCCATGATTATTTTGTTTCTCAGTCGCATTCAGTTATACACAATCCTAATTAATATATACATCTTACTCACTTGAAGACAGGAAATAATGTCACATCTTTACAGTTCTGGTGACACCAAATCGACAGCTGCAGATTGCTCTACTTGGTTTGATTTTTATGCCTTATATTCTGGGGAATGAATATGAGGAGGACGTGCTACTTTTAAAACAAGTGTAGTATATATAGATAGATATAGATATAGAATAGGAAAAAATATTAAATGCTTAAAATCAATTTTTAACACACTAGCAAAGTGGCATTTAGTGACCTCTGTGCTGATAGAATAATTACAATAGCAGAGAACTCTGCAGATGAGGTAACCCTTATAATGTAATAACCAAAATGTTTTCAAGAAGCACTTGTAAAGTAGAGCTGCACCCTACCCAAGAATTAGTTTCTCAAGTTAGCATCTCTGACAAAAATCACATGTAGTCAGTATTACCCTTAGACGTTTCATAAAGTTAGAATATATATAGTTTTGGGATATGACTCTATTTGGATTTCTAAATAGTCAAAACATTCTTTATTCATATTCATGGTAAGATTCCTAATTATGAGTGGACTACTGGGGAAAAAATTCTGAACTTCTTTGCTTTTCTTTGGGGTTTACTTCAGATTTATATATTAAGCCTCTAAATAGCAATACACACTAATGAACTTGTTTGGGTGAAGATTAAATTAGACCAGGGAATTGCATTTCAACAAATAGCTCTGCTTCAAAGTCAGCTTATGATGTGTTATATGCTTAGGAAGTGTCAGCTTTGTGTGCTGCTTATATATCCTTCAGGTGTTAGGCAGGTACCGACATCTTTCAAAATATCATTGCTTAATTTTATACAAGAATGTCAATTTTATTAGGGTATGTTCTTTGATTTCCAACTTTTTCAAAATTATTTGTAATTATGTAGGAAATGAATTCCAGAATTTTACTTTTGTATGTGTAAGTTCATTTACAAGGTGCTGGTATGAATAATTCATCATATATATTACTGATAAGGAAAGTATATCAGTTAACTGTTTTTTAAGAATATAATATGCTTGCGCCGGTTTTACATCTTGACACAGGGCCAGTTTGGCTCTCCTGCTACTCAGAGACTTTCCTTGGATTCTTCTCTGTATTGAATTCCCATCTTCTTGAATAATATGTCTTCCTCTTTTCCGATTTACCCCTGCATTTGGTGAAACACATCCTCCAACAGCTTCCTGAGAAAGGGTTCATGAGAAATAGGAATTTGTGAGAGTAGAATAAAGCTATTTTTAAACAAGCAAAATATATTTTTTCTTAATTGTTAGTCCTCTGGTTCTATAATTCTACATCATTTTCTCTCTGCACTTTAAAAGGAAAGCATTGTTTTATTGTCTTCTACCTGACAGTGTTTGTGATGGGAAGTCCAATGCTGCTTGTACTTTGAATCTTTGTTAGTTGCCCTGCTTGTCTTTTCTGGAAACTCTACTATATTTTGGGAAATAACATGTCAGTATTATCTGTTTTATGCAACAAACTAAAATCATACAAGCTAATTTTTATTTGTTTCTATCAAAGCTACCTTGTCAAAGAGTTTTGTAAAAGAGAGGGGAAGAATTATGTAAGGAGGCTGTTATGCAGAATTAACTCACTTTCTAAATGCTAAGTCTCTTCTAGGTAGTTAGCATTATCTATCCTTCTGAGCTGTATTCAGGAAAGTTCCTTCATCTGCTTTTGCCGTGAAATAATCCTGGAGAAGGTGAGCTGTGACCTTGAATGGTACTGAGGCTGATTAGGGACCAGGTAACTACTTCTCTTTCGTGATGCAGGGTTGCAAGCATCTGCAACAGTTGAATTTTCATGCCATTATCAAGATAGGCTGTACTAATACTGGATGAGATTCAGCATAGATGACTAATGTTTTACAATAGAAAATTTTATATACTTTGTTTTACTTCATTCTGTTTATTTTTTGTTAAATTTTAAAATTGTTAAAAATAATACATATTAAATTTAGAAAGCCCAGGAAAGAAAATTTATTTATCATTCCAAGCATTATAAATATTCACATTTTAACACTTGTTACAGAGAACTGCATGTGTCATTTTTCACTTTCACAATGTATCAGGAGCATCTCCCCACGCCAATAAATATTGTTGCACATAATGTACAACATGATTTTTGATGGTTGCTTAGTGTTCCAATATATAAACTTGCCATGATGTATGTAACCATTTTCTTAGAATTTGAGACTTCAATTTTTAGTTTTTGTTTTTGCTATCCCAAATATTGTGGAACCCAAAATGGTTCAAGTTTCATAAGATTACAAATAAAAATAGAGTCACACTAACATTAATTTTCAAATTATAATGTCTCATAGACCCTTTCTGTGTTCTTCAAATACCTTTAGTTATTTCTGGAAAGCCCTGGAGAGATTTACTTGTTTATAGGAATGAGTCAATGTACAGTAGCCCACTGAAACAGTCAACCATCACCTGAAAATCTTATATGGAAAATTCCAGAAATAAACAATTGATACATTTTAAACTGCGCCCTGTTCTGAGTAGTGTAATGAAATCTCAGGTATCCCGCCTGGTCCAGCCTGGGATGTGAACTGTCCCTTTGTCTGCCGTCTCCATGCTGTTTACGCTCCCATGCTTTAGTCATGTAGTAGCCATCTCTCTTATTAGGCCAGCTCTCAGGTATAGCAGCGATTGTGTCCAAGTAACCTTATTTTACTTAATAATGTCTTACAGCACATTGATGCTGGCAATTTGGATATGCCTGAGAAGTGTGAGGTGCTTCCTTTAAGTGAAAAGGTAAAAATTCTCAGCTTAATAAGGTGTTTTATCATCTCACATCATCACAAAAAGAACGGTGAGTACAGTACATAAGATATTTTGAGAGAGACCACATTTACATAACTTGTTACAGTATATTGTTATAATTGTTCTATTTTATTATTAGTTGTTAGTCTCTTACTGTGTCTAATTTATGTTAAATTTTATCAGAGATATGTATATATAAAACAAAGCATAGTATACAGCAGGTCCTCAAATAACTTTGTTTTGTTCAACATTAATGAGGAAAGAAAAAATTGATTTCCAGCCAGGATCACTGTCTGTGTGGAGTTTGAACATTCTTTCCATATCTGTTTTTTCCAGAGACTCCAGTTTCCTCCCACATCCCAAAGATGTGCATATGAGGTGAACTGGCATGTCTGCATTGTCCCAGTGTGAGTGAGTATGGGTGTGTGTGAAGGTGTCCTGCGATGGAAGGGCATCTTGTCCAGGGTGGATTCTACCTTGTGCTTTGAGCTGTTGGAGGAGGCTCTGGCAGTCATGACCCTGAACAGAAAAAAAGTGGGTTGGAAAGAATTCTCTTACTTATTTTTATTAATCTTTCTTAAATGTATGCATATCTCACATTTATTTCACTGTTTAATATTAGAAGTGTTTGGGGTCTTTATTTAGAAATTTGGTGATGTTTTTGTGATCAGAGATATGCCATAGGAATTTCACTCTTGTTTATGTCAATTATCCTATGGTAAAATTGGTTTCATTATGTGTCCTTTGCTTAAAGTGGACATTTCTAACTATCCAAGACATTAAATGAGGACTTACTATATATTTAGGATTCAACACATTCTAATGTTTCAAGCATTTGCTGGGGGTCTTAAAATGTGTTCCCCACAGATAAGGGGAGACCATTGTATGTCCTTCCTCTCACGCATCTTTAAGGGATCCCAACCACAGACATTTGAGAAGGGATCTCTACTCCGTTGTTAATGCCGGGACCTTCTGGGGGATGCTGTTTCTCAGGTGGCCCACACGGTGCTTTGTAAGTTCCCTGCAGTGTTCTCAGACTCTCCTAAGGGTCCTACCAAAGAAATGGGCAGAATGTGCCTTTCCCCATTCTGAGCTGGAGTTTGTTTTCTAGGTCCTAAGGTAGCAATGCTTATGCCCAGATTCTCACCAGGCATTTCATGGAAACAGTCCTTCAGCTCCTGGCTCTTCTCTCTCCAGACCAGAGGTTCTCCATCCTGCTGCACATTAGAACCCCTTATGAGGCTTTTAGAAGGTATAGATGCCCAGGTCACACTTGAGATCTGTTGCAATACTTTACCAGGTGGAACCCAGGGATATGCATTTCTAAGTTCGTCTGGTGGTGCTGCCGTACATGGTGGATCCCACTGGTGCGCCACGTGGATCCTGGAGTTTAGCCCTGTCTCAGCTTCTGCAAACGCTGTGGTTAACAGTTTACACCTGGAATTTTTCCAGAGGGTTGCATTTGCCCTCTTGCTGGGGAGGTATACCAACTTTATAGAGGATTTATTGGGGTGCACCCTGAATCCCCCTCACGGGCCCTGCTTTTAGGAAATCTGATCTAAAACAATGCAACCGGCTATTCTTCTAGAGACCCATGAGCCGTTAGTGGGACTGGGCAACAAATGGACAGGTACCGTGCTATTTCAAACATTAGTGTGATTTCTCTCCTCTCTGTCTGGGGTACTTCTGTTACGAACATACACACACACACACACACACACACACACACACAGCACGCATCTAAAGAGAACTATTTCTTTAGAAAAACAAAGTCACGTGCATGTCAACTCGACTACTATTTTTTGCTTCTATGTTTATTGAACTGTCTTTGTGCAAGTCTTTCTTTACTTCCTAAGAATCAATAACTATAAAGGGAATTGCTGGGCTGATGATAAAACTTTTGATTCATATTGCCAATAGTTGCCCTGAAAGTTGATTCTCATTTACTCTAGAACCGTGAGTGTACGAAGTTTTCGTTCTCCCTCACCCGCGTGGCTTTCTGTCCTAGCTTCTCTCTGGGAAGCGGAGGAGTCAGACAGACAAATGGTGCTGACGTTCTGTGGTTGGTAAAAGTGAAATTGAATGTAGATAGGGATCTACCTAGAAGAATGGGGAATTAGGGTTTAGAATAAGATCGCTTTAGGACAAAGATGATAGCATGTAAAATGACGCAGATTCCAGGCTTGAGAAGGAGAGACTTGGATGTTATCTAAGTCAAGATGAAGAACGTGAGTTCTCTGAGGGCTATTGCCTAGATTTTTTTTTTTCAGCCACGTTGCAGCTTTGTAAGAGGGGAAAGGGCTGATGTAGTTGAGTTCTAAGGACACAAATCCAGTCGTGCTACATGGACTTCAGTGGTAAAAAGAAGAGCGTAAATAGCCTTTGCATGGAGCAAAAATTCCTTTTTTGAAATATTTCTCCATGTTTATATTTCTTTGGCATTGAGTTGTAAAGACATCTCTAAATATGTGTTTGTGATTTTGTAAGATTTGGGAGTAGATATAAAAAGTAACTTTAAATATAAATCTTTTTGCTCTGTATAGCTTCAGGTTTGCCCATAATAACATTCTGTTTCCTCCATTAGTAAATGAATTAAAAATTTCTGAACACCTATTCTGCTAATTACAGGCACCTTTAAGGGAGGTCAGGAGGTGAAGTGGGTTCTCTAATAATAGGGGCTCTCTATTCTGTAACATTCTGATTATTTGAGGATTTATAGACCTAGGTTTTTTAAAAGAAAGGAAGCATAATCTGAAAAATAAAACAAACCTTTTTTTTGTTTTTGTTTTTTTTAAATACCAATTCTAATAATCTTTGCCTTAATTCTCATGAAGGTGGAAATCCGGGAAGACCTACACATGAGTTCCTATTCTTTTAGGTTCTGGCCTTGAAGGCACATGAATCAATTTATTAAAATTTATTCTGGAAGTAAGTTAACATAAAAAGACTTCAGTTATTTGTATGTTTTCCCTCTGTGGTCTCTTTTTCCGAAACATCTTTTTAAAAGATTTAATATGACCTGGCTAAAAATCAAGAGGGCCCGATGCACGTCCCCAGGTAACACTCCCCGCTCAGAAGTGGCCACAACTGGGGCACAGTGTATAGCAGGGACCTCGGATGCTGGAGCACAAATAACCTCACAGAGGCGCCAAATTGTCCTGGAAAGCCAGAGAGGAGCTTTGTGCTGGCGACTCCGCTAAGCTGTCTTTGAAACTGACCTTATTAAATTTCTGATGGGATCATTTGCTCTGGGGCTCTCTTGAGTTACTTCGATGGATAAAAATAAGCTGCCGATCATTGACCTGACTCTAGTTGGTAGAAAGGGTTCATGAGGGGTTAGCAGGGCTTCTGCTTCAGGCTACAGGTGAAGCTCAAGCTGGGTTAATGCAATGCTAAAGCCTTCTTCTAATTCCTCTGCCTGGGCCACAGACTCTTTCCCATTTGCCACCTCCTGTCCCCATTTGAAAATACAAAAGTTATGTTAATATAAATAAGAAAAAAAGTGACTAATATATTATTTTTTTCTTCTTTTGCCAGGAAGCACATGTTGTGTTGGGGACCTGACTTAGCAAAACTTCTTTCCAAACCTTCGGGCTTGTGGCTGGGTTTCATCTTTTCACTTGACACCAACATCTCATTATTTACACAGAATATTTCTGAACCTCAGCCACTGACATTACTTTAGTTATTGTCCCAGGATACTGCTCTGTCCCTGTGCATGTCTATGGCTGTAATGGATGTGTGATGGAGGCAGATGTTTTGGATTCACACACAGAATCTACGATTAAACCGGGAGAACTGATAGAAAAAATAATTAATGATAAAAATGTGCCTAGTGATGCTGAATAAGAATAAAACGGTAAAACAATGTATGAGTGCACAACCCTTGGGCTGACCTACTCATCAGGGTCAGATAAAGGACACTGAATAGATAGTATGGTGGACGTAAGTACCCATGTCCTCTAAAGGTCAGACTTCCCTATAGGGTTCCCAGGAAGGGACGCCTAGAAGGAGACCAAGTGAGGACACCTGAAACCTGGAAGTGGTGAGGACACCTGGAAGAGAGGCCAGGTAGGGAGTTTTAAGGTCATTCCCATCTTTGAGAATGTATGCAACTTAAGCAAGGACTTGCGGAAACTGTCCCAGAACCACACTGGGCCCTGTGAACCTATGACTGAGATGCTGGGCTGAGGCAGGACCAGCATCTCTACTGTCCTGTCCTGTCCTGTCCTGTCCTTGCTGATAGGCATGTAGAAATACATATAAATCAGTTGTTGGGCACAGAAGATTGGGGAAGGGACCAGGTTTATAATTACGTAATAACTAAAAAGGGGGCTTAAATGAAGGGGAAAGAATGTAGTTGGTTACTATCCTGCCACTATCCTAATCAACATTTCTTGGGTTTGAGAAAAAAAGTGTAAAGGAATAGGAAGGAAGGAGAGGCAGAGCAGCAAAGAGCAGAGAACGTAAGCGAGAGGCATAGAAGATGTTCTAGAGAATCTTCTCCCCATATAAAGACGCAGAATAGGAAGAAAGCCACTTAGCTCTGCCATCTACCTTTTTTGGAGTTTTGAGAAGCAATGGCATAAAATTCAATCCAATTAACAGGATAAAAGGGGATTTGATATATGCCAGACACTACGTTTCATGTGGAGAGAGAGATAAGAAAGTGAAAGAACAGTCTCTCTCTCTTGGGGATATTGCAATATGGCAAGAGAGATGACACATTCACAAGAAACAATCATTCACATCCCACTGAAGTATATCTAAAATAAAGATACAAGCAGGTAGCAGCCTGGGAGCAGAATAATAAATGCTTCTTTAGAAAAAGCTTCATGGGACAGGTTTGAGAACAACCAGGACACAGAGCATACCTAGAGGAGGGGAACGACCTTCAGCCTGAGGAGAAAGCTTAAACAGAATAGACATGGAGCTGGATAAGGCTGCTCATGTTTGCAGAAAGGTGAACTCTTTCATGACGTTGCATCTAAGGGTGAACAGTGAGTAGTAAGCCTGCATGGGAGGTGTAGGCCAGGTTGTACAGATCCTATTAATGTCAGGCTAAGGAGGCTGATTTGATGATGTATGGGATGGGGACATACTGACAACTATTAAAGAACAAACTGATGAGATCACAATTGTGCGTAAAGTGACTCTAGAGGTATTATCCATGATGCATTAGAGAAAGCAGATACTGGAGATAAGGAACATTGTATGGTAATCTCCCATGTGTCTCTTGCATTTATGCATATTTTGCAAGCAGAGGTACTGCCTTGATTCTGAACTATCTTTTCAAGGATGTCTTTTATAATGAATAGCTTTGGGAGGTAGAGATCATGTCCCCACCTAGAGCAAAAAAAAGCAGGCTTACTCTACTACCTGCTAGAATAGATTCAGTTTCCCTAAACTCGGGGGTTCCTCTCTTATAACGCAATTCATTGTATGTGCAGGAATTTGTTGGGTCCATCTTCAATGTCCCTGTGGAACTTGGAAGTAAGAGGAACTGACATAGATGTGTTGCCTGTATTGCATGCTGTACCGTGAGAAATAAAGTACTTTGTCTCTGACCTAACATTATGTCTTCTGCCATATTCCATCAAACCGTGGCAGGCTAACTTGTCATCTTCAAGTCGTGCAAAAATTTCAAATTCTTTACAATTTTTGATGGAGGGGGTACTGTTAAGAAGCTATTTCAGTAATCTTAATAGCTTGTAAAAGCTTATTTTAAGGTAGAAATAGAATTTTGTTTTATTTATTTTTGTACTTAGGTACTGGACATTTACATATGATCAATTTTATAATGTGCAGAAAATACTGTTTCTTTATTACAAAGGCAATATGAGCAACAGAAACTCTGACCTAATCTTGTCCACTACCTTAATTCGTCCCTCACTTTTGTCCTGAGTCTCACCCACTAGAGTCTCGGAGAGGAAGTATGGCTGCAGGAGAGGATGGGTATCAGGGACTCCTATCATGTATAGAATACTTTTATACTTGGAGTTTTCTCTTTTAATGTGCCTAAATGAAGCCAAAATAGCTGTCTCAAAATATCTTCCTTATTGTAACCATCCAGGTGTTTCGCCACAAGCCTAGCACATAGTAGTTAATCAGTAAATACCGAGAGCCTAAAAGAACATGTGAAATAAAGTAATCGACATTAAAAAAAAATAGAACTAGACAGAAAAGTCTGATTTTTAATTAGCTATTGCAACTCCAATGATAGAACTTATGTTTAAATTTATTTAATTCGTTATCTGTATACAATATGACTAATAGTAGATATTTTTAGGAGTGACTCTGCCGCTTACTATTTTTGTGACCCTGAACCTCAATATTCTTACTGTGAAGTGAGAAGGTTGGACTTGATTACTTTTAGGATCTCTTTCAGCACTAGATTCTAATAAATCCCGTTCATGGAGCTCAGTAATAATGCTATTTCCAACTTCCTTTTCCCTCCAAAAGCATAGCCAGAAAAGTTATTTAAGTGGAAAGAAAGAAAGAAAGATGAGCAATTTGAGTATGTGGATATGTTAAATAAGCTTCTTAGATTCTTTTGCTATTAATAGCTTTCTGTCCCCTTTCTTCACTTTGAAGCAAAGCCTAAAGGAAAGCGTAGCAATTTTTTAACTTTTGAGTAGGTTCATAGTATCTTTAATCTCTTCCAAAGATGGCAAAGAATGGGCTTTGATAAGGATTCTTTCACATGGGCAGAAAAGTAGTGATATTCTCATCAAACTAAAGAAACACAGTTTCAGTACTGAGACTTTAGTTGTCATCCTTATTATTTGCAACTAGTAATTAGTTTTTATTGTTTGCTAGAAGTGTGAAAAATCAGATAGGAAAATTCTTCACTGTTGGAAGAAATGGCCTGTTAATTGTGATTGCAAAAAAACAAAGACACCTCTGGTGCTGTTTCTCTTGCCAAGTGCAAAGACGGACGTATGGCTGGGTGAGCTCAACGGGTTTGATTATCGTGTTAAAGAGGTTATGGGTTGAAGTCCAACATGAATGAGTCAGCTCTGTTCTGCCTTGCTAACCTTCTTATAAATAGAAACCTAACTGGAAGTCAGATCCATTTGACGGCATGTCATTTATGACTTTGCACATAATGAAGAACAAAATGTCACCAAATTCACTCTGTTCTCTCTACTTTGAGTTCATGACTTCTTCTTTTGCCAATCCAATTTAATTTAACAAAACTTAATTGTTTTAATATGTTTAGAACCCCTATGCTAGATAGGAGAGCTTGGCCTGATAGTATGATACAACATATTCTGGAAAAGCTTATAGTCTTGAATGGAAGGAGGAGAAACTCATGAAACAGTGAATCAAATTAAATTAAAGCAAAATAAACTAGAAATAGTACAGAGCAATATATGGCTAAACCTCTGGAGCGGGAGTTTATACTCACATTTTCTTGAAATAACTTTTTTTCAAACCATTCAGATGCAAGTTCAGCAGCAGTGACTTCATAATTTGTAAAACTACTTTTTGAGTCAATAACGTCTACCTAGAACAAATCATTTTTACTTCCGACTAAGCTGCTTGTGCTATTAGTCTACGAGTAGAATCTGTGCATGATTTTGTTCCAAGAAATGTTATCCTGAACGTGAGGGTCCCATAACTAGGACAAGAGGACAGTCTTCCTCCTCTGTCTTTCATGCTCTGCGTGCACATTTTAAAAATTTTCACCATGCAATAATTGTGAAATCATTTCAAAAATGATCTTTAGGATGGTTGATTTTCAGTAATATTTAATACTTGAAACTGTGAATAATACTCTCAAAAATAATGATCCGATTTTCTTTATTGTAAAAACATATATTCTTTACTCCATATATTTACCTGAACTGACCTGACTTCCTTAAATTTTCTCCCCACTCCTTTACTTCTCCACTCACATCTGAGTTCTCTATTTTCCTGCCTTACTCCAAAGAATGGTCTAAGATTTAACTCAACTTGTACACTTATCCTTCACTTAGCAACTTTAATTTTTTTTTTTGAAAATCTTACTACTAAGTGAAAAGTTGTTAAATTAAATAAACTTTACTTTGAATGAGAAAGATCATGATATATTCCATTTCAACATGAGATATCCAAAACAATTTTCATAGAAACATTTAGCAATAAAACAGTAAAAGCAAGCTTATATAAGCAAAACCTAAGTTTGCAAGTAAAGAAATGTACTTTGTATATACAATAGAATGTACTGAGAATTGATGGTATGTACTAAATGAGGAAAAGACTAATGGCGAGTGATGGGGATGAAAGGGTATGAAACAATCATTCTTTGCAGATTTCTTTCTACACTGTTTTCCTTATCAGTTTTTCAAACTTAATGAGGCTCATGGTTATCTTGCACTCAAGCTGCATTTAAAAGCCAAGCTGTAGCATAGAAAAATCACTTTTAGAGCAAAATGAAGGCTAAACACAAGAGCATTTTTAAACCCATGGCATGTGCACATTTTTTTTTTTATGAAAAGTCAAAGAAAATCTGACCTTTTCATCCCACTCACTAGACTTGCATACACTCCCAAATGTTTTGCATTTTTCTAAACATGGCACACAATTCGAATTTGTTTCATATAATATTTGACTACAGAGTTTATGTTGAGTAAACATGTATGTCTTTGAAACTATAATTTGAACTATTACTTCCTAGAGCATGTATTTAGTATATTTTTGGACGAAAAATTATTATGAAAATAAAAAGGAATCATCTGAAAAGTGGTATAACTTTTTAGGAGTTGTTATTATGAAGACTTACTAACTGAGAAGTAATTGTGTGGTATGAATCTCTATTTCCGGTCCCAGAGGTCATCTTTGGATGACCGACTAGGTGAGGTGTTCCCTCTCTTTACTCTCCTCTATGTAGTCCTTTTCCATCTCTTCATCATTGCTTTCAATGACCTCTGTGCATTTCCCCTACTGTATTGTAGGAGCTTTGAGGGAAGGACCATGATCCTTTTGTCCCCAACATTCAACCCTATACCCGGCCCACAGTTCTTGAATGAATCAATGATGCATATGTCTCCACATTCACTCTACTGACCTGTCTCCAGATGAAGGCAGGTTTCTGTGTTATCTACTCAATAGACTACTAGAAACGCTTGTCTGTCTTTAGGTACCCCAGATCAATAGAGCATTTCGTATTCAAGAGGACAATTCTCTCCACCAAAATTATATCTAATTACTTGGATGGAAGACTAATGATCAAAGATTTACTATTTTTCTTTGAATTTACCAAGGTTTCAGTTGGAAGAAAATATAAGATTTCTCTTTTACTGAGCTGAGATTATTTGCTCTGGGTACCAGATGGTTTTCTTTTCCACTTGAAAATAAAAACAACTGACAGACTTTGTCAGGGCATGTGTCAGTAATGTTATTCATGGGGAAAATCTTCCAAATGACATACTTGTCTCTGAGGGCATTTATCTGGAGCATGTGTTATGTCTTTAGATGCTTCAAGTTCACACATTAAAGACGTTAGTTCAGTTATAAATTGTTGCAGGTTTATAGGCTCAATGCCCAAAAGAAATCATACTCTGAGAAAATGAACATTTTACTCTTCTTTTTCATTTTAGGGTTATAAATACATTTATAAACTATAAGGGAGAAAAAGTTATATTTTCTTTCTTAAAAACTATTCACCTTGCACTTATTTCTTCACATACTGACAGCCAATTAAATTTCCTTGGAGACTTTAGCATCTGCTAAGAAATTGTGCCTAGGAGAACATCTAGACTATCTTCTGCCAGGCCCTGTCTCATACTCAGTAATGAATAATTCCCCAAAACATCAGATTGTGCTGTGATAATGTGTTAACGTTTAGCATACAGACATCACTGCTTACACTGCCATGTAATATTTTTAATAATAAAAATAGGTTTTAGTTAAGCCATCCCTCTTTCTTACCTTGTATGGCAGCTGACAGCCATTAAAAAAGGCAGGATTCTGGATGTAGACATTGTGATCATGGAACAGTTTGTCTCTTTACAATTTTGATAACATATTGTGGGTTTTGTTAGCACTGTGTTCATCCCTTAGAGAAATGATCATTTGACATCATCATTTCAGTGTCTAACTCCAAGAAGAAGGAGGAGGAGGAGAGAGAGAGAAAGAATTTTTCCATATGTGTGTGTGTGTGTATCTATTATCTATCTATCTATCATCTATCTATCTATCTATCTATCTATCTATCTATCTATCTATCTATCTATCTATCTATCATCTATCTATTATCTAGCTAGCTAGCTAGCTAGCTATCATCTATCTATCTATACCTATCTATATAATAAAGATAGTATGAAATTAGTGAATGGGTCTAGAAACTGACCAGTTTTTAAGAAACAGGAGTATATATATATGCATATACACACACACTGATATACAACAGAAGTAAATGGCAAATTATTAGAGAAAGGAAAAATAGTTCAATAAATAGAGCTGAAAAACTTGGTCATCCATGTGGAAAAAATGAATTTGGATTCTTGGTTTCAGATTATTCGAAATCTAGACACAAGATAGAATGAAAAGTTAAATTTCAAAAGGAAGACTTTGAAAGCTTTTGGAAACAAAAATTGACTGTCTTTATAACCTAGGTTATGGAGGATTGCTTTTTTAAATAAGGCAAAAAATCTCTAGCCACACGCACACACAAAAGAAATAAGAAGTGTGGGAAGGATGTAGAGCAGGGATCCTCTCGTAGTCTGTTGCTGGGAATGTAAAATAGTACAGCTGCTGTGGAAAGCGATATGGCAGGTCCTCAAAAAACAAAAATAGAATTATCATATTATCCAATATTTTAATGTCTGAGTATATACCTAAGAGAACTGAAAGCAGAGTTTTGAGGAGGTATTTGTACACCCATGTTCATAGAACGGTATTCACAGTAGCTAAAACGTAGAAATGACCAAAGTATGCTAACTTAAATAAGCAGGTCACGAAAGGACCGATATATGATCCACTTATATGAGCTGTTTAGAATAGTCGAAACCATAGGGATGGAAGATAGAAGAGTGGTTGCCAGGGGCTGAGGGGAGGGAGGAATGAGGAGTTACTGTTTAACGGTTCAGAGTTTCAGTTTCACGAGACGAAGAATTCTGGAGATGGATGGTGACGTTTGCACAATGTTAGGAATGTACTTAACACCACTGAACTGTACATTTAAAGTGGTTAAGATGGTAAATTTCATGTTATTTTTACCACTATAATAAAATTTAGGAAAAAATAAAATATATTTGGACCAAGAAGCCTGAAAAGACCAACCACAGAATAGGGCTTGGCTTCAGTTTGGGAGACGAGAGAGTCTTTGACTGGGTGGCAGCATTTAAAGGCCTCTGCACAGTTCCAATCTGCTCCAGGACAATGAACCAGGCTTGCAAGTGACAGCTGCCTGCTTTTCTGTTGCCTCTATCCCAATGGAAATCCACAAATCCTAAATGTCTATGGGAGCTGTCTGTTTATTCAGCAGTAACTGAACTGAGCAAAGTTCAGGCCTAAAGAAAGTTTCCTTTGAAATCTAAATGCCCTGATCTGAGCTTTCTCTGGAAAGTCCCGTTGCCTCTCAAGGCTGCAAGGGGGCTATAGCTTCTAAATCTTCTATCTTCTATCACTGGGGCAGATATTACTAAGAAAAACATGCTGGAATATTCTTTCCAGCCTCTTTAGTTCTTGCATTTACCTTGGTCTTATAAACTGTGTTTAATGAAACCAACCCTCATTTCAGATAAAAATAAAAACAAGTAAGAAAAAAATATTTTAATCAAGTTACATCTCTAACATTCTAGTCAAAACGCTGTATAATTTAGTGTAGTTATTCACATGTCAAGTGGTTGCTTTGACAAAATTGAGGTAAAGGCAAAGAAGAGAATGTATTGTATCGTGTAATATTGGAAGGCCATTTGTCACCAGTAGAGAATATACTCTCAACTTTTTGGAATAAACTTATGCCAAAGAAGTTCTGAAATTATAAGCTGCAACTTCAGCTTGACAAGGCTTTTTTTTTATGTCTGAATTACTTTTCTCTCTTAGAATTCAGTCCTCAAGTCAGAGAAGGGTCTATCTTTTATTTTGTGGCTTCTCCATCATTGAGCCCTCTGTCAGCTCTCTATAAATAATTTATTATTATTAATGACTACCATCACCATCTTCTCTTTGTCTCTCGCCCCTGAACATAGCCAACACTTCTCTGGTAAACCGCGGGGAACAGGTTTATTATTTGGTCGTGGTGATGAATAGAAGTGGCAAGCATGCCTAGGGCCAAAGGAAAACTTCAATAATAATTGAGTAGAATACTTTCTGTGCCACATGCTATTCACAACTAAAATATTTTCTGTGACTTGAAAAATATAATTAGGATATTTTGAGTTTTAGGCTTCATAAAGTTGCAGGAATTTACATTTTGAGCTTTAATTGATCAGTGAATATTTGCCAAGTTCTTCCTACTTGTGAAGTGCCTCTAGTAACACATTCAAAGGAGTGCCCTCTCTTGCTCTCTGTGCCTAAAACTAAGCTCAGCTCGGGGACGCTCTCTTCCCTTCTATGAACTCTCCCATACTAGAGCTATGATTATCATTTCATCTTTCTATTTGATAAAACAAAAGACCTAACATTGTTAGATATAGAAAAACGTTAATTATATTGATATATCTATTTTCCCCAAATCATTCTCAAAATGTATAATTATTTGAATAAAAGAGAGCATATATATATATATATATATATACACACACACATATATGCGTGTGTATGTGTGTGTGTATACATATATATGTATATTCTGACTGTTCCTTTGGGTGAGATGGGAAATAGACAATGAATTCTTTTTTTTACCTTTATTGCAATCTTGGCATTTCATCCTCTTTCTTTAAATTATATATATGTATATATCTTCAAATATCTATAAAACTATATATATGCACACAAATATATATATATATATATACACATATATACAATGTTGCCAATATTTAATGAAATGAGAAACACCTGAAAATAGTGAAAATAAATGGAATATTTACTAGCGGTGACAAAACAAGGTTAAAGAAGAGTATTACCTACATCAAGGTCAAGAGGTGATGATGAGGTCAGAGTCCAAGGATTAGAGTTTTCTGCTTCACTTCTGCTCTCCCTGCTAGAAACACTATGGGTGAGTTGGCAGCATCCTGAAAATTCTCATGAAAAGTCTGATGCTTACAGATAAGTGACTACGATGATTTTGTCATTGTTTCCCCTTTTCAAAGGAAAGACAGCAGAAATAGCTGGTAAAGAGATGAAGACGAAGCAATCAGGGTTAAAGACGTCTCACAAAAGACCTGTAGTTATTGGGGGGAAATATTTGAACTCCAGGAATACCCTGGACTTTTCATCCATCCCAGAGAAAAGAGAACCAAGTTTCATCAGCAAAAGTTTTACATTGCTCAGAAGAGCTCTTTCTTTTCCCCTATTCATCACTCTCATTTCTAATTACCTATATGCTTGTTCTTCAAATTCTCTTTAAATAAATTCTAACATCTTACTGATTTCCTCACAATTAATGAATTAAATAAAATATTTGACACATGCTCATTTTACATTTGTATTAGTCATGACTTATTATTTTGAAAATTATACTTAAGAAACAAATATTCTAAGTAATATCTGCATTTTGGGAAGATAGAGATTATTCTATTTTATTCTATTCCATTTAAATAAAAAAAATTAAAGGGATATTCCAGAAATGTTTGCTTTCATGTACTGAATGTAAAAATTGCCTTAGCTTAAAGGATTTATTTTGTAGGTTTTTACATTTTACATTTGTGGGTTTTTAAATTTGTCTTAGTCATTCAAAGTTTTTTTTCTCTATTTGAAAGACAACTCAGTGAAATCTTTTGACTATGATAGGGGCACATAAAAAATAACCAATAAACAATTGATAAAATGATAATAATATAAAATATGATATATTCTTTATGATTCTACCTAAATAAATGAATCACATTTGAATTAAAAGATAGGCACTGAAATAAAGTTTACAATTTCTTATCATTGTTATATGATTTTAAAAGTACTTCCAACTTATTGTTTCACATATAATCTTAACACAATCAGAAGCAAATAGAGATAATATATCACATTCTATATCTTAAGAAAAAGCCAAGGTGTTAAATGGCTTGTGTTTCCATCAACAGTGAGGAATCTCAATACTCTGAACAGATCTCTAGTCTTCTGTTATATGATCAGATTGTGCAGGTCTCTTTTTACTATAATATACGTTGAAATTATGGATGAAATATCACTCTCCACTTTTTTTGGTTTTGCTCAATGAGCACAAGTTACTTGGCTCAAGTCAGTGAGCAGATTCTTTTCCACTAAATAATGAAAGTGTTGCTTGTGACACAGAAAAGAACAAGGAGCTTTTGTTTTACCAGTATAGTTTATGCAGAATTTGGTTATTTATAATGTAAAGGAATTTCGAAATAACAGCTTTGATTCTAATGTGCTCTTCTTTCTGTGCACTTGGGTTCTTCCTAAATCCAATTTAATTTATAATCTTTTTCAATTCAAGAGCGAAAAAAAGAGCAAGGCATCCCCAACAGTTTTGTGAAAGGTCTTTTTTTTTTTTCACTCCACAAAGCCTTGAGAATTTGGGGTAAGGGGCAGAGGTGAAAGTTAACAACAATAATAAAATCTAATAGTTTCTTCCTTCTGAGAATCTGACAAACTTTAGAGAAAAACACATTTATTATTTTATCTACTCAATAGATATATATTTTCTGAATGTCTTCTGTGTCAGACATTGCAGTAAGTGCTGGTATAGAGAGTACAACATGAAATAAGATTTGCTTCTTGAATGTAAGGAAATTCTAGCAAAGGAAACAGAACAAACAGCAAATAGGAAACAAGAGACAGTAGTGAGAAATGTCACACTGAGGTACATACTGATGACAAGGAGTGCAAGGGTGGAGAACCAACCCAGGTCCCGTTGGGCCAGAGAGATAAGGGCCAAGAGGCAAGGGATTTGTATTAAATAACTTACTTCACTTTCCTTAGTCTTCTCATTTTCAAATTGTCAACTAGAATACTCCCTCAAAGATCTGCTTTGCAAACAAAAAATTTTATGTATAGTGCTATGCACACAGAAGTATTTAATAAATGATAACTATCACTATTACTCTTATTATAACTAATAATAAAATACTGCTTGAAGGACAAATAACAATATCTTTCAGAAAAGGAAAAAGGACAAGAAGAGATTTCATATACAAAGGCCCAGAAGCGAGAACAAACGTTGAAAATTTTTTCACATTAACAGATCTAGAGTAGAGGAAAATGGTGCCACAGATAAACAGGAAGATCAGGAAGAATCCAGATCATACAGGGCCTTGCCAACCAGTTTGCAAATTTGGACTTTACCCTAAAGTCCATGAGGCACCATTAAAGGATTTTAAGTAGGAAAGTGGTATGCCTTGATTTCCATCTTACAAAAATCAATTTGACTGCAGTTTGGAGAATATGCTGGAATAGGGCAAGTTTAAAGGATGTAGGAAAATAATTACAGAAACATATATGAAAGATAATTCTGTCTTGAACTGGCCTGCAGACATTGAAAATAGAAAGAAAATGAATAGATTTAAAAGTTATTTGGCAGATGGAATCCACTGTTTGGAGACGAGAAGTGAAAGACAAGAGGGTGGGGGGGATTCACAGAGGAACTCAGTATCTTCCTTAGGAAAATGGGTGGCTAGTGGTGCAATTCACTGGCTTTGGGATGCAGGAAAGGAAGAGAAAACAAATGCAAGAGGAGGAAGAGATTTTAGGGGGATTTAATAAGTTAAGGTTCGGATAGGTTGTGTTCTGAGACAACAGGTGAAGAATCTTCACAGGTGGCTGGATCTATGATCTGGAGCTTAGACAAGATATTAAGAGTGAAAATATAGATTTGATAGCTGTCACTATATATAGTAAGCAATATTCAAATATTTGAGTACATTTTATTTAATATGTGGAATTTCGATTCATTCATTCTCACTGATCCATTCATTTTTTTGTTGAACGCAGTCTTGTGTTAGGTGTTCAGTTTTACTTATATCTTAAGAAAAAGTCAAGGTGTTAAATGGCTTGTGTTTCCATCAACAGTGAGGAATCTCAGTACTCTGAACAGATCTCTGGTCTTCTGTTATACGATCAGATTGTGCAGCTCTCTTTTTACTATAAAAAACCCACTATAAGTAAAACTAGTTTTCTATTGTTTTTCCAGGGGAAATTTGTGGTTTTTATATTTTATATTCTCTCTTAAATTTAATATTCTCTCTTATATTCTCTCTTATAAATTTAATATTCTCTCTTATAAATTTAATATTCTCTCATAAATTCTCTTATATTCTCTCTTATAAATTTAATATTCTCTCTTATATTCTCTCTTAAATTTAACTACCAAAATTCATTTGTTGCAAGCGTTCAACCTTGAGCAATTCATAAAACACCTCAAAAAATCAGTTCGTGAGCAAAATAGATTAATCTTTTCATGAAACATTCCCATTTTCCATTAATGAATTTAAATTTTTATTTTTTTTTAGTTTTTAGAATTTTTCCAACTCAAATAATGTCTCCAAATCTCTTATGCTGATTTTTATAAGTGATAAAAAAGAAAATTATTTCCCCTGAGAGACCAATTGGCTATCAGAATCATCAGGAAATAAACAACCAACCACATGTCTGGCTTTACTACTTGATACTTCACTTCTAGTCACCAAATTTTGCAAGATAGTCTATTCATTAGACTAATTTAAGTATGAACTTGATGGTCCAGAATAAAAAAATATCACTAAGGAAGAAAAAGAATCACACACAAAAATGGAACCCTTCATTTCTCCTAAGCACTAAGGTTAGAAGGAAGAATGAGAAAGCACCTGTGCAATAGAGAAAGAATAATTAAATCACCTCTGCTCCTTTCCTAGCACATCTGCTGCTGAGCGAGGCAGAGGGTGTCAGAGGTGTTTCTGTCTTGTGGTTAGGACCAGCTTGTGTACCGAGAATCCTGGGTGGATAAGAAACAAGCACAGAACAAGATCTTGGAAATGTCAAGCTTTTATCTTGAAAATGTCATTTTCTCTGTAGGAGGTTTTCTTCCTTGGGGACCCAAGTGAGCTGTGTTTCTCCCAGGTAGCAAAGAGGGTCTCTTTAAATTTCTTCCTTTTAATTTGTTTTATTTCTTTAAGGTAACTAGGGCTTAGCTTCTAGAAATGAGACAAAAATTGTTTAGTTAGTAAATAAAACTTTTTTTTTTTTTTTAGCTCTGTTCAGCTGTTTTTTTCTTTGACAATATGTTAAGAATGTGACAGGATTCTTTTCTGAATCAAAAATAATCATCCTTTGAATACATGATCCTTGATTTTAAATTGGGACCAAAGCAAGATTGAACAAGTGGGAGGTTATTGACATCTAATTTGTATTTCATATTCTGGAACTTTCTGTGACACGGGCTCTTGTGTATGAGATATGCTAAATATACATTTTCAGATGATGAAATGTGGTACAGAGTACACATACACTTCCTGATGTTATTAAGTAAAGTCCATTAAGACATTCAACACAGTTTTTCTTTGGAATTAAAATTCCGTAAAGAAAGATTCTATAGTTTTATCTCTCACTGGTAGAAAAACTCTGGCTAAAATGTTTCACTTTGTACAGAATTTCTGTGTGACAAGTGAATGATGGAAGTGAGACCACGGGACCTTTTATCTTAATAGAACAGATGATTTTCAACTACTTTTGATATAATCACTTATAGATGCTTGAAAAACTGACTTTACATTGTTAATTAAAACAAAGTCCTCACCAGGTCTAGGAACTACTTCTGAGAATCAAAGTCTCCAGAATTTTCTCATGCCCCTTCCAGCTCTGCTGTCTTCCCAAGTAAAAATGAACAAACAAACAAACAAACAAACAAACAAAAAACTGACATGCAGTTCAAGTTAAATAGTTGCCACTAATCCCAGGTCATTCATCACCTAAGTATTGATAAATATAATTAAAGATCAAAAATGATAAGTGAATTCAGCTTGACGACATTATACATAGAGCATTACACGACCGATTAGCATCTTTTTTTCATTTGGAATGTGGTGGAACACAGTTGACTGTGTTAGTTTTATTAAGATAGCCCAAAATGGAATGATTTAAGACACTCAGCTAAAACAGTGTTCATTTGCTCTACCATCAATGCATAGAAAGATGGAGGATGGCCTAGTTTGCTGAACCTTTGTATGCTTTTACATTACAAATTTAATTATACAATGGAATAATGTAACACTTATAAGCTAGCAGCACTAAATAAATAAACTATAATGGTCAAACAAACAAATATATATCTTCTCTACAAATTATTTATTATAGTGGAAAGCTATTATCCACAGGGCATAAAGCTACCCGAGCAGAGTTCTCCAGCATGGGCAATATGCTTTCTGATGGTTTTGCTCCCTTTGATATTTGGTTCTACTATTAATTCTACTGTGTGACACTGATAAAAAAGTCAAAATTGTATTTGTGGAAAAAAATCAACTGTGACTTCCTCCTAAAAATGTTGCATCACATTTTATTGGCATTATTTATAAAACAGTATAACTAAATTGTTTATAAAAAAAAGCAATCGTAGAAATCAAGTTAAAGTCCATTCCTTGCTTTCACTGTGGATGAAAGTTATATAGTTTTATCATGAATATTGATGGTTCTTTCCCCAAACTCATCTTCTGTTATGCTCCTCCTACAAAGAATACAGTATTTACCACTCAATGACAACTCCAATCCTAGGATGCAAATTTTAGGAATCCTTTTTCTTATTTGAAGATTATATGTGTATTTACATTCATTCATATAACATGTTCTTTGAATCCAGCCCTCTTCTCCCCCAGTATTGGTTTGGGGCTGATTATTTTAGGTTGTCTAATATGGTTCACTCTAGAGTCAAGAGCGTGCCTTTATCATATGTTTGGTAAGAATCAGGAGTATTTGGTTAAATGTGTTCACTCCCCTTCCTTATTCCAAAATTTAATAAATATAACTTATAGAGATCTAATACATAACACCATAAAAACATAAGGTCAAAATTTAGAGGAGCCTGAGTTAAAAGAGAAATGAGGATAAATAACTAAGATGAAGCCAGAAACAAGATGACTGCACCAAATTTCCACTGTGACATCCCATACTCTTCTTGAGGTAGTGCAAAAACTTGATTCTCAGTTTTCTAGCACCCATGAAATGGCAGAAAACACAAAAATTACATAATGCGCAATGACTATGACATAAATAAGCCAGATATTCAGATAAAGCACAACTGCATTAAGAAAGGAGATAAATGTCTTTTTATGGGACACACAGTGTATCATACTAAATGACAACCTCAGTAGCATCTTGGAGTAAATAAAATAATGACCTTCATAGAGCTTCTCTTATCAGGGTCTACGACATGACATCATTCAAAACCTAGTTTAGTAAAAGCCTTTTGCTGTTTAGTAGGACAGAGTATAAAATGGGTAGGAGGGAGTCTCAAGTACTCTGATCTCTCAAGGATAGATGTTGGTCTGGGTGAGGTGGGCCCAGACCATTAATCCTGTTTCTCCTGACTGAATTTCTGATAAGACCTTGACCAGGGTAGCTTTCGATCAGACCCTCTAATTAACAAATGTCTGGAGTACGACAACTCAGTGTTGCCAGTGAAGAGAAAGCTATAAGCTTTAACAACCAGGCTGTCCTCCCATGACATAAGCCTTACGAGAAAGCCATACCACTTCTGTTTGGGCACGAGCTGAAGGAGTTATTTATCTCCAACACCGAGATAGTCCTCAAGAGATCCTTGCGGAAGTATTCTAGTCTGTATTTTCAGAGGAGTAACCACAGTCTCAAGTGTTTATGCTGCAGTCTGCCTATAATTATTTTCACCTGGATTATTGTAAAATTCATATAACCTGATGGGCACATTAACTCTGAGTTTCTGTTTAGGAAAGAATTCAGAGAATATCTTGTGCTGAACCGTGTAATTCACCATTTAATCTCCAAGATAAACAGGTTATGATGTTAAATGTCAGTGGCAGTTACTAAATGTGATTTATCTTAGCATTTATTAGCCATGGTTTAAATAGTTAAAAATAAAGACTGCAGCAGGAAGGGAATCCACTAGAAAAAAATGTTTTTCTGGAAATTTGTCTATAACCCTTCATTTAAAATTTTATTATTATTTTATTACAAAAATCATTTCTATTCTTGGTAGATAAAAATAAAAGTCATATTCCTATCAACCAGAGAAAACCACTTATATTTTCATCTGTTTCCTTTTAGGCATCTTGTATGTATAATTTATACTTCACAGCCTATTTCTATGCACAGAATCAAAAGCTGAAGAAAAGAAAACAAAATGTGTGAACTAACTTTTTGCGTTTGTTCCAGATTTTCCACGAATTGTTAAAAATATAACATATTTTAATAGAAGAAATACTGGACCTGTAACTCGTCATCTTCCAATCCAGACCATTGATTGGAGAAGCCTGTTTTCAATTTATCATGGATGAAAAAGTGCACATTTTATATTAAATGTCTAGTAAGCTAATGGGCCTATAATTATGAGAGAGAAGAGGAATCCATTTTAAAAACTTAAGCTGTACTCTTTGTCTAAGCAGATGGAGACTTATCTCCAGAAATAAATAAGTTAACAGGGTTGGGGACAACCATTCAGAGTGGTCCTTAAATAATTTGGTGGTAGGAAATATCTCCTCTATGTAGACAAACTACTATTTCTTCTAATTTTCCCTAAATAATAACTGCATTTTCTCATTCCAGAGATTTGAAACTCTAGGTAAATTAGGCATTCATTATGTAAAACAATGTACGTAAAATATATACAAAAATAAGTAGACTAAACATGGCCATCTATTGAAAGGTTGAATCTGGGCTGAATCTATTATTTAACCAATAGAATAGAATGCATGTGAGAGAAGTAGCATTCTGGGACTTCTGAGGTTAAAAGAAGCCTCGCAGTTTTTACCTCGGTCTGGGAAACACTCATTCTGGGGGAAGCCAACCTTCCTGTAAGAAATGCACCCTAAGACTCTATACTGTGAGGAGGCGGGGCCTAATCTCATAAAGAGAAGCAATGCCTGACCAGCTTCCAACTGTTCATCTGTCTCAGCCCAGGTACCAGATGTAAGTGAAAGAAGCCGTCAGATGACTTGACTCCAGTCTCAGCTGCTGCATGGCTGCGACTTTATGAGGGACCCCAAGCTGAGTACATCAACTCACAGAACTATGAGTGATAAAAAACAAAGCTACTAAGTTTTGGAGTAGTTTATTACACAGTAGTAAGTAATTAGAACACCCGGGTTATGATTACAAAGAACCAGTTCATAGTCAACTTATTGATTTCATAGCAGAAACACAAAACATCCTTTGAATATATTGTTTTGATAAAGTAGAAAATTTCTGGGGATCAGGAGAGCAACATCTAGCCCTGGCTTTGCATACTGCAAGTTGTGTGCATGTGGACAAGTCAGTTAACCATTCTGGGTCTTGGTTTCATCATCTATAAAGTGAATGAGTGGGAGAAAATGATTTCTAAAGTATCGTGGCAATCTAAAATCCTATGAGTTAATAAACTTGAATCAGTAGTCCCTGGTTGCCTCTACTTCTTAATTCCCTTAGACTCTTATGTGTCATCATGAGCAAGGGAGGAGGAAATAAGGAAATTATGAGCCCCACTGAAAGTGACATGTTTGTTTCATATATTCTCTCTCAGAAATTTTTGGCCATGTCAGGACAGCAGCCATATGATGGAAAAATATTTTGCTGAATCATTAATACCTTAGTATTGATGTAGGATAGCGCAAATTTCCCCTAGTGGGGAGGGTGGGGTACTCAAGCCCTACATTGAGAGAGAAGAGAGTTCTGGAGGAGTGTAAGAAAGCATTTAAATAGAGTCAAAAGGAAAGTCTATAAGAGAAGGGATAACACTCCGTAGACAGTGTGTGGTCTTAGAGGCAGAGAGTGAGAGAGCCTAAGAGAGACTCAGAGGGACAGAGACAAGAGAGACAAGGACAGTGAGAGAGAGAGAGAGACAGAGTGAAGGCACTGAGAGAGACCACGAGTGTTTGGGGAATTCAGTTTATATATCATTCTTTAATTCCTGTGAGTTACAGTTTAAAGACTTTGTTTACCCATTTTCATTCGATATGGACACACAGTGAGGAAGGATAAGTGTACATAGCAAGAAAAGGCCTGTTGGTAATTCCCAGCCTCTGATCCAGAGGTGCCTTATGGTTTTAGCCATAGGGAATGAAAGATTTTATTTTGTGTGGGGCGCCACTTAAAGACTCTGTTTTTCCCTGTTTTCCCTTCACAGTGTGGGGAAATGAGTTGTTAGCAATCTCAGCAGAAATCTTCCTTTGTTCTGCAGGTGTCCTCATGGTCTGGCTGCAGGGCTGATCAGCATATTGCAGTCTCTGAGTGTAGCTTGATTTAACATTTTAGTTCTCTTGCCTCCTCCCTACTTTAGTGTCAGAAAAATTTGTGAAAACTTATGTAGGATGGTCAACCTATGTTTCAGATTTTTTTCCAGAATGAAGCTGTGATGAGAATCTTTGCTACAAACAAATCGGGTACCAGATACATTTTTGTTTCAAAAGTTCGAAATGTTGTATAGACAACTTTCAAAAGGATAAAGCACAAAACCCACAATTGACTTAAATTTTAACTTGCTGGAGGGAACTTGAAATTCCCATCTATATCAAATGCCCCATCACCAAGGACCATTTAAATCTCAGCCTCCGAGGACTTCGGATTTGTTACACAAACAATTCTTTAATGGGAACTTACCAAATATGTCATTATCGTCGAATGCAGCTGGGCGAAAGCATAAGACGGCGCTTTCCTTTCAAATTGTTTATAATCCTTCAGGGGAGACAAGTGTACAAGAAGTATAAGTAATAATGAAAGAAAGTAAGGCAGGAGAGGCTGATAATGGTTGGTTATATAAATAACCCCCTCAGGGTTTCAGACCGAGACCCAGACACTGTATATGGACCACTTCTAACTCCTATTTCGGCAGCACATTTGATAGTAGATTCCTACCTGGGTGTGCAGGCAGGAGACAGGTAAAGTAAGGGAAAGAGAAAATGGGAGACAATGTGGAAAACACATTTCTGAAAAGCTTTTACTGGCTTAGAAGAGGTGAGAGAAAGATCTCTCTCATACACACACACACAGAGACACACGCACGTACACTCACACACACAATCTCAATCTTCTTTCTCTTCTTATTTGAAATGCTGAATTAGTTATTGCTGTAGAATTCTGTGCCCAGTATTACTCCCATTACTATTTCTCTATCAAGGGTGGAGTGGGAGTAGAGGAGTTTTTTCACTCTGGCCCAAATGATTCAAAATGCACTCACTCTTCATATCACCCATAAAACAGCGGATAAGACCAGACTGCATATTCATATAATGGAATAAGGTTTTCGGCTTTTTCAGGTTGGTTCTAATTTAGAGCCAGCTCTACCTAAACATGTCTGGAAAGCTAGAAAATTAGGTCTATAGGAAGAGTAATGTGCATGAGGATCAAGGTACCAGGTGATGACTAAATTAGGATATTCCTGGAATTCTTTTTATTTTGGGAAGAGTCACTCCTTAAGCAAAAGGCATGTGCTGCATACCTGTGAGGTGTTGCTGAATGAAGGCTGGATGAATATGTGTAGCTTGAACGTCTCATATTTCATCATTGCCTATCTGAGCTCCAGCCACACATCGATTTAGTTATACCCTTTGCCTTTACTAGAGCCCTGCACACTAGGTATTTAAACTCTTTGTTAGGTATAATTAATTCCTTACATTATCCTTTATCCTATGTATGTATTTTTTACCTATAATGTACCAACATTCCACCTCATTCACCTTCCTCTAACATTTCCACTGCTCATCCTTCAAGAAACAGGTCAGGTATCATCTCTCCAAGCAAACTTTTACAACCTCACTAGCTTAGATGAGCCACACCATAGCAATCTGAAAACTTCTTTCATGTTCATTGCTAAATTGTTTTATGGTGGTTTCTATACCCCACCGTGAATGCCTTGAGAGCAAGGACTGTGTTTTTATATTTGTATGCTTAATGTCTAATTAAGTTGTTTGAATAAATAAATGATCAAGTGCTAGACCTAGAGAAAAGTGGAGGGCAATCCCCAGGGTGGGTGATGTTAGGGGTGATTCAACATGGCTGCATAGGGTTCCTATTGCTGTTATAACAAATTATCACAAATTTAGTGGCTTCAAATAATGCAAATAAATTACCTTATAGTTCTGGAGTTTAAGAGTCCTAAAATCAAGTGTTGAAAGGGTTGCATTTCTTATAGAAGCTCAAGGAGAGAATTTGTTTTCTTGCCTCTTCCAGATTCTAGAGGTTGCCTGCATCCCTTGGGTGTGGTCCCTTCTTCCATCTTCAAAGACAACAGTGTATCATCTTCAAATCTCTCCAATTCTGGCTTCCTTCTACCACTTATAAAGACCGTCGTGATCATGTTGGGGCCACCTAGAAAATCCAAGATAGTCTTCCCATTTCAAGATCTTTAATTTAATCACATCTTCAAACTCCCCTTTGCCATGGAAGGTAACATAGCCACAGGTTTTAGAGATTAGGACATGGACATTTTTTGATGGGAGGGGGCATTATTCTTCCTAGCACAATGTCTATTTAAGATGCCCAATAGCAAATGTGGTCTAGTGAAAGATGCCCTGGTTAAGAATGAAAGGAAGAGGCTCATGACTTTCACCTTTAAAAGTCTGTCTTCTAAACAGAGGATAAACATAGTTCTTCATGAATAATGATTCTTGCCCTCAGATTGAGGAAACTTTCTTCCAATACACTAAATATGATTTTCTAGCTAAATGATAATAACAATAACAACAATAACTTTGTTACTTCTCTCCTTGAAAGTAAGTATTATTACTGCACCAAATAGCCTATCTATCCTAGAAGAGTGGCTCTTAACTGCACTTTTATATCATCTACGAAGCTTTCTAAGGGTAGTAATACTTTGGATCCCTCCACCCACAAAGATTCTGATTAATTTGTCTGGGGTGACATTTCTATTTAAAAATCCGTCTAGATGATTTTAATATTCCAGAGGTTTTCATTGGCAGGAACATATCTTAAGTGATACATTAGAAGTTATTAAGTTGATAGTTACTCTGGTGTCAAATTGAAAGGACTAAGAACTTGTGCAAGTTCAGCATGACAAAACCATATTAAATTCTCCTAGACAAATTTCTCATGTCTCAAAAAGTAGCTGTCATTCGAAATTTGAGATGCTATACATTTACCTGTAAATTCATGAATCTCACTTTACTTGTGATATAGATACCAGAGATATCACAGGAGGAATAATTAAATGTATTCAGGATATAGCAGGGCCTGAAGACATATAAACCAAGAAGAAAGTGAGCAGTGATCTTAGTTTGCTCTGAAAATGAATAAAAGAGAGGGAGGAAGTCTCATTAATTGCTTCGTAACGGTTTTGTTCTCGAAGCCATGTAAGGCAGCAAAGACTGGTGGCTTTGGATGCATCTGAGAAAACCAAGATGATTATAAATAAGAAGAGAGGCTCAGACTATTCTGTGTAAGAAAAATGACAAGACTTCCCAATGCATCACTGCTTTGGCAATGTGGTTGTAATCATACTGTTCTTTAAAAACGCACTGCAAGATGCCTGTCAGAATGGCGGCTACTTTACTTCTTAAATCATAGTGACTAGCAATTTTACTATGCAGTCTTCTAAACAAATAGTTATAAAGTCAATATCTAAGTTGCAAGATATGCCTTATCCTCATCCTATGTACTCCGTAAGTTACACTTCAGTTAATGAGATTTAAGCTGTGGAGGTGACAGTTCAGGACGATCGGAGAAGATGCACAGAGTGGTGGAGGAAACGCCTAAGAAGAAAATCAGAGGGCCGAGGCCGGCCTTGACCTGAAACCCCTCCCTCGAGAGCAGCAGGGGGAAGGGAGCAGCGACGGTACAGACAGCGGTGATGGGACCTGCTGGCCCGCTAGATTCTAAACATAATATTTACAGATTTGATTACATATCAGTATGAGTTAACTTTTTTATTTTTGATGATGATATTTTAAAGTTTTAATCCCTGGTTTGATAGTCGCACGTAATAGAGAGAATTTAGGAAATATTCTAGTTCTTAGTACTGACATTCCTGCCGAATGTGACTGCTTCGAGAGCTTCGATTTCTTTCTTGTCTGGGTGTTGTCAATTCGGGCAGGAACTCTTGCACGCTTTTAAAAAATGGCAGAGAACTCCCCAGAAACTCATAGTATTGTGACATTGTCATCTTTTGCAGGTCATAATTTCTAATACACATCAACATATCCCTCTGAATTTTTCATTTAAATGCCTGCTATACTATCTGTGGCTTAAGAACAGATGAGTCATAGCAATAATTTGAAGTAACAGAACCTTAAAAAATATAGTGTCTTTGATTCATTAGGAATAGAATGTTCTGTTAGAGAAACTATTTTTTTTGAAATTCAGCAACTTAAAAAATTTTTGATTTGGTTCTTGCCTATTTGGGTAAGTCAATTGGTTTAGGGGCTATACAAAACATCTTTGCTAACCTGAATTTTGACATTTAATATAAACAGTACCTTTGTGGGTTTTCTTATAAATAAATGAACAGATCTCAGTCAAGTGCTACTTTCCATATTTAGTTCTATATTGACATTCAAGACATTTTTTTTCTCTTTGGAATTTGATATATTTTAAATGATGCTCCGCTTCTTTTCCATTTTCTCTCTCTATTCAAAAACATTACTGAGGCATTTTTTTTTTCTTTCATTGCTCCCCAGGCAACAAAGCAGAAGTGGACTGTAATTATTACCCTACATGTAGTTAAGTGAAAAAATATAATGTGTCAGACACAAATGGCCCACCCTACAGATCAGACCTTTCATGTAAGTTCTCCTTTTATTTCTAGTTTATCGGACTTTGGCCTGTATTAAAACGAAAGAAATGTTTTTATTTTCCCACAATATAGCCGCACTAAAGGCTGAAGAGGAAAATGGAATTTGTCTTGAAGCTGCTTTTATCCTTGTGCTTAATTGTAAACCATAGTAAAGGCGAAAGCACATGTCAGGGGTGAGGGACACCTTGTATGTCTCTAATGCACCATGATTACGAGACACTAACGCTTGCCACAGCAGTCTCAGTGATTTTTATTGAGAAGAAGGGGAAAGTGCTCTAATGGTATCTCTGGGGCTCCAGAGCGAAGCTTGTCAAAAAGACAAGGCTCTGTCTTCCGAATGAGGAATGAGGCTTTTTATTCTGTTTATGACGGGTATTCATACTTTTTTATGAATACGTATTTATTTATCTGTGCTCTTTTACTGTAAAAGGTTGAAAGCTTTGCCACGAATAACAAACACAATTAAAGGCAAGAGGCCAACTCCTTGAACAAACAAAGGCAGGCAAACGAGAAAATGGGACTTCTGAGGGAAAAATGAGCCTTGCTGGTGGGTGAGTACTTCCCACTCACGACACTACTGAAGGATTTAGACTGTCTTCGATCTGCAAAATTTCTTCTAGTTTTAAATTTTCTGCTCTATATTATTTTTCCTGTGATCCTCATCACATAATCTGGTGTTAGAAAATTAATGAATGAAGGTATTCTTAAACTTGGCTGTTATACTCTTGTGCATAAGGAGGCAAATCTAATCAGGATCATAAATATCAATTTCTGATGCTTGTGTGTTTACAGAGCCAGATTTTTTAGGAGTTGCAACAGACCTTGGAAATAATCTAGTTCTAGTCTATCATTTTACATCTAAAAAATAAAAAAAAGGACACTCATCTAGTGAGAATTTTCCAGTCATGCTTGTAACTTCTGAGTGTGTTTTTGGAACCATAAACTGAGCTGAGTGGTGACTGTAAGTGGATCCCAGGGTCTCTCAGCAGCACTGGCCTTCTTTACAAACTGAAGTGCACATGTAGGTCCTTGGTCTAAAACATGATGACTGGAACATGTGTCTGTTGATTGAATTAATAAAACAAAATGTAATCCCTGGTCGACTACCTGAAATAGCTACCACTGGAGAGATTCTATTGTGACTAAAGACATTATATTTCCAAGCATTCCCATGTAAGAAGTAACACATAAAATTAACAGATAACACAGAGGAGCATTGATCTGGGCCCGCTATGTGAACCCACATGGCTTAGAGTGGTGCTTCTCTAAAACTGTCAAGAGAGTGGTGTTAATTCACAACTCAGTTGTTTTTATAATTAATCCAAGGCTAAATGAAAATTTAATTAAATAGAAAAAAGTGAAATAATTTTTAAATATTTAAAATTTTCTCAGTTGAAAATATAGTCCTTTTTTTGAGATGAGTTCTCTTTTTTTCCTGATATTAAAATAGCTGTTTTATGAAATAATCACGCTACGATATGGTAGGTTTGTTTTATTCTATTATCTTTATTAGAAAATTGAAAATTGACACTGCTATAATTAATTGATCCATTAAGCCAAAAGTTTGGTGATTCTTGACTTCCACACTCTGAGTGGCTTTTGACATGTTAAGAACAGAAGCTAGTGAGTGAGCAGGAGGTCCCTGGAGGCTGGCTGCTGGGGCTGACAACAAGGGCACTTTCACTGTAGAGAAAAAATAGTAGACATTATAAGCTGCCACCCTTCCCCACAAAACTGTGGCCCTTTCATTGTCTATAGAACACACAGTTCCTAGATGAGCCTCTCTCTTCTGTCATATCTCATGAAGCATCCTTTATCGGCCATACTTTTTGTTCCATTCTGGTATAGGTAAATGTCCAAGGGATGAATAAATATATTATTTTATGCTGCCTGCCTGACTGAGACACCCTGTGTCTGAATTCTAATTCCAACTTCACTACTCAGTGTTAGTTTTGAAATTGCGTGGACTTGTTTAAATTCTTTAAAGCTCAGTTGTCTCTAACGTAAGAAAAATAATATTAATAACCAATTTATAGAGTTATGGAGAGGATTGAATAACATTATGTATGTGTTAATGTCTGGCACATTGTCACCCCTTATGATAACTTTTTCTCTATATAAGTTTGTATATATGGCATATATGTATATTATATCATATATATGTATAATGTCAAAGATATGTGTATATATGATACTATGTATAAGTATCATATATGTGTGTATAGGTCATATATATAAAAGTTATATACATATATACTACATATATACTATATAGTCTGCATACCTTATATATGTGTTGTGCATATGTATATACTACATATGCATGTATGTAGTATATATATGCTATATAAATGTGTGTATGCATATATGCAAATATATAAATGTGTGTATGTGTGTATGTAATATATGCACACATATATGACATATTAAATGATGATACAATAAAATTAAAAGACAAGTTGTATAGGTTTAAAAGAGGGAGAGATAATGCCACACAAGTATATAGATATTCTGAAAAAGCTTCATGGACTAGTGAGGATTCTTGCTAAGCCTTGAAGGATGGAAATCAGGAGAGAGGAATAAAGCAGATATTCAGAAAACAGATGGGATATTGTAGAATGACCGTGGGATCTAAAGTTGGAGGTCTTACACTTAAATAAATGGTCGGCATTTATTCTTATGCTAAAAAGTTGGTACAACGTGAATAACTAACAATGTTTTCGAAACTCAACTCTTCTCGATTATATTATTGAAAAATTTAAAAAAAAAAATTGCCTTTATGCCATGGAGATTTTTTTTCTGTCCTGAACATGAAAGTCCATAGACATTAAAATGAATCCAAAAGCCACTTTAAGCCTGTTTTATTAAAAGAACAAAGGTCACATTCATTGAAGACTCGTAGTGGTTAGTAACATACAAGTGCGTCTCTTTTGCATTTCATTAACAGCATCAAAGGCATCTGTGCAGGAGTTTCTGATGTTTGCCTACAGCTTTGATATTTTAAAAAAATTCGGAAATGAGTATTCAGTTTTAGAAAATTTTAGGCTAAAGTGGCAGGATATATTTAAGTTATTTCTTTGGATATTGATTAGACTTTTGTTTGGATGTTGCTGATTCAAGTCCTTTTCTAGAGTTAAGACATCCACTCAAAGTTGCCAGCTATAAATCTCTAGATTTGACACATTACTTCTATCCTTGATCGTATTTCTTACTGCTCTCTTCTGGGCTTTTCTACTTCTTATTCTACCATCATTCAATGTTTATTTGTCTAAAACTGAATTTGTATGTTCCTCTTTCCAAAACAACAGAAACAACAAAATAAGACAAAACAAACAAACAAACAAACAAAAAGCACAAAGAAACAATCCTAACTCTTCATCTTAATTACTCACTTTACCAATAGAAGTATTTTTTTCCCACAGGCTAGAAAACTCAAATTCCTCCTTTCTATTTCCTTCTCCTACACAGTCCTTTGAAGAGTCTTTCAGATTTAGTCCATCCTTCTACCAGCTTTAAGCTTCCCCTACCTTCAAGCCATTAGGCAGTGAGGTGGATCTTTTGAAGGCATGCTCTTCAGCCTGCTTTGCGTAAGCGTTTAATGCCTCTGTCTGATTTTCTAGGTCATCTATTCCTTGTTTCCGCCCTATCTATCAACTCAATTTACTCCCAGCCCCAGGCCACCTCGCTCACACACACGAATGCACACCTAAGTCAAACTATCCTACTCCCTTCCTTTGTACATGCCACACTGAGCTTCTCTCCCTTCAGCGATTCACATTGTTGGCAGTCTGGAGAGATCCTCCTTTCCCGTTCTGTTGTATAAACATCATGACTCAGTGTGGGGCCAGTTCAAATATCAGGCCAGTTAGATGTCTTTGATGCAGCTTCCCCTGTTACTCAAGTTCGTTCTTGATTTCTTCCTTCTTCGAAATTGATTTGCAAGTAAAGACAGGAACTCACATATTATTACTTAATCGTTCTCTGATGGTTTCATGTATATTGTTGAGTTCTGGGACTTATTTCCTCACTCAAAATAGTAAGCACTTATTTTTGCAAGAACTGACTTGGGGGCAATTGATTGATTATGTTTCCTTTTCAGGACTTAAATTTCATATCCAGGTTTTTGGTAGCCACAGTCTCACTTGCTCTAAAATAATTTGCATAAAAAGCGATTCTTTAAAAATAATTTTAAAAATAATTTTAAAGAATCGCTTTTTATGCAAATTATTTTAGATCAAGTGAGACCGTGGCTACCAAGTCATTGCTTTGACAAGCAGAGGTGGTTTTCAGCCTGGGTCTAAAAATTATCGCATTCTTTAAAAAGTTATACATGAGAAATTCTGAAGAGAGTGCTTTAAAGGATATAAAATAAAAATCCACATTTATGCTTTCATATTTATCCGAATACATCAGTGCTGAGGAGACAACACCATAAATAGAAAAAAGCCCTCAAGGCAGCAGCTGCAGATGCTGAACAAAAAAACAATGTAAAAACAATGTAAGAAAGGGACTGTGGGACCACATGTCGATCATTTGAATCATATCTGCAGTTAAAGCAGCTCATGCCATAAATACTTAAGGAACACTTACGTGAAGAGTGTTTGCTGTTCAGGTACTATGGGTTGCAGAAAGTAGAAGAGTAAGATTGAATGCAACAATAGAGACAAGTGTATGTATATGTACGTAATTTCAATTTTAATTATTCAACCTATTAATACAATAACTACTGTTTCTTAAGGATCTGACATGTGCCATACTGTGCTAGATGTTTCACATACATCATCTCATTGAATGGTCACAGAAATCTAAAGCAGATACTTCTATTTAAGAGACGAAAAATTTAGTTTTCTTACTGAAAGACACACAATAACTGATGGAAAACCGATTTGAGTCCGGTTCTGACTGCCTTCAAAGCTCATCATATATTGCCTCCTGCAGTAGCAGTGAAGAAGGAGTTGCTACCTCTGAGAAACAAGGAAAACTTCTCAGGGAAGGAGAGCCTTCCTGTGTTTAGAAGGAGCAGTAGCACTTTCGGCCTGTGAAAATGGCATAGAGGAAGTATCAGGGCAGATCTAGGCAGAGACATCAGCCTGAGAGAAAGCAAAAAGGCAAGAGTCAATATTTCAGTATAACTGTGGACTGTTGAGGTTAGGGGTTAGGTGAGAGAACAGAGGGTGTAACTGGGGAAAGCCATACCATGAAACAACGTTGTCCAGAGACTGATCTTTATCCTATAGATAATAGTGACTCACTGCATGTGGTAAGCAGGCAAACAGAATCAGATTTACAGTGGCATTCTGGAGGATGGTTATAAGTAGACTAGTTAAAAGGATATGGCAAGTTTTATAACGAAGAATGATGAGATTCTGAACTAAAGTTGCACAAGGGCATAGGGAGAGGATGCAACAAACCTGAGAAATATTTTTTGAGTAGAACTTAGGGGGCCTAATATTCAGTTTGATATGGTGAGAGATAGAAAAAGTAGAGCTGAAGACGACCTAAGATGGCATTACCCTCATATCCAGGCAAGGGGCAATTCCTGCCCTAACCTCAAGCTTTAGAGACCTTTGCTCTGACCTTCTTATTTGTGCTCCTCCCCACGGGGTGTGGAATCTGCAAAGCTAAAGACATACCTTTACGGAGGCCAAGCTCACACTTTCCCTCCCAAGCCGTGCTGAATGCCTGGAACCACCGTGTCCCTGCCCAAATCACTCAGTACTGCTGCTTGACGAGGGCTCTTTCAGGCCCCGTACACACTGTGCGTGTGTATCCTTAGGTCTGAGAGGTGAACAAGGGTCTGCTGTTCACGGGTAGGTGAAGAGAGATGGAACACAAGGGCTGGGTTGTTCAGGCATATGTGCACAAGACCCACAGCAATTAGTGGGGAGAGGCGTGGGAAGAGAGGGGAGTGAGCCTCTGGCTGGGAGCTTCTATTTGTGATTTTATCCCGAGGCCGCACACATTAGGGGTGAGCCTTCTCTCAGGTTACTGGTTTGGGTAATTGGGCAGAATATTAAATAACATTATGAATATGCGAAGAGAGGTTCGTCTAAGGAAAATAAACCAAATAACTTGGTTTGAGATATTTATGAGTTATCCAGGCAGTTGGAAAAGGGATATCGTGTGGCCATTTTTGTGTATTTCTGTTTGTATGTGTGATAAAGAATCTGACTCCGTTGTTGATGTCTGACTGCTGACAGATTTTAAGCCCTACCACTCCCCATTCCCCGTTGGCTGGCATGCCTAGGCAAGCTGATAAGAAAGCCAGGGTCCCTTCCTTTGGCACCAGAAGGCAATTCAAACCTCCCAAACCCTTCGGTCATGCAAGGGAACTCTGAACCCTGTCTCCCCTCCGACCACGATGAAACTCCGTGCCAGTTGCCTCTTCCTGCTCTCTCCTGGGCCATTTTAAGGCTGCTTTGGATCCTGCTCTATCCTCCAGCACAGCTTCATTATGTGAGTCATAAGAATTTTCATGCCCTTTGGTGAATAGATAATGCCATCAAAGCAAAATTTGGGGGCAAGTCCATGCTGGCTCTGCACGGTGGCAACACAATGTGATTTCTTCAAAAATATCCTACCGTTTCTCTGACAAGGCTTCCACTGACCTCCTAGGAAAATTCCTACCTTTCTGAGTGTGGTGGTTCTCGGTACATTCTTCTCTCTTCAGTGCACTTTCCCTTGGCAGGAAGGACCATTTTAGAAAGACTGGAACTTACTCTATGCAGAGGCCTTGATGTTCTGCTCAACTCTTCTCTGAAATGTTGTACCCTGTTTCTATTCGAAGACTGAGTTAGGATCTTGAAAATCAATTTCAAGGTAAAACGGTGATGAAACAAGTTGATATCACCACAAACAGTTTCCTAAATGTACAAGAGTCAAAAAACGCATCTTGGTATTTGATAAAGTGCTCCAACCTCCCTGTGGATTATTTGAAATATCACCTCAATCCCTTCCCTGAACTTAATCCTCTGACAAGCATTCTTTTACAAGTATCTTGACCCTCTTCTTCTTCTTCTTTTTTCTTATCTAGAAACAATTTCTTGCATTAAAAGCTTTTTATGTCATTTTTAATCTTATGTTAATCTCTTGGTGTGAGCTTTGTCAATGAAGAAATATGGGACTTCAGTTTCAGTTTGTAAGAGCCGGTAAAATGAGTAAGGAAGAAGGGAGAAGAGAGTAGGGAGAGACTGGTCGAAGATAGAAAGTTTCACTTATGCAAGATGAATAAATTCTGGAGGCCTAATGCCAGTGTGGTGACTGTAGTCAATACTGCATTGTACACTTTAAATTTACTAAGAGGGCAGATCGTAGGTGTTTTCACCACAAAAAGAAAAAGGAAGGTAGGAAGGAAAGAAGGAAAAATGAAAGGAAGGAAGGAAAAGAAGAAAATGATAACTAGTGAGGTGATAAATATGTTAAATATCTTAATTGTGGTGGTGATTTAACAATGTATACGGATATCAAAACATCAAGTTGTACATTTAAATATATACAATTCCTATTGTATATACAACTGTTACTTAAACCTTAATAAAGCTGGAAAGAAAAAAAGAAATCTCATATATTTTTTCTATGTAAACGTTCCATTCAATGTAATAAGATGCCTTTTATCTTCTGCCCAGTTATTTTTAGTCCTATTCATTTACTTTTCTTTTGCTGTTTCTAGCGTGGGTTTCTTTTCTATAATGCTTGCATAATTTTTAAAAATTTGTTTCTTTAGCTTTGCCTACTTAGTTCTCACTGTGTTGTCTATTTTTTCCTTCAGTTTGCAAAGATATATTTAAACAAGCTTTTTAAAAACAGCTTTATTAAGATGTAACTGACATATAATAAAATACACACACTTAAAATGAGAAATTTTGTAAAATTTGACATACTCATGCTCACGAAACTTCATCACAATCAAGATAATGAATATATCTATCACTCCCCAAAGTTTTTCTGTATCCTTTTGCAATTCCTCCTTTCTGCCGCTTCCTGATTCCCTCCCCCCAGCCACAGGCAACCATTCATCTCCTTTCGGTCACTATACATTAGTTAGCATTTCCTTTTGTTTTATGAAAATGTAGTAATACAACATGTACTAGTTTCTGTTTGACTTCTTTCACTCTTAATAATAATTTTGAGATTTATCCATTATGTAACATTTATTGATAGTGCATTCCTTTAGAAAAACATTTTTATTTTGTAATGATTTTAGGTTTATAGAGAAGTTACAAAGATAGTATAGAAAGCTCCTGCATATCCTTTACTCAGCCTCCCTGAATGTTAACATCTTATATAACTATGGTATATTAGCCAAAACTAAGTTATCAACATTCTTACACCACTAATTATTAAACTATAGACTTTATTTGGAATTCACCATTTTCCCACTAATATATATTTTTTTAATGTGCCAGAATTCAATCTTGGTAATGACATTGCATTTAGTCTTCATGTCCTCTGAGTCTCCTCTGAAATCTGACAATTCAGAGCTTTTCCTTGATTTTATGAGCTTTACATTTTTTAAGAATACTCGTCTCAGATATTTAGTAGAAACTTTATTTCTTTTTATTTTTGAATGAGTTCCATTGTATGGGCACAGCAAACTTTGTTTATCATTCACTTATAGATGGAATTTTGTACTGTCTCCAGTTTTTGGTTATTACAAATAAACTTGTGATGATCATACATATACAAGTGCTTGTATGGATGTATGTTTTCATTTCTCTTGGGTAAATATCTAGGAGTTGAATGAATGTGGGAGGTGTACATTTAATTTAAAAAAAAAAAATTGCTAACATATTCCGGAGGGGTTATATCATTTAACATTTCTACCAGCAGTGAGTTGGCCTCACTCTCCCCTTCCCTGATGCTCTGAGCTATCACATGGAATCTTCAGTGACCTGTCTTGCTACACTTATGTTAGTGCACAACTCTACATCCCAGCATTCTACTTAATGGATAGCTAGGGGTTCTCATTTGGGGCTTTTTTTTCTTATTTGGAGCAGTGTATGAACCTCTAGCTTCTTCATATCCTTGTAAACACTTTGTATGGTCAGACTTTAATTTTAGCCATTCATGTAGAGGTGTAACAGTATCTCATTGTGGTTTTACTTGTCCATCTTCTTTGGTGAAGTTTTCAAATCTTCTACTCATTTTCTGGGATGGGTAGTTCATTCATTATTGTTGCCTTTTGAGATTTCTTTATATATTCTGTCTACTAGCCTTTTATCAGGTACATGTTTTGCAAATATTTTCTCCCAATCTGTAGTTTGTCTTTTCATTCTTATAACTATTTCTTTAACTTTACTTCTGTCTGGGGATTTATGTGCTAGCACCACACTTTTTGGTTACCTTTATCATGTTTTGATATCTGATGAGGCTGGTCCCCTACAACATTCTGTAGTCTCAGAATTTTCTTGGGTCTTCCTTCTAGTTTTATTGCCACATAACATTAGAATCAACTTATATGTAGTTTAAAAACATTACCGACATTGTTAATTAGATTATATTACACTTTTGTCTTGCTTTAGAAAAATTGACATCTTGTGATCTTGACTATTGTTTTCCAATAACATGAAGTGTCTCTCCATTCATTTGTCTTCTTTTTGTGTTCTTATATAGCATTTTAAAGTTTTATCGATATTGATCTCATATTTCTTGTGATGTTTATTCCTAGATAAATTATCTTTTTTTTGATGCTATGGTAATGGCATCTTTTCTGTTAATATATTTTCTAATTTCTTGTTTGTACATATGAAGGGTATTGATTTCTGCATGTTAATTTTTAATCTAGCCACCTCATTGAATTCTCATTATTTCAAATAGTTTTGATTCAGTTGATTCTTTTGTGTTTTCTAAGAAAACATATTACTTTCTTTTTTTCAATTTATGTCTCTAAATTCTTTACCTTTTTAAATTGTGCTACGATTTCTAAGAAAATATCAAATTATAGTGGAGATAATGGTCATGGTTTCTATTTTCTGTTTTTAATAGGTTTGTTTCAAGCGTTTAACCATTATGCATGATACCAACTTTAAAGTAGTTACTTATTTTTATTATAATACAAATATTTTTCATTTTTGGTATCTTCTGGGTTTTGGAGTACACGGTTTGAGGGTGGGTGAAGGAAGAGTAATCAGGGTCATTACACAGCATCTTCTCAGAGCACACATATGAACTCTGTCATTTCTTTTGTTGGGTGGATAGTTTTTTCTTCAGTTTTTGGCATTCAAGAGTTATAGTTTACACCAAAACTCTTTAAGTTATAGCATGTCCTGTCTCTATTTCATTGTGCTTCTTATTCAACTGTCCCTTTAGTAAGAAACTGAGTTATAGGCGATAGAATGACATGTGGTTATACGTTGGCTTCAATCTCCCCTTCCCTGATGCTCTGTGCTATCACATGGAATCTTCAGTGACATGTCTTGCTACACTTATGCCAGTTCACGACTCTATACCTCAGCATTTTATTTAATGGATAGCTAGGGTCTCTTATTTGGGGCTTTTAAAAAGCCTAACTTGCATGTATTGGTTTTCAGGTTCTGGCTTCACCTTCTTATCTAGATATGATTTTCCACATAAGGTTTGGGATTGTAGCAAATGACATATAAACCTTAATTCTGGTATTTCTTCTTCCTTTTTAATACTCTGTTTTCCTGGGGGTATAGGAATGAGGAAAGAAGTTTTGTCTACATTCATTCTCTTATTTTGATTTTGATTCAGAAAGCTTCTGTATTAATTTTCAAATGAACAAAATGTACATGTTGTCCTTCAAATAATTACTTTGAAAGAATACGCAAATTCTAATGATGTTTATATCTTACAAAGGCTTTTAAAAATAATGTCTCCTTTGGAAACAAGTTCAAGATTAACTTTTGCGACCTATAAAATTCACCCAATTACTTCATAGTCACACTGATTTTTTTAAAGTGTAAAATGATCCCATTTATGCACCCAACTTCCTTTTCAATCACTAACTAATTCTGCGCCATATTTGAAAATTAAATTAATCACCAAGCTCTGAAAACTTAACACTACTAAAGATTTTCAAATAAATGTCCCAAGTGGTTTTCTTCTTTGCTTTTCTCTTAGATAGCTGCACAGGTCTACTGCTCGACCCCAACTCCACAGCGTACAACCATTTCTCTTAGAATTAACATTAGGTATATTTATCATTCCATTTTTGTGAGTTATTTCATTTTATGAAATATTTAATGAGTTAGAAACTTTTCATTCACTTTTTAAAATCTTTTAATATTTTCAATTTTCCAAACTATGTTTTATCACAGATCCTTACTGAGTGAGGTTTGTAGCTGATATATGAAAAAGAGCCACAATTGTAAATAAGTTTTTGAGAACTATGGATAAATAAAGTTAAACAAATTTCTTTGTTTCAGTAGTTCTGAAGGTCTTTTCTGTGCTCATGTACACTGTGAATATCCAAGACAGATATTATACAGCATTTCCTAGATGGGGTTGGCTAACTTGGTTCTCTCTTTTCTTTTTTTATAATTTATTTTTCATCTTTCCCAAAATGCATAATATTTGAGTAAGGATTAATATAATGTAACAAGGATACTTTTGTCTCCTCTATTCTTTTTCTTTTTCATAATAAATGATTTAGTACATCAGTGGAACTTGTGCAGAGACAGAGAGACACAAAAGACGCTAAAGCACACTGATGATTCACATCAGCTTTTAAATTTTTTTTAAAATAGTACTCTGTAATGCAAATTGCTCCTCTCTCTCTTCTGCTCAAAACCCCTCAGTAGCTATTTATTATTAAAAAAAAAAATTCCATGTTTGCCTCTTATATTTCAGCACTCATCTACCACAATAACTCCCATGCCCTGAATGTTCCAGCGGCACCAGACAGCTTGGAGACCACCTAACAAGCTGAATACCTCAGGATGTTCTTGCATGCCAGTGTAAGAAATCTGCAGACCTGCTTCACAGTGAAACTGGTGAAAATTTTGAAAAAATTGTCTCATGATCAAGCTCCATTTACTTCCCTCCTGCAAACAGTTGCATCTTGCCACTCCTTGGGCCATACAAGCAGTCAAGAGCACAGAAGATAACCACCCACGCTCTGGAACTAAAAACAGTGTTACAGGGTTCAGTGTGTTTGGAGCTTGGAGATTATGGCTTTGTGTGGCCCGTTATCTTAGTCCTATAGCCATCCTGGCCTAGGAAATTAGATGTGACCAGAAGAGGCAAGAGTAGGGACATTTCAAAGCACAAAACCAAGGAAAAGGCCACCTCTTACCCTGGTATATTCTGATAATATATTACCTGAATCAGTCTTGGGATCTTACAAGTTTCAGCCTAGGTGATATGCAAAGAATACAAAGTGTACCAGATGAAAACAATTTGTAATTCTTATCATTTAATATTCTTTGGTGCTTCTTTTAGAACATTAAAGAAGCCATAATTCATAACATATATCTCTTAATGTCCCTGTCATTGTTTCAGCGTTAAGTCCCTTACATAGCATAACTGTGTCCAGACCTTTCTCTTCCCAATCAAAACTTATCTTATTTCTATTCTTGCTCTTTTGCTTCTACTAATTTCTCTCTCTCTCTCTCTCTCCGTTTTTGTTTCTCGCTCTACAAAGTACTGAAATTATCACAACAAGTTTTAAGAGATGAAGAAGGGGTGAAATTTGAGCAAGTATTTTAAAAATTTCCTTGGGATGAGAGTAGAAGAGGAGGCAGCAACCAGGTTATTAAAACTAAGCATTTAGGAATTATCTTTGCGCCTCATTTTCTCTTACCTTCAATATATGATAAAGTACAACATCTTGATGATTTGGCCTTCTAAATGTTGAAGTATATATTAGAGAGTTTCAGGAAGAAATACTATCATATAAAATTATAATTAACCTTAGCAAGAGCAATTTCAGTGAATGATGTCAGTGGAAGACATAGTACAGAGTGTTAAGTAATGCAAGGCAGGGCAAGAAAGTGGAGAAGAGTAGGTGAATGCAGAAAACATTTCTGAAAAGTTGTATGAGCAGTGGAGAAGAATAAATAAAAGTTTAAATGAATGGATTATGTATTGTATTGCACCCTATAATAGTCATAGAATGTTTTACTTCCAGAGACCATGGCTTATTCTGTTCCATCAAGCTTGTTGAAATCTTATTGAGGATGTACAGGTCAAATTTCTGGATTTTCAGGGATAATATGCTCAGTCCAAGTCAAGAACTTGCTTTTTAAGTCTCCAGTTTGGTATCGCAGTTTTTCAGGAAGAGACTAGCAACTTGATAATGAGCTTATCGGGAGGTTAAAGCATCAAGTAGGAATTTTAAACAGTGATAAATTTTATAATCTCTTTCAATTCTGAGATTCTATTATTTTATGATTTAAATGGGTCATCTAGTCATAGAATCAATTTTGTTCCCTAAATTTATTATGTTAATCACATTTTGAAGCTGTAAAGTAATAATGCTGTTGCCTGATTTACAGACTATCTGGTTTTATTTTACTTGATTGAATATATTTTATAAAGTGAGATTGAAGAGAGTTCTAGATTAGAGACTTTAGATTTGGATACCTGAAGGAAAATTTCAGACTATCTAAAAGTATCTACTAGTTCCTGGTCTTTAAAAAGCTTACATTATATTAAGTTCAGTGGAGGACAAGACATAATGCATAACACATTTAAGTCAGTAATTTAAAAACTTTAAAAAACAGCACTAAATTTCTCCCCTAATTAAACATTATTTCACAGCTCAATACATTTAGAAGGTAAAAGAGGAATTGTTCTAGTTAAGGCAAGAGAAAAGAGGTCAAGCTTTGCCCACTTAACGTCTTCATTTAAACATTCCCACCAATACGCAACCACAATACATTTATAGAACATACGTTCACACACACACACACACACACACACACACACACACACACACACACACTTTAGGGAAAAGCTGCAGGACACCATTGAAATGACCAATTAACACGAAGTAGGCAATGCAAGATAATTTGTGATTAACCTTCAAAATGAATGGTATCATTCAAAGATGTATCCACTAGAACATTTTATGGAATGTTTAAAAGTTATCTATTGCCATGCAACAAATTACCCCAAAGCTTAGAGACTTAAAACATTTATTATCTTCCAGTTTCTGTGGGTTAGGAATCTGAGTATAACTTAGTTGGGTTCTCCAGCTAAGGTCAAGATGAAGGTCTATTAGAAGTCTTTGAGGTATTGGCAAGGCCCACAGTCCCGGTGCAAGATCTGCTTACTAGTTCTCAAAGCGATTTTTTATAGAATTCAGTTCATTGTAGGCTCTTGGACTAGCAACTTTAATTTGTTCCCGGCTGTGGGCTGGAGGCCGCCCTCAGTTGTTTGCCACTTGGACCTGTAGGGCAGCTTAGAACAAGGCAATTGGCTTCATCAGAGAGAGAGTAATAGGGCAAAAGAGTATGAACAAGATGGAAGCCACGGCTTCAAAGAATATAAAAAGATCTATACATGTATAATCAATATTACTTAAGCTCTTAAAACTGAGCAATGTTTTGCTAATTATACTGAATCAGGTATTTTATGTTCTTTAACAACTTTTCAGAACTTTTCTTAATCTTTTTTCTCCAGGAACTTAACGAGCATCAGCATTTATTTTTTAAATGCTGCATTTTACATATCTAAGTTTTATGGAATATTTCATAACCGCAAGTGTTTTGGAGGAGGATAAACAAGAAGTTCATTGTAGATGTGATGATGTCTCCAGACAACTTAACATCTTGATGCCTTTACTCCTGTGGCAATATTGAGTCCCATCATCACAGACTGATGAAGAGCCAGAACCATTGTTAGAGATACTCATCACTTCAGAACAAATTATTCTGAAAACAGAAAGCAAGTTACTATGAATTGCATGTTGGTGTGGTGTTCGATAATTTGGAAGGAGCAGCTGCACGTAACAGGATAACTGATATTAAGTGATCTACACAAACATCATGAAAACAAGTCACGTTTTGAAAAGTGAGCTTTCTCCTGCATATCTTTTACTAAATTCCACCCAAAGGAATATAAATGCAAGACGATGGAATTCTTTTAGAAACACTTCAGTAATCATGCCTCATTTTCTCAAGGAGAGACAGAGAGCAGCAAACACCGAAACCTGTATTTTCCTAAAACGCAGCCTTCGGTAAATGAAAATTTTGCTGCCTTTTATCTAATATTGCCCTAGAAACATCTGGAATCACAGAGCTGGAAGGTAATGCTAGGCTTTAAAAGGTTTTTGCTTTTCAGGGTTTTTAAGAACAGAACAGATCAGGGATGCAGAAAATCCATAGCACAGGACTCCTTGGGCTACCTCACCTCCCCACAGACTCTTTGAATGTTGCATGGGACCAGGCCGTAAATTTTACCAACACTTCCTGACTCCCACTTTTGTCTGAGTTTACATTATATTTTTTCCAATTTGCATTCTTACAACCCATATCTTACACTATAATTATCTAAATTCTCTAGGAGAAGAGAGGTTTAAGTTTCTATAATCATGCTTCCTACCATCCTGAGTCCTACAATGATATTAGTTGTATGATTAATTCCTAGAGGAGTAGTCACTCAGGCATATTCTCTACACCCCAATGCCTCTATATTATCTTAAAGAATAAACCTAAAAGGTTGAACACTATATTGGGTGGTTCAGATAGTTAGAAAATTATGGGAGATAAAGTGCTAAGTGAAAAGGGTGTTTGAAAGGAGTAAGTTCAACATGAGCTGTAGCCAATAGGGAAATGCCATGGTCAAGGTGAAGCATGAGATGTGCTTCAGAGGAAGAGGAGTTGAATGAGGAGAGCATAGGTGCAGGCAGGAGGGATGAATAGCTATATACATATACATATATATATATATATACATACACACACACACACACACACACACATATATATATACACACATCTCTATTATTTGGGTACCCCATTAGAGGCTAAAAACACTGAACTTTCCTCTTCATAAAAGAAAATCATTTGTTGGTCTTAGAAAATTAATGCCTTTACAATTATGTAGTTTGTTCAGACTGTTGAGTCAAACACTTCATAGTAAGGGAAGATAAACAAGATAGTTCATGATGCAAGATACTAATTTAAAGGGAAATTCCATCCCTGTATAATGCTTATCATAGCAGCGTTTTATGAAAGTCCTACCCAAAGATTTAAAAAGAAAAATTAAAAAGTTGAGAAGTGAAGACAATTGATGTTTTTACCCTTTCTTTTAACTTGTAGACACATGTAATTTATGACACTATTAGTCCAGATTCTCCAGAGAAGCAGAGCCAATAGGATATGTATATACACTGTGTATGTGTGTACATATATACATATACGTACATACATACACACACACAAATGTAGATTTATCTTAAGGAATTGGCTCACATGATTATGAAGGCTGGCAAGTCCAAAATCTGAAGGGTGAAACTGGCAGGCTGCAGACCCAGGACTGAGTCAATGTTGCAGTTCAAGTCCAAAGGCCATCTCCTTCAGAATTCACTCTTCATTGAGCGAAGTCAGGCTTTTTGTTCTGTTCAAGCCTTCAATGTCTGGATGAAGGATTATGGAAGGCAATTGCTTCAGAAGGATGTTTGGGGGCAGCGGGGCTCTGCCAAGTTGACACATAAAATTACCATTACTGACACTTTTTTTTTTTTTAATAATTCTAGTGACAGTGGATGTCACTCACTCATTCTTTCCAGCCCTTAAGACTTCACTTTTGTAAAGGGAAGAGAGACGATTTCTAACCTCACAATATCTCTTTCTTTAATATCCCGTTCTCATTATTCTATCCTTTATTCCTATAAATATACTTTTATAGATATATAACTTATACAAGCAGAAGCAATTGATGATTAATTGATCTAATTATAAGAGGCTATGACACCAGTAATTGGCTATTTTTTTCTATATGAAGATAGTATTCCTATATATTGTTAAAAGAATGTTTGAACTGAGTTGACTTTTTACCTGTGCTGATGGGTTTGAGCTCTGTCATCCTCATTTTCAGGCTAAAGTTATACATGATAAGAAAACTTGCTATTATTTCAGAATGAAGATAACTGGCTTCTGGGGGTCTTAATGACCTTATTCGCATTAGAAATGTGTTTTCAATCAACTGAGCTAAGGTGGCTAATGATCTAAGGTTTTATCTGCATAGCCAACACACTAGAATTCATGGGAAAATGTCTTGCTAGTTAACATACCACACTGAAATGGCAAAACAGTGTTAAACAGACCCTATTAAAATTTTTGTTTTAAGGCAAGATTACTATATGCAAAGTTGCTGAAAGTGTTTGGCTTTCCTGAATTAAGGACAAAAAATAGGGTGTCAGAAGTATAGGCTTATTAAAAGTTCACCATTTTTGATGAAGTTATACATTTCTAGTGTATGCAAACATGTTTCTACTATGTTTCTACCATCACTAATCAGAAATCTTCATAATCAGAATTAAAAAAAAAAAGTGAAGCCATTTTCCCAGAGGGCAATGACACTCCAGAAAATTAGCCAGTGAGGCACAAATAGTTGGTTCTGGAGATTTTCCTAAAATTCAGCCTTATTTCAGCATCTTTGGATTCACTGTCTTCAGAAAGAGTTTAATTATCCTAGATGGGATGCATGTGAAGTAACTGGAATGAGACCATTTCTAAAAACAGGTTATGAATTAAAGCAGATAAACCAGACTTCATAGAGAAGACTGATGTGACCACATCCACAATATTTCCTTAGGAAAATTCGTATAATGTAGGCTGTGTCTAGTAGAAAATGGTTTAAAAATAGATGTTTTAATTTCATGAATAAGGAAATCTAGGTTTCAGTCATTATAGAATTAATTTAGGTAACTTTAACCAAATGGTCTGTATGGCACTTTTGAAAGATTTGTGGAAAGAGTCTTCCTTATGTTGAGACCATCTGTTACAGGACATTAGACCATTACAATTGCACTTGAAATTGACTTATCAAGATTCAAGTAGCTTAACTAAAATAAATTCCTGAAGAATAAATGCATATGTTAAGAACATCACATGTGTTTAATGCCCTTAGAGAATAAATTTTCACAATGCAATTGTGGTCTTTAAAATATACTCATTTCTATAAAAAATAAAATGAAATTGAAAATATATGTACATACATATATAGTGTGTTGCAAACACATTCTTTAATAAGAACAGCAGTATCAAATATACTCAAAGGAAGAATTGTATCTGAGTTATCAAAATTTGTTTAGCCTAATACTGTTGTGTTCAAGTCTGCAAATTTTCTTACTATGTCATGTTGATGATAGGCATTTTACAGTCTATAAGAAAAGTGAATATTCTGTTAGCCAGTATGCAAAATGTGTCAGTTATATAACTGATCTAGTTAAATAAATACTCAAATATATGTGTATCTAAATTTTGATTTGTTTCTATGGAAAGTATGTCTATAAGATCATAAAAGTTGTCATTAAAACCAATCAAATGAGAACTTTTCAATATTTTTTCTACACTAACAGACAGAGAAGTGCATAAAGTGACTACAGCATTATTAACTGTTCTCTTAGGATATCGCCGTCGTCTTGAAGTTTAGCTTCTACGTAGGCACGTGATGACACCCTCATTTTTGTGATCACATTTGTACCTCTGTCCTTTCTGGTTTCTTCTTCCTGTAATGAACAGATAAGACTTCCTTTTTCCCTAGATTAGCTGGCCTCTGCCTACTTTTCAGACAAAGACATACTGTAGTGCCTAGCTCAGTATTTATTGAATGAATAAAAAAGTTACTAATCATGGAAACTTCAACTCTCTAAATAGTTCTTATAAAGTGGTTAAAGTGGGGCATAGGATAAAATTTTGACTCACTTTTCTGACAACCTCATTCCTCAAACAGTAGCTGAAACAACATAGGTATCTGCCTTCTTTGACTTAGATATAATGAGTAGGTATTTTGTGGTGGTAAGAATCTTGGAGAATATAATAGTAGAAAAGGAAGAGATTACTGAACATTGTTATATAAATATATTCACAAACTCATCTGTAGAATGGGAATAAGCCCTGTCCTGCTTATATTCCGCAGTCTCTGTGAAGTTCAAATAAGCTGCTAAGTTATACAGGATGGTAGCAGTGGTCGGCCAATTTGGGAAGAGGATGTTTCACATATTCAAATAAATAATAGATGTAAAGCAAATAAGGAAAAATGCTCCCAAAAAAATTAAAAAAGAAAATTTCCTCAATTTTATCCTTTGGAAGTAATCTTTTTAACATTGTACAAATATTTTGACATTTAATTTTTTTTTTAACAAAAATGGTGTAATTTTCCAAAACTGAATTGTGATATTGTCACTTAGTTATAAAGTTCTTAATGGATGAATAGTATTTTCCTATGATGAGCTACTTATTTATTCTTTCATCTGTTACGGAGGCAGTAATTATCTATTGGCACCTACTTTATGCAAAATACCATGTTTGATGCTGGGAAGACAGTAGTCGTCAATAGAGAAAATAACCAAAAATTACTCCTTTAAACAATTAGTTCTAGTACTGATAAGTGCTAGGAGGAGAGATACATGCTGCAGTGAATTTAATGAGGCATCTGACCCAGCTGAGGTCTGGGAGGTTAAGGAAGGCATATTTTGAGACGGACTTTGAAAGATGAGGAGAAACTAACTAAACAAACAGTGAAAAAGATGCATATGCAAAGACTTTACTGTAGGAAGGTATATGCAAATGTGATTTTTGGATGATAAAAGAGATTGCAGCATCATTAAAAAGTGAAATTAGGAACATACTCTGGAAATAATTCCAGTTAAGGAAAAAAAACCCACAGAGACGAGGCATTAAAGAAACCAAAGAATAGGAAGTTTTTATTTTATATTCAAAGTTTAGAATACCTTAACATTATGAAAGAAAGGCATAGAATTAGAAAGTCTCATTATTCAATTAAAATGTCCCATAATTTGGTACACCTTCTCCAATCTCCTTAAATAATTCAGTTGGGATATCAAAAGAGCTTGATATAGTACAGTCACTCCTTACTTGTTGGTAATAAACCCTGATGGAATTACTGCATAGACCCTGTGAGCCCCAAAGAATGTACCACACACTGTCTTCATAGATATGGCCCTCTGAATTACTTTTTACGTGTGTGTAGATAGGTGTTATGTTTAATTAAATACAAGTACTTTAAAAGCATTACTTCTTCCTAAAAACCATACTATCCTCTTCTCTGAGTTACGTCACCAATTTCTAGGCCACCCCTCTCTTGTATTTAGTTCTGGGTTCACTGGCATGCTTTCCAATTTCATGTCATAATCCTGTATGAAATTCAATGTTGATATAGAGAATCTTTCTGACACCTTTGGTTATTTGATCTCCTTTTTTCAGTAATCATGGCCTTCATTCTAACACTGCCATTTCTTTATCTCTGTCAATAACCAAATCTCAATAATTTCAAACACTCAGGTTCTTCCATGCTGGGAAGATCTCCATAGATTGGCTATGCTCTTTTGAAATATTTCTAAGAATTAAGAAAGATACATGTTTAAATTTACATAGTGACTTATAACTTATGAAACATCTTCTTTTGTATTATTCCTTGGATATTTCTCTAGACATCTCTTATCCAGTCCCTCTGGCAATCTTGATAACTTATAAAGTTAAGGTTTTAGTTCAGATCCCTGGATTATAATGATATTACATGGCCTGTAAGAACTTTACCCATATATAAAAATTTAGGAAAAAATATTTTGTGTATTCTATATGAACCCAAAGAGACAACTTTTTGTAAGAAACTCATGCAAAAATTAGACTTTTGCTTATTTAAGCACTGGGGTGAACAAAACAAAGGTAGTATAGGAAAGAAGGAAGTCTTAAAAGGTGAGAAGACTGTAATTATAGCAGGTGACACAAATATTGCTAGATTTGGGAATAAATTGATTTTGTGATAAGCAGTTAATATTTTACTACTAAACTTGTTACATTTGTTACTTTCAGATGTGCTCGACTTCTGGTCTGCATTTTCACTGGTTTAGAGACAGAAAAACTTTAATTCGTAGAGTTAAGCATGTAATAGATTCGCCATAAATGTTGGTCAGTTGGCCGAGTTTGTCAGGATTCAATTATTTCAATGTCAGAATAGGACACTACATAAATTAATTCCTGCATAAGGAAGTTTAATTTCTAATGGAAGAAAGGTGTCTTGAAACTCAAGAAAATGTTGAAGCGAGTATGATTGTGTGTGAGGGGGGCGTTCTTTCTAAGGCACAGATTGATATGTTTTTAGTGCCATTCTGCTAACAATTCATTCATTCATTCATTCATTCATTCATGTAACATACACTTATTGGAACCCTACTTTTTGTCAGCACTGGGCCAAGTTCTCAGGATAAAAACATGAAAAAGGACTTTCTTGGCTTCCAGACTAAGATGGGTGGGAAGTAGACAATTCCAGTGGTGATGTCAGCTTTACTATTATATTGAAAGTGTTATAAGAGAAAAAGCAGATTCAAAAGCTGGTTTAGTGTAAAGGTGTTCAAGAAAAAACAAACAAACAAACAAACATACAACCCGAGACCTAAAGGATGAATGTCAAATTGCAATTCCAAGATGGGCCATAGAAGTGAAGTGAGCAGAGTGAGTAAAGCAAATCTTACAGTGGAGCCAGCCTGTGAGAACAAGGTGCATTTGACCACAAGTTAATTTGACTAAAGCACAATATTTACGAAATGGCAAGAGGTCAGATAGGAGAGGAAGAAGGATTTTGGAAACTCTTATAAGCCATATTAAGGAAAATTCATGTGGTTTTAAGCAGGAATTTGGAGAGATGATTATTAGATGCATTTAAAAAGTCCTATTGGCTTAATTATTTTTCTTATGTGTTTGTCTGCCACTATATTGATCACCAGGCCTGGCTCAGCTAATCTAACTGGCTCTAGATACTTCTCTCCTCACTCAGTGCTATATAGTGCATTTATCGTAGGTTTTTAGAAGTACTTTGTAGACATTTCTTAATTAATTCTCCTAGGATTTTTGTATTTATTATTTAAATATTAATGTTGTATCAAGACAATAAACTTTAAAGCAAATGGCTCTAGGGGAGGAGGCCAAGAAATAAAGGTACCAACTAATTTTGCCTAATTATATTGGCCCGAGGAGGCTGATTAGTGTAATATGGAAACCGTCTAGGCAGGAAAATGTGATGGTTCTCTAAGGCTTCAGAAATTGCAAATCAAGCATGTTTTAGAATTCAGTAAAAGTCCGTTGACTGATTTTTAAAATGAGAGCACAAGCTCAGGAGTTTTGCTTTGCTGTTCTGCTGAGGAGCTTGGTGTTTATGTTCCCAGGAGACTGTTGATTTCACGATTCACCCTTGAGTTCAGGCAGAGTACAATGCACACCCAAGTAAGTGCTGGATCCTGGAGAGTTCCCCATTTTCTCTATTATAAACACTTCTCTATTAGTTCAGTCATGAGAAGAAAGAGTTTCGCGGGATGTCCTGTCTCTCCTCCTGAGAGAATTTCCCATCATGCCAACTTGCTTCTACTTTCTATCTCTATCAGTAATATATTCTTTTCTTTTTTCTTCACTCAGGATTGAAACTCCGTGTGCTTTGGGGTATCCTTAACATCATTTACCCTCACATCTAAGAAGGGAACAGGATAGTTCATTCTTCATAACGGCTCATTTCCATTCATCCAGGAATTACTCTAGTGTGCAGCCTTGTTAGCTCATCCTCAAATTACTGTAGTGGCTTCCAGATTAAGGGAAATATAATTGCTATCTTTAAATATTTGGAAAACTGTGATGTAGAAGCTGCAGACTGTATCACTTCAGACAGCAAAGAGAAGACTGAATAGCCAAACTGCTCAGGAGAGCACTGGGTTTAATATAGGGCACCTTCAGGAAAGAGTGAATCTCTTCGTTCTTCCTTCTAAGCAGAGTCCAGATGATTTTGTCAGGGAAGTGGGAGAAGAGATTTCCTCATTGGAAATGAAGTTGGATTTGAAATGTAATAGTTGATGATTATTCATGAAGGCCTTAAAGACCTCTCTATTGCTACTACTTATCACATTTCTCAACAGATCAGTAGAAAATTCAGAGTAAAATTAAATATAAAGTTAAATATATAACAAATTCAGAGTAAAATTAAACATGCCAAGCAAAATTAAATATAAACACATTCAATTATATTTTAAAATAATATTGGCTCGAAGCATCTTATCAGGTACTATCGTTAGAACAACTGCAATTAAACACATATGTTCATCTACCTGCTTTATTATATTCTGGTAATAATACTTAGTGTTTATATCACTTTTCAATTTAGTTAATCCTCACATTCCCATTTTACAGTTGCAGAACAACGATATATAGATGATGGTACTTCCTCTATGACATTTTGCAGACACATTTTTATTGAGACCTCATGAAAATAAGTAGAAACCTTGAATATCAAGATTGCCTAAGAATTCTTGCACCATTCTGAATTGATACATAATTCTAAATGTCAGGTGAAATGTTATATGACCAAAGAAGCTGAAGTAGATGACAAAGAAGGTTGTAGTTGGTAATTTAATACTCACTTGCACAGGAGTTGTGTAAAAGGAACAAAAATAAACAGAAAATAGTTTCTGACTCCTTCTTTTTCAAAGAATAACCCTTATCATCTTTTAGGATATTAAACTATTCAAATTGTATCAATGTAGTGAACGGATCTTCGTTGTGGGGAAACTTCATGTTCTAGTTTATTCATTTGGTCAAAAAATATTGTTGAATGCCTACCATATACCAGAATATACTAAGTAGGTAGGGATATCATTATTTCTTATGTGAATTCTTGTAAAAATTTTGTGGACTCTTTCCCTGCCTCCAGCAAATACTCCTTTTAGTCCACACTCCCTGCTACCAACCCAATTATTCTTTCAAAATACAAGTCAGATTGCATCACTGCCCTAACTATGCGTTTTAATGGCTCCCATTGGGAACTGAATGAGACCCAAACACCCCTTCGATCATCTTCTTGCATTTTCAGCTTTGTGTCCTAACATTCCCTTGTGTTCTGTTCCAGTTATTATAAATCTCTTCCTAGAGATTCAAGCACGTTTATTCTTTCAGGCCTTCACACATACTATTTCCTTAATCTTGAGCACTTTCTTCTTTTTTCTGCACTTGTGCTCTTGGCAGCAGAATAAACACTAAAGACATTTCCCATTGACCTAATTTTTATTTCTCCTAAAAGGGTAAGGATAAATACATTGCCCCACAGTATCCTGGTTTTGATAACCCAGTTTATGTTCATGTATCTTTCACTATTTATGGATACTCTAGTGAGAGTAGACGGGGTCAAAGAGATGATCAATGAATATGAGAAGAGAAAGGATGTGGAAGGAAGTCTTTACGGAGAGGATTCAACCCAGGAAGCTGATAGAGCATCAGGGAAGCCCAAAAAGGAGGCTTCTGGTTTTCACTGCCAGTACTGACTGATTCCACTACTAGAGAGGTTAGACAGATCTCTCTAGTTTGAGAACTTATGCATACATATTTCTACTTCTTTTAGTCTTCTGCAGCATCTTTCTACCATAAGGAGTCATGAGTAACTGTCTAGTGTTATAATTAGTGTCTTATATTTCTGTCTTCCCCACTAGCCTGCTTTTCTGGAGAATAACTAACTCGTAGAAAGCTCTTGACGTGCTTCATCGTGTGAATAGCATACTTTACTTCCACAGAAACTGATGAAAAACAATAATAATGACTTCTTTTGTGCCAGGCATTGCAAAAGGCACTGTAAAGGAGAACAAGGCAGTTAAGATCCTTTCTCTTTTGGAGTTTAGAGTCAAACGTGTGTTAAGGGTTGGACAGACAATTTTAAAAATGGACGACCACTGACAAGTAATACTTTTAATTAGTATATAATACGATGACTGCAATCATGAAGCTACATACAAATGCTATGCACAGAATGAACTATCCTTAGGAAATATCTATGTGGATTAAAAGACATAAAAGCAATATAATCTATGGAAAAACATGTATGAAAATATGGAAATGGAAATGTATATGTGTCTTCAGACAATGATATAAATTCACTGTGGCTAGAGTGACATCAGCATAGGGGCATGGTATTTATGTAATGATATTTCTGATCCAGCATCATGGAGTTAGAGTACAAATATCCCCAGATACAGTAGACTTTGCTAACTTAATGAAACACAGCAAGACTGTAAGCTCCATGAGAGCAGAGGCTTTTGTCATCGACTTTGGTACCCTAATTTCTCACAACATGGTTAGGAACCTTGGAACTAGAGTGACATTTTCTATTCTCTCTTAATTGGTCTGTGAGAGCCCTTCTGTGATGCACAATGATACTCCACAGGTACTGTTCTGAGATTAACCATGTCCTGTGTGTCTGAGGACACACTTAATGTATTTTGAGGGAGGGTGGGAGATTTATCGTTTTATCTGGTATTGATTGCTCCAGAAATTATGAAAGAAATTAGTCAGGGTTTGTTCTCAAATATTAAAAATCCTTATTTTCCAGGAAGTTGAATGTTGAATTGTACCCAAACTTCAGTGCTAGGGAGATATCATCTTTCCTACAAAATATATAAATTTCAAATAACTGGCTTTGGTTTTTTTCCTATGGCAGAGAAAATTGCCTTGTTAAAGTAAAGCAATTTGATTTGTTCAAGAAATTAGAAAAAAAAATATCTTTGATTTAGAAATATAATACTTGAAAACTACTTCTCAATATAGATCTAGTTTACACTAAAATTAACTTGAGTACCCATATTCAGTTTTAATACTGGTTTAAATAGAGTTACAAATGTGCTTTTAGAATTCTGGCATTTTGCACACTGGCATTATCATTTTCTCTTCTCATACATTTAGGAATATTTCTTTAAAAGTATAACAGAGTATCAAGCAATCATGAAAATAAATTATGTGAAATCAATTAAAATTAATCATAAAACTTAAAATATTTTGGAAAAACCACTAGAGTTGTGGGTCACTGGGTTTTCGTTTATCCTTTTTATTAGCCCTGATACCATCAAGTGCACTTAGGGCCTCAAAACCTAAGTAATCTTTGTTTTTCTCATAAAGCATAAGAGGTAAATAATCCATACTTTAAGTTGACATTATTTCCCCACAGAAAAATATTTTCCCATTCAATCAATATGTTTTGAGTCTGGACTCCTAGACTTACTATATTTAAAACCAAGATAAATGCAGAATCTCCCTAGGAAAGCTTTACAAAGACTCTTAGACATGAAGGCAACTGGCAGCCCAAAGGCAAAATACCTTTCTGAGGTTAAAACAACTTTTCAGTACAAACAGGGCTGATCGGGAAAAGTGTGTTAATGTTAAAAGGACACGGTGTGGATTGTCCTTCCAGAATGAGGCCCATCAAAAGCACCTTTTAAAGCAAAGCCCACTTATAATGAGATTAAAAGAAGTTAGCACGTCGTTATGTGGGTTTTGCCATACAGATCTGGGTATAATCAGAAATTCTAATAGTAAGAGGTTGGGAGAGCATTATCATTGCAGGAGAGGAAGTGCCACCAAGTGTCACACTCTCAGGACAGAAATGGAAATTTATCACATTGGAGGTGAGGCAGGTAAAAGTTGGATGGTGTGGTTTAGAGGCACTCCAGTGAATTTAGTGATGACATGAAGGACAGCCTTTGGATGGTGCATTGAGAAAGAGCTAGGATTTGGGAGCTGAAAAATGTGTTGTCATAGACTGGGTTTCAAAAATTTCACACTCACTTCTGTCACAGACAAAGCATTATGGATGAGCCCCAGACAGAGTTTTAATGAAAACTTTCACACCCATTGAGTGTTCATTATCATCATGAACCTCCACGTAGAATGCATCTGCGGGCCTTCCAATGGCAGGTTTAGGACTGTGTGTTCCATGGAGGTGAAGATCTAACTACATGTTAGGCTTATCTTACTGACAATAGAGAAATTTGCTAAATGACAGGTTAAGAACATTAGATTTGCTGTTTTTTTCTTTCTGAGCTCATGTACCTCTATCTCTACTCAATCATGTGCTATGAATGTTTGAAGGCAGTCATGATAAAGAGAAAAAAGGGGAAGAGTAAGAATAAGGAGCCTCCTGGTTTTGCTGCCCCCTTTTCTTGTCTTGGGTATTTCAAAACCACAGGTTTGTAAAGTGAGCATGTTGAATCAGGAGTTGTTAATTTGATGAACTTCAAGATCCTTCTTGTTCTGGTATTCCATGAAATAAGAAAGGAACTGTGACTTTATTTCATACCCAAACTACAGACTGACTCCAGATCCTTTGATGAAAAATAAAACCAAATATATAAAATAACAACTTCAATATCAACCTAGTACCAAATCATAAAATGACTAAAACATTAGCATGCAATATATACAAAATAACAAATAGAGTTACTGACTTTTGTTATATCTGTTTAGATGTCATTATGTGAATATATTTTATATCTACATGCCTGAGGTAAAAATTACACTGTGTCCCTGCTTGTATTAAAAATGTTTTATTATTCACCCAGTAGAATGCCTATTTAAAAAGTTAGAGTTCAGTCACCCAGTGGCAGAGGGCCTTTGAAGTTTAGAGGAATAGCAGGAGGACTTAGGCAAATAATGGGTTTTATTTTGGAACATCTTTCTCCAGCCATAAAGTGACTGACTAATCAGATAATATTATTTTGAATCATCTTTAGTCATCTCACATTTTTTGTCTTTTATTAATTAGTTTCACACATTTTTTTCTTCTCTCATTGGAGTGTAAGATCCTTTAGAATACAATTAATGCTATCTTTATTCCTAACTTCCTTATAATTCATAATAAATACTTTCTTAATAATGAATGATTGAATGAAGGTGAACTAAGTAATGTAGCATTTGTCCTATCAGAATTTATATACAGGAAAATATGGACTTGTTTATCAACCAAACAATTGGAGTATATCTTAATTGGTGAGTTAAACGACTTACTCAATACAGGAAAACATGTTTAAAAGATTTTCTTGATCTATAAGTACAGAATAAAATATCAATTGAAGCTGTCATATACAGAATGCATAGAGAATGATAAATTAATATTAATCATAATAATAATAAACGTTAACATTTATTTAACATTTACTAAATGCCAGACTCTGTATTAAGCACTTTTCATGGATTTCCTAATTCTCACACAAAAAAAATGGAGGTATTTATTTTACAGGTAGAAGAATCTAAAGATATAAGGTTAAATAATTTTTCTAAGGCCACATAAAAAATAATTATTAGATTAATTATTTAAATCCGGAGAATTGAATTCAAATACTATGGAGTTTTAAGAAAAATGTGTTTCCTGACTAGTGATGTAGTGAATAGCAAACTAGGAGAGCTTTGCACAAGATCAGACCACCTAGCACATGACATATGTCAAAGATTGTTGCTAACTATACAATGACTATTGGTGAGATCTAGAGATCCATATTAGTCATCATAGCTGACTAAGAATCTTTAAAAAATAATTTTAAAGAATGAACATTTTAGTTGTTTTCAGTAGTGAATAGTCATTAAAGTTTTGTCAGGAAGTATCTACAGCCCAAGGCTTTTTGTGGAGTGTAATAAGAATAGATGCACATTTAAAATACAAGTGACATGCCTATTCCTGTAAAAGAAAAACTAACTTTTCCTTAAAGAAAAGATCAAGTGTTTAAAACAGACAGTTAAAAGTAAATACTTATTTATTAAATAAAATAAAGTTTTAACCATTTAAAATATATTATTTAGTTATTAATGCCAAAAAATTAAGTATACATAAGATCCCAGTTTAAGTGCTCATTTAAAAATATTCTCTCTTACCATGCATGGCTGTAGGGGGTGTTCCTGCAACATAAATGTGGCTTTTCAATATGTTAAACACTTATGATATGTATAACACCACTAATCAAATGTCCAATGTCCACTCATTGGTAATTACAACCTAGTCTGTTTTACTCCCTTGGCTTTAGTGTGCTACTACGGAGACCTAGCCTATAGTTTCAAACTTCCAAAGGCTACTTTGTTCTACACAAAGAAAACATAGTTTCAGAGAGTCATTCTCTGCACCTTTAATCCTTTCTAACTCTTGTTCAAATGTGTCATGTTGTATTGGGCAAGTAAGTTTCGTGGAAACAAAACAAAACTAAATGGAACAAACAAGGACCACTACCCCACTGTCACCAGGCAACTCAAAATACATGCACTGATTTATTACAACATTTTTACTTTATTTCTGCTCTTTTTTAAAAAAAGAAAACCATTAATTTAATCATTATATTCTATTTTAAAGTGTTTTTATTGAAGAAAAACAGACATGCAGAAAAGAGAATGTGCAATGATTACATATCTCAATAACTTATTGCGAAAGGAACATTCCCATTTGATTAATGTTCCCAAGGTAAGCATGATTTAATTTCTAAGTCTGTAAGTTTATTTCTCTCTCCCTGCCCCCAAAATGTTTGGTTGTTATGAATAAACGTAGTCACATTTTTGTTGGTATATACCAAGGGATGGCAATTGCTGCATCAAAGTGTAGGCTTATGTTTAACTTTAAAACATAACGCGAAATTATTTTGCAAAATTGGTTGTTTTATTTTACACTGCCGTAGCAGCATTTGAGAGTTCTCGCTACCTACATCCTTGCTAACCTTCTTATAAGCAACATGGGGCTGAGTTTTATTCTTTTATTTGTCTAACAGATGTTTTCTTTTTATTGTAGCATTTCATATGTTTACATTTAATATAGTTACTGATATTTTGTGATAGACATCTATAATCTCACTATTTGCTCACTATGTGTGCCACCAGCTCTTCCTCCAGCTCATGAGTCTGTCAAACACTCTGCTGTTTTCTTGGCTTTCAATCTCCTCATCTAGCTCCATCAGGGGCCCTGGGGGAAAAGCAGCCCCAGTTACAATTTTTACAAGCATTCAAATATATGTTCATATAGTTAGTGCCTTTTATGTGCTAGGCATTTTACATAACATGTCATTTTCTGTTCAAAAAATTTTATATATAAGAGAGAGAAAGACAGGGATGGCATCCAGGTAGAGAGATGAGAGAGAAGAGAGGAGGGAGGGCATGAGAGTGGGGAGAGGATGGAGAGCAGAGAGGAGAGGAATTAAGTAAGCTGGAGAGGGCAGAAAGTCAAATGTATTTAATTCCAAAGTTTATACCTCTTTCAAGCATCATAGTGTCTTCTTTGGTAGTAGACTACCGACATCTACCTTTTAATAGGAAAGGTACACGTAAAGCTAATAAATTTTATAATTCTAACAAATGGCTATTTCTTTCTCTAATAATATTAAACTATGGTTTTACAAATTCTTCCAATCAGAAAACCTATGTGCCTGTACACACACACACATACACGTGTTTTTATACCTAAAAAATATATAAATATAATTTGTAATGTGTTCTTCCCCTTTCCTTATATATATTTGTATATGTGTGTATTTTATGTATGTACATATAAAATTTATAATATACTCCCTCCCCTCTTCTCTCCTTTTTAAAAATTATAATCTAACAATTTAACGTCATAAGTACCTATTTTAAATTCCTTTTTAGATAGACGATTTCTAATATAAAACTAAGGATTTTTTCAATATAAAACTAAGGTGTTTTATAATATGATGTTGTTAAAGTTCACTCTTTGAAAACTGTCAGCATTAACCAGAGTAATCTGAATTCTTTTAAACTTTAAAATTGCCAGTTAATATTGATTCTTCCATTTTTAATGTTAGCATTATAGCTTTACATACCCACATTTTCTTAGTGTTAAAATAATCATAAGGAAAAAAAAAAAACCCAACCAATCAATTCCAACATTACTGTTTGTTTCCAATGTTGAAAACCTTAGTGTTGCCTAGATTTACTGTTACTTCACAGTAAAATAGTTGACTATCTATTTGATGTGAAATGTTTTGGATTTTGTTTTTTCTTGTTGAGTGCAGACATCTATGGGATATTAGAAGTCTCCAGGACATTCTTAGACAATCACACTTGCCCAAGGTCCAGGAAAGTGACATATAAATACAGGACAAAGAGACAGATCAGCGTCAATGTCAAAAAGGCACAGGAGTCCTGGTCTGACTCTGAGTAGGGTTTCTTCGAGGATTCTTTCGAGAGACTTCTTTTTCTACTTTCTTGTTCCTTGTGTACTGTCTGGGATATCAATGCTGCCTCAGGTTCTTTCTCTCGGGATTACCTTTGTAACAAGAATTGTTACTCTGGTTTGTAACATTTGTAACAAACATCCAGAAGCCTTGGGCTGTGCTTTACCACTTCAAAGGATTTTCAGATCAATGTTTCTCTTGTGATTTAAAAAAATGTAATCTGAATTTTACTGTGGTATTCAATAAAACTGTGATAAGTATAAAAATACTTTATGTCCGAATTTCAAGTAGGACCTATATTCTTCATATTAATGAGATAATTGAGGAATTAATTCAAACTTTCTATGGAAAAGAAGTTAAGCACAGATGAAAAAATATAGACAGGAAGAATAATTATTTTGTGCTTATTTCATGTTAGCTACTATACAGCTATTACCTTAACACTTAAAAAACTCTCAAGGTAGTTATTATCACCTCTATTCTACAGATGAGTAAGTAGCTGTAAAGAGAGCAAGAATCATGATTTACAGCAAATGGCTAGATATAAGGAGTTCAGGGTCAAACTCAGGTAAGCCTGCATCCAAAGTCCCTGCTCTCTTTACAAAATCATCTGCTTTGCCAGACTGGGAGCAAATGCTGTAATCTGTTAACACAGAGAGAAATAATAGAATAAATCTATGAAAGCAAATTTTTTCTAACTTGTCTCTATTCATGGGAAACAGGATGGCATAATGGTGGAGAAAAGCACAATTTTGTTAGGCATGCACAGATTCCAATCTTCACTTTAATATCTATTAATTATTTCTAATACCTATTAGAGGATTAAACTAAACCAGCCTCTGTAAGGCTCTGTTTTTTTCATGTGTAAAATGGAAATAATAACAGCACCTTGATCATAAGGGTGTTTAAGTTATAAGTGAGATAATAAAAGTTAAGTATTTAACAGTGTAGAGCATATGATAAGAATGCACAAATAGCTATAATTATTAGTATCTATTGTGAACTTTAATACATATAAAAACTTTAAAACAATCTGCCTATTAATAGCAAAAAAATAAAAATAAAAATAAAAATAATGATGACTTACCACTGTACTGGATCTAAAAGGCATAACTGTGATGGATTGGCAATCACCAATAAAGACATTTATCTTTATTAAAAGAAATTGATCCTTAAATAAAAGTGTCTATACAAACACAATTGTATTTGGTTGTCGTTAATGGACTTGGGACTGACAAAGAAACCAAAGACTTAAAATGTCCATTTCCTTAAATCTTTGCTTTAATATTCCTGCGAATCTAATAAGAGTTACAAACTATGGATGTCAAGTGTGAAATCCTTCCTAATAAAATCCAGGTGCATATATAAGATGTCGAACCACTTGTAATTGTTTGGTCTGGAGCGTCTGTAAAGAAGTGATGTAGGAGACACCTTACAACACAATAGTTTTGTAATGAATTACAGCTGCACATAAGGAGCAAAGAAGAGATTCACCAAGTTTATTTAGCATTTTATTTCAGCTGGATACAATTTCAAACTGGTGTCATTGATTCAGATTGAGTTTGTAGGTTGTCATGACCACAGTTTCAAGCACTGAGAGCTGGTTTTAGCCCACTTATGGTAATACAGCCAGGATTGCTTTCTTAACATTAATTTTAATATATATCTCTTTCTTTTTTTTTTCTCTTTGGCCTACTTTGCATAAGAACCTACGCAATGTATCACCTTCTCAGTTTCACCTAGGTCACAAACTGGAGTAGGAAAGGATATGTTTAGTCTGTAGAAAAGAAAGATTTCTAAATCTTTGGAAAGTATGGGAAGCCTATGGATCCAATTTGGCTCCACCATCAAAATTTTATCATTTTGCCTTTAAGATTAACAAATTAAATAAAATAAATTACACATGAATGCTTACCCCCTCTCCGTATGAATACAAGTCTTCTAGAAATATTTTTTACAGTGAAACAAAGCATTTTTGGATTTTATCAGAAATGTCTTATATAGGAATTTTATGTCTTGTTTACATTTATCATTTATCCACAGAAGAACCCTGGAAAGCTATTACCACATTCTACACCGTTCCCATGGAAGACAATACTTTGCATATGACTGGCCTTGTGTTCCAATAAAACTTTATTTATGAGCACTGAAATTTGAACATAAAATAATTTTCCCATGCCATGAAATATTTTTCTTTAATTTTTTTCCAAGCATTTAGAAGTGAAAAAAAAATTTTTTTTTAAGCTCACCTCTCAAACAAAAACAGTGGTGGGCTGGATTTGGCTCACAGGTTGGCTGCGATGTACTCACCAGATGATTGAATCAAAAAAAGGGACATACTGTGTTCTTGGTTTACAGACTGGCTTGTGCAAAGATATCCTAGTCATTCACTGCAAAGAACATTCTCAAACTCTTCTACTAAAACTAACAGTGCAATATGCCAATGCTCATTTGAAAAAGTAATTCATTGACAAAATATAGCTAAATCATTTATTTTGTAAGTTACATAGACGTAGTCTGATAGGAAGGTATCTATATGTATGGTCTATATTCTTTAAAGATACTAAAGTATAATTTATTTTGATTTACAAAGACAAATTTATATTCCTGTGTCAATAATATTGGGTAATTCATTCATTAGTCTAAATCATACTATTATGCCTATGTATCAAATAATTAGAAGAATAGATGTGTCTGATTGTAGAAAACTAATATGTTGCAGGATGTTTGAATGTTCATTAGGGGAGGTAAATATCTCCTTTAATTTTTGAGGTGTCGAGGAGACTCACTTTTGAAAATAATCAGATAATGACATTTTATAAAGTCAATAATAGCGGCAATAAAGTCTAATGAGAACTGTAACCTCATTTCTTAATTTCTTTGGGTCCTAATATCTGCAACAATTAAAAAACAAAAATGTCTTTTTCATGAATTTATGCAGTTCCTTATCAATGGTGATTCTCTAGAAAGCTATAAAGGATTATTACTTAAAGTACCTATCTCAAAGTTCAAAATTTGTGAGTGTATATATGTATCATTTTTAAGTGAAGCATACACAGATGGTTACTAAATTTATTCACAACTTGCAATTAGGTATTGGAAATAGACATTTCTTTGAATGTGTGTGCACACGTTTGTGGGTTTGTGGGTGTACGATATAAGATAGATATGTATATATTTGCAAGAAGCTTAAATTTACATTTTGAATACATAGTTTCAATAAATTTGCTTAAAAGTCTTTTAAATCTAATTCCTTCCATAGGAAAAGATACATAAAATTGTGCTGGAGAATATGACCCAGTTTTTCAAATTAGCATTCATGAAGTTTAGTGGCTGAGTCTTAGCAGAACATATTGAAAATGTAGCTCTAATTGTTTACAACCCTTTCTACTCCTGTGTTTTTTTTAATACCAGCATTTATAAAGTCCCTAAGGATGCATTTATCTGAATTAAGAGGACCTACAATCACATGGTTAGGTAACTGCCTTTTCTTTGCTCTGAAGATTTATTGTCACAAAAACAAGTTTATATTTTCTTGCTGATTTAAATGATAAAATTAATGCATGTTCATTTTTTAAAAGTGGAAATAGTGAAAGATATAAAGAAGACAAAAATTCACACATTGTCCCACTTATCCAAATAAAATCGCAGTTGATATTTTGGTGAATTTTAGATCCATTTACATTTAAACTACTGAAATTAAAATTTACATAAATTTTGCATAGTGATGTTTTTAACTTAATATTATGCCATAATTCTTTTTTAATATTATCATACAGGAGGTAAAAACATCATCGTGACAGTCAGACCTTGATCAGAGGGTAAAATAAGAAGGCATTTATTATAAGAGTTAATCTTATGCAATTGAGAAGGCAGGTTAAACAGTCTTTGTAAAGCTGCTGTTCTGTGTCCAGTTCAGGAGTCTGAAGTCAGCTGGGCAGGTAGATAATCTAGAAGAAAGGACAGGTGGAGCAAAATAAGCTAGAACCTACAAGGATGAGCTGAGACTGAGGAAACCGGACTGGAACCAACACTGGTTTCTCACTGCCTCCAAACCTTCAACTTTGATGATGCGGACGACCTGCAAGGAGAAGCAGGCATCCATCCTCAACAGTGATATGCACACTTGGGCCAGGAGCTGGAGAAGCTGATGAAGGAGAACCATTGGGAGACGTAGGAGCTATGGCCTGACTGCTGACACAAGCCAACCAGGGAGCAGCAGATCAGCAACTAGGAGCACACCCATGGTATGCTGCACTGCTCTTTCCTAAGAGAAAAGAATATTGATCCCACAGGTTCATTTCACCTTCCAAATCTCGCTCAAAATGTCCTTTCCTGAAACTTCTAATTCAGATTGTGCAAAAGAGGGAATTCTGAGAAAAACATATCCTGCTGAAGTGAGCACAACATAAATTCACCACAATTATTTTCATTTTAATACCTATAAAATAATTCATGAAATAGATATACAATAATAGGTACCACTGTACGCGATTATTAAATATTTGGGAACACTGAGACGCATAGTAGTATTTATAGACATATGTATGCTCTTTCATTTTGCACATTATCTCTGAGGATCATGGTGTTTATTAGCTTCATTAGCTTTCTTGTAGCATCCTTACTTTTCAGGGTATTGCATAAACACCCATCTACGTCTTTCACTGGGTTCTAAACACTCGAGGGCAAAGTGTCTCACTTACCATTGGATCTCTAGCTTTTAAAAGAGTTTTTGGTACAAGGTAGGAAAACAATCGGTGCCTTTTGAATTCATGAAATTATACTGTTAGCTAAATCTACAATATATTTTTCTTTTTCTTTTTTCTTTCTGTTTGCAAAATATACTCTGATTTTAGTTGTCTATCAGAGTTTTCTTCAGAAAAATGAATGACAACCTGCTTTCCCTTGGCCTCATGTGTTGCTTTGCCAGTGCGATGGATGAAAATCATTTGAAATGTTTGCCATTAGAGTCACATTATCGGTAAAAATCTGCTGAAATAAAACCCATTTCACCACCAAAGAGCAATGTTTTGAGATTTTCTGATTTGGACTTATTATTATTAAAGTTAATAAGCAATTGCTATATACTATATACTACATTTCTGCTAAGACTTTGAAGAAACTAGGTAATTCATTGCTATCCTTTTGGCAAAGATTCATGTGAAATAAATGTTAATATTGATATTCATGACATAGTTCTTGACTCATCTGTTATTCAGAGTCCTTTTACAAATAATAGCTTCAATTTAAAAATGGGGGGAGGGACTGTGAATAAAGAATAAGCACAGGAAAATTTGAGGCCTGAATATTTTGTTTTCGGTTACTACTATCAGTTAATTAAAAATGTTTGCTTTTGAGCTGTTCTAAACATATCAGTTATTGGAGCCCTAGGCATGTGAGTGAGTTGATATGATAAGATAGCAGGCTCTTCTCCAAGATTCATGAGATGGCTCCGTGTATTACATTATTTTTAGATGATAGTTTCTTTTTGAATATTTTTTATTTTGATTTTAATTTCCACCAAACCTGGTAAGTTCTAAAATAGTTAAGTTAAACATTAAAAAGATTTCACATTTTTAGCATTTTTGTTACCAGTTACTCATCCTGTTTGTCATTTGATAATGTTTTTGGTTCAAATGAAGCCAGCTTCTAAAAAAGTGTGATCAGAATTTCTTGAATTATCTCATTTCCTTCACCTCCCAGGCCCTGGAAATCCTCATTCTACTCTCTGCTTTTATGAGTTAGACTTTTTAAGATTCCCTACAAAAGTGAGATCAAACAGTATTTTTTTTTTTTTTGTATAGCTTATTTCACTTTGCATAATGTCCTCCAGTTTCATACATGTTACTGCAAATGGCAGCTTTTCCTTATTTTTAAAGGCTGAATAATATTCCATAGTATATATAACCCATATTTTCTCTGTCCATTCATCTGTGAACAAATGTTTAGGTTGTTTCCATATCTTGGCTATTGAGCATAATACTGCAGTGAACATAGGAATGGAAATATATTTTCAAGATACTGATTTTATTTCCTTTGTGTATATACCCAGAAGTGGGATTACTGGAGATCTAATCTACAGCATAGTAGTTATAGTTAATAATACTTTATTATATACTTGAAAATTGCCTAAGTAAACACACACATAATCATAACCATCTGAGGCGATGAATATGGTAATTAACAAGTGTGGTAATCATTTCACAATGTATATGTATATCAAAACATCATGTCATATACCTTAAATATATATTTTTTCTTTTTATTTATTTATTTATTAAGTTTATTGGGATAACATTAGTTAATACAATTATATAATTTTCAGATGTACATTATAATTTGATATCTGTATATTCTATTGTGTAATGACCACCCAAAGTCTAGTTTCCTTCACCTACTGTATATTTGATCCCCTTTACCCATTTCACCCTCCCTCTACCTCTACTCCCCTATGTTTGACTCCCTTTGCCCCATCTACCTCCACCTTCATCTCCCTACCCCTTACTCTCTAGTAATCACTAGTCTATAGTCCATGTCCATGAGTCTCTGTTTGTCTTGTTCATTTGTTGCTTTTAGGTTTATATCCCACATATAAGTGATATCATGTGATTTTCAACTTTTTCTGCCTGGTTTATTTCACTTAGCATTATTATCTTGAGGTCCATCGAGGTAATTGCAGATGGCAGTATTTCATCTCTTCTTATGGCTGAGTAATATTCCGTTGTATTTATGTACCACAGCTTCTTTAGCCAATCATCTATCGTAGGACACTTTGATTGCTTCCATGTCCTGGCCACCGTGAATAATGCTGCTATGAACATCGGTGTGCAAATATCTTTTTGAATATCGGTTTTCAAGTCTTTGGGGGTAAATATCCAGTGGAGGGATTGCTAGATCATATGGTAGATCAATTCTTAGTTTTTTGAGGAACATCCATACTGTTTTCAACAGTGGCTGTACCAATTTGCAGTCCCACTAGCAGTGTATGAGGGTTCCTTTTCCTCCGCATCCTCTCTAACATTTGTTATTACTTGTCCTGTTGATTATAGCTATTCTAACAGATGTGAGATGGTATCTTATTGTAGTTTTGATTTGCATTTCCCTAATAGCTAGTGATGTTGAACATCTTTTATATATTTGTTGGCTATTTATATGTCCTTTAGGGAGAAATGTCTGTTCAAGTCAGCTGCCTATTTTTTGACTGGATCATTTGTTTTATTGTTATTATCGAGTCATATAGTTCTTTGTATATTTTGGATATTAGGCCCTTATCGAAGGCGTTATTTGCAAATATATGTTCCCATTCGGATGGTTGTCTCTTTACCTTGTTGATGGTTTTTTTGCTGAGCAGAAGCTTTTTAGTATGTCGTAGTCTCATTCACTTATTTTTGCTTTTACTTCCCTTGCATTTGAAGCCAAATTTATAAAATCCTCTTTAAGTCCAAGGTCCTTGAGTTTAGCTCCCATGTTTTCTTCTATACATTTTATTTTTCAGGTCTTATATTCAGACCCTTAAGTCATTTTGAGTTAATTTTGGTGGGTGGTGATAGACAACAGTCTAGTTTCATTTTTTTTTTTTTGCAGGTGGCTTTCCAGTTTTTTTCAGCACCATTTATTGAAGAGGCTTTCCTTTCTCCACTGTATGTTTTGGCTTTTTTGTTGAAGATTATTTGCCCATATAAATATGAGTTTACTTCTGGACTCTCAATTCTGTTCCACTGGTCCTTGCGTCTGTTTTGCTGCCAATACCATGCCGTTTTGATTACTGTCACTTTGTAGTATAATTTGAAGTCAGGCAGAGTGATGTCTCCAGCCTCATTCTTTTTTTCTCAGGATGGCTTTGGTAATTTGGGGTCTTTTGTGCTTCCATACAAATCTGATGATCTTTAAATTTTATTTCTTTAAAAAATGCTGATGGGATTTTGATGGGGATTGCATTAAATCTGTATAATGCTTTAGGTAATATGGTCATTTTAACTATGTTAATTCTTTCAATCCAAGAACACAGAGTATCTTTCCATTTCTTTGTATCTTCTTCGATTTCTTTTAACAGGGTCTTGAAGTTTTCTTCATATAGGTCTTTCACTTATTTCATTAAATGTATTCCTAGGTATTTTATTCTTTTCGTTGCAATTACAAAAGGAATTAATTTTTCCACTTCTTTTTCTGACACTTCATTATTAGAGTGTAGGAATGTTATGGATTTTTGAACATTAATTTTGTATCCAGAGACTACTGTATTTGCTTATTGTTTCTAGTAGTGTTCTTATGGAGTCTTTAGGGTTTTCTATTTAGAGAATTATGTCATCTGCAAATAGTGACAGTTTGACTTCTTCGTTTTCTATTTGGACGCCTTTTATATCTTTCTCTTGCCTGATTGCACTTGCTAGGACCTCAATGTTATATTGAATAATACTGGTGATAGTGGACAGCCTTGCTTTGTTCCTGATCTTAGAGAGAAGGTTTTTAGTTTTTCACCATTAATATAAAGTTGACTGAGGGCTTCTCATATATGGCCTTTATTATGTTAAGGTACTTTTCTTCTATACCAATTTTATTAAGTGTTTTGATCATAAATGGATACCGTATCTTGTTGAAGGTGTATCACATTAATCGATTTGCGTATGTTGAACCATCCCTGAGCCCCTGGGATGAAGTCCACTTCATCGTGGTGTATAATCTTTTTAATATGTTGCTGTATTCAGTTTGCTAGTATCTTATTTAGGATTTTTGCATCTGTGTTAATGAGAGATATTGATCTGTAATTTTCTTTTTTGTGTTATCTTTATCAGGTTTTGATATCAGAGTAATATTGGCCTCATAAAATGAGTTGGGAAGTATTGCTTCCTTTTTGATTTTTTGGAAGAGTTTGAGGAGAATAGGTATTAAATCTTAGAATGTTTGGTAGAATTCACTGGTAAAACCATTTGGTCCTGGACTTTTACTTTTTGGTAGGTTTTTGACGATTGTTTCAATTTCCATACTGCTGATAGGGCTGTTTAGATTTTCTACATCTCGATTCAGTCTAGGAAGGTTGTATTTTTCTAAGTACTAGTTCATTTCTTCTAAGTTATTAAATTTGGTGTTCTATACTTTTTCATAGTATTCTTGTATGATTCTTCATATTTCTGCGATGTCAGTTGTAATTTCTCCTCTTTCATCCCTGATTTTGTTTATTTGTGTCTTTTCTCTTTTTTTCTTGAGTGAGTCTAGCCAGGGGTTTGTCAATTTTATTAACCTTCTCAAAGAACCAACTCTTTGTTGCATTTAAGTTTTTTATTGTTTTTGTTGTTGTTGTTGTTGTTGTTTTCAATTTCATTTATTTCTGCTCTAACTTGGATGATTTCTTTCCTTCTGTTGACTTTAGGACTAATTTGTTCTTCCCTTTCTAATTTTTTTAAGTTGGAGCATTAGTTTGTTTATTTGGGCTCATTCTTGTTTTTGGAGATAGGCCAGTAATGATTTGAACTTTCCTCTTATGAGTGCTTTTACTGTGTCCCCAAAATTTTGACAGGTTGTACTATCATTATCATTCATTTCTATGTGTCTCTTGATCTCTTCTTGTATTTCTTCTGTGACCCAGTTATTCTTCAGTAGCATGTTGTTTAATCTCCATGTATTTGTGGTTCTTCCTGCTTTCTTTTCGCCGTTAATCTCTAGTTTCAAAGCATTATGATCAGAGAATGTGGTTGGTGTGATTTCAACCCTCTTATATTTGTTGAGGCTATTTCTGTGTCCCAGTATGTGATTGATTCTTGAGAATTTTCCATGTGCACTAGAGAAGAATGTATAAACAGCTGTTTTGGGATGGAAGGCTCTGTATATGTCAATTATGTCCAGTTGGTCTAATGTGTCATTTAATGATGTCCGTATCAAACAGTGGGGCATTTAGGTCACTTACAATGATGTGTTTTGGTCTGTTTCTCCCTTTAGTTCTGTTAGTAATTGCTTTATATATTTTGGGACACCCTGATTGGGAACATAGATATTAATAAGTGTTATGTCTTCTTGGTGCATGATTCCTTTTATCATTATGAAGTGTCGCTCAGTATCTTTCTTTACCTTTTTTATTTTGAAGTCTATTTCATCTGATATTAGTGCCGCTACTCCCGCTTTTCTCTGAATGTCATTTGCTTAAAACATCATTTTCCACCCTTTCACTTTGAGTCTATATCTGTGTTTGGAGCTGAGATGTATCTCCTGGAGGCAGCGTATGGTTGGGTTTTGTTTTTTGATACATTCTGCAACTCTGTGCCCTTTTAGTGGTGAGTTCAGTCCATTTACATTTACATTCTTATAGGCATTTTATCTTTTGCTTTCTGGTAGCTCAGTGTTTCCATTGCTTCCTTGTCCTTGTGTTTCTGTTTTCTTTATTTTGCTTGACTTTTGTGGGGTTTCCCTCTCATTCTTCTTGTTTTATGTTATATACTTTGATTCTGAATCTTTGGTGTGTATAAGAATATGGAAAGGATAATTATATATATATACAGTTGTCCTTTTGCTTCTGCGTGTGTCTTATTTCCATTCCCCTCTGTGAATTTGGATCTTTGAATCCTTCCATTTTCATTCATTGTTATCTCAATTTGACCTTAAGTATGCTGAACATTCATTACTATCTTGCTATAGCAATTCTCTTATTATTTAAGCTTGTAATGCCCTGTTTTTATTAAGGGTTGCACTCCTCTGCTTCTATTTGCCTGATAGTCACTTTACTCCTAATTCCGTACTTTTTTTTTTGGTCATTTTGTTTTAGGTGAGCTGACCTCTTTCAGTATTTCCTGTAGTGCATGCCTCATAATGGAGAATTCGCTCGATTTTTGTATGTCTGGAAAGGTCTTAATTTCTCCTTCATATCTAAAGAAGAGCTTAGCTGGACAAATTATTCTAGGCTGGTAGTTTCTTTCACTTAATAGTTTAATTATTTGATTCCATTCCTTTCTGGCTTGTACGGTTTGTGCTGAGAAGTCTGACAATAATCTAATGGGTTTTCCTTTATAAGTTAGCATTTTCTTCTCCCTGGCTGCCTTGAGAATTCTATCTTTGTTGTTGATTTTTGATAACTTTAATACAATGTGTCTTGGTGAAGGCCTTTTTGGGTTGGTTTTTGTTAACTTCTTGCATTCCAAGCTCCAGCTCATTCCTTAGATTTGGGAAATTCTTGTCCACTATTTGTCTGAAAATGCTTTTTTGTCCCTGCTCCGTTTCTTCACCTTTGATAATGCCCGTTATTCTTATGTTTCCTCTCTTGATGGTATCATCTAGTTCTAGTATTTCTCTTTCATTGTTTTTCATTCTTCGGTTTCTCTCTTCTTTCTTCTGATTTATTTCTAGATTTCTGTCTTTGATATCACTGATCCTTTTCTTTATTTGGTCGACTCTATTTCCCAAGCTTGCTATTTCATTTTTCAACTCTTGCAGTCTGGTTTTTATCTCCAGAAGTTCTATTCGGTTCTTTATGAGGGTTTCAATCTTCTTGCTCTGCTAATCTAGGTATTTTTTCAATTCCTGAAATTGATGACATGACTCGTTTCAGAACTCACTGAGTTTTTTTGGAAGTATCATCCTGAATTCTCTGTCATTTATGTCTCATATTTCTATGTCTGTAAGCTTATTTTCTGGAGACTTTTCTCTTTCTTTCTGAGATGCCTTGTCACCTTGGATGTTCAGGGTGTTTAATGGACTATTTCTTTGCCTGGGCATTAATGGAAATGTATTCTGCTGTTTTTCCAGAAAGTTTATTATATAAAGATCTCTCTTTAGTGTGCTGGAAAGAAGGCCCTTTTCTTTTGGTTTCCAGTAGGTGGCATCTAATCCTCTTGGATTCCTGCTTTATATAGAGCCTAAGTAATGTCTTTTTTATTTTTCTTGTAGATAGTTAATCATACTTGCTACCCTTAGTTTCAGTCCCTGTCAGTGTTAGTGACAGTCTTGACAGCGTTTGCTCAGATTCCCCTGGGGCTCCGCGGTGAGTGGTGTCGAAGAGTATGGGGGGGAGGGGCCCTCTGAGTTGGGAGTTGGGGGCTGTGGCTCAGCCTTGGTTTTGCAGCTGGGGCTAGTAAAAAATCAACTGTTGTTTCTCTGCAGTCCTGTCCCAATTTTCTGCTTTATGCCGTGATGACTGAGCCCTGCTGTCAGCTGCATGGAACTCACAGCACTCCCAGGCAGGGTTTTTCAGGGAAGTCACCACACCTTCACCCCTCCCCTCCTCCTGCAGGGAGCTCTGAAGGCTGTGAGAGGCAACTTCTTTATTTTTCCCAGTCCACCGCCTGACACCCGGGGTTCTGACCTGTAGTAGCTCTTATGCGCTGATCTCATGCTCATACATGCTGGTGTGCAGTTTGGGTCTTTTTGGTTGAGTTTTAGATGTTCAGCTTATTGTTGTTTCAAGGGGAGGGATCTGAGGATGTCTCTCACTCCACCATGTTTCCTAGAATCAAATATATACCATTTTTATTTGTCAAGTATACTTCAATAAAGCTGAAGAAAATTTTAACCTGTTATCATTAGGCTTCAATTTGAAATTTTCTTTTATTTGCAAGCAAATAGATGAATCTCCAGCAAGGTAGAATACGCAGATATCACTGGAGAATTTTGATGCATCAATTAAAAACAGATCCATACTCAGTAATAAGGATAGATTAATCGCTTCCCTTTCTTGTTGGATAATTTTATACATGGTGGGCTCTATGTCTGGAGGGCTACAGTTATGATTCCAAGTGTCCTCTTCTTTTAGATTTGCTCCTGCAGTTGAACTTTCACCGTATTGTTTGTCTCTTACAGTTGGAATCCAATAACACTTATCTCTGTCAAACCAGCTGCACTGAGTTGGCAGCCATGAAATGGTTATGCATTGATGATGGCGAGGTGAGCCACAGCAAGAAGTATAGGTTGTGCCTGAAGATAGCTATTACATTATAGTTTGTACTTATTCAAATTTTGGATCTCTATTTCTTAAAGAAAAATTTTCAGTGGTTGTCTTGGCCATTAACCTTGAATAAACAGCCAAGTTTACCAAATTATTGAATAATACACTGAGTTTTTTAATAATATCTGTACATACTGTATTGTTTTGCTGATTGGAATTAAGTGAAAAGTAATATATGAGAAATATTACTACTTGGATTATGGCACTTTGAAATATTATCTTTGTCATGTTTGTGTTCCCCAGCATTTTTGTGTTTAAACTTTTTACAAATTTTTTTCTTTTGAGATAAGAGAGAGTCTAATTCAATGAACTAATTTTATTCTTCCTGTGTGGTTCCACAATTTCTTCTTCATAGACTGAAGGGGAACTCTGCTGTTCGATTCATTTCATTTTATTTCATTGTATGGAATACTTTTCACCTGTCTGGTACTTCAGAGGAGTAGTATTTAGTTCTCAAAGCTAAATGATTGATTTGAGGTGTATGAAGGTCAGGGAAAAAAGAGTCATGACAACTGACAAATGTTGTTGTTTCAGAGTCAAGCATTTTTGCCTCCAGATCCATATCTTATTTCTTTTTTTCTTTAATCTCCAACACATAGAGCAATGCCAAGAACAGAGAGGAGAATCAATAACTTTCAAATGAAAGAAAGGGCAATAGTACCTTATAGAAAAATAGGCATTACATTAGAAAGAAGCCTACAGCTGATATTTCTGGGAATATGGTACAGATATTTTATTCTTGAATGTTGATATTTAATATGGGCTGGGAAACAGGAGACAGAGAAAGATGTCATTTTCTACACTCTGCATCATCCCGCCTGCCAGGCCAAAGTTGGAAACAGTGGGATACTATGTACTACTTCCCGATACGTGTAAATGGTCCAGCAGCTCTTCTTGCTCTTCTTCCTCTCCTTACAGAAAGCAAAAGCTAAATTTCCTGGAAGTCTCATCAAGCATCCTTTAACTTCCACGGTTCCACTTAGAGTTAATGGTGTAGCAACAAAGCCCGATACCACTTTTCCTTTAAAATGCAGCTTATCTGTACACTATAAACTGGAGGCAAGGAGAGACCACAGCCCTGCTGGGGAGACAGTGAGAAATCGGGAAAATGGACATAAATCTACACATGTACTAGAACTATAAGCCATTGCTCAGCTTCCCCATAGGTTCATAAGATAGCTTGGGAGAAAAGATGAAGGGTTACATTTAGATAGTTGATAAATTTAAACTAATGTAAATGTTATTATTCTCGATTGTAAAACCTATTTCCAAGACGCATTGAATGTAGTGCTTTATTTAAATTCTGAGTCATTCCAAAAAGTGGTTTGATTTGCATTGCAGATATACATATAATACAATCATATAAAAATGTAATGAGTGGTAAACTGGGAAAAAATTGACAATAAAGTTTGATAAATAATGTGTAAGCTAGAGTAAGGACAATCTACAAGCAAAGGATAGGACACCTCAATAAGGTTTTCTATGAAATTGTTAGAATGGATCAATAAACTACCTTGTCTTCCCAGTGGTCAGGACCTACAGCTCTGTAAAATGAATGCAATATAGATTACTGAGGAGACAGACATATTCCTCTTTCTAATATTGAAAATTGTAAGACATTTTTTTCCTGTGGCTTCTTATAAAGGAGAGACAATATAATGCACTTAACATTTTCATGATAAATATAATGGCGTTTCAAATAACTGTTCCTCAATGAAAACCAGTGGCATATTGCCAAGACATAATTCAGTTAAGCTGATTTCATGAGAGGCCAAAGAAAATTGGCCCCCAAACACCATTTTCAATATCTAGATTGATCCAAGAATAAATTAGTCTATAGTATAATGGCTCTTAACACTTAGTATGGTATTCCATAAGGGTAGACCAATACTAATGGAATATTAAAGAGTCCAAAAATAGATCTAAACTTATACAGACAATTGATTTTTAACAGAAGTGCTAATAAAGAATGAAAGTTTTTTCAAGAAGTGGTTATCCATATGGAAAAAAAAATGAACCTCAACCACTACCTCATACCATCTACAAAAATTAATTTGTGATAGATCATAGACATAAATGTAAAAGCTAAAACAATAAGGCTTCTAGAAGAAAATTGGGGAAAACATACCTACTAGATCTAGAGTTTTTTATGTCATCTGAAGTACTTAGTGATAGAGAGGGACTTACTATTGCCATTTTGATTACTGTTTTCTGTCTGTCAAAATTGCAGCTTTTTTGTCTCTTTTCCTCTCTTGCTATCTTCCTTTGTGATTCATTAATTTTTTTGTCTTCACATGCTTTTATTCTCTTTTTATTTTCTTTTTTTGTATCATCTATAGGTGTTTTCTTTGAGTTTATCATAGGGCTACATAAAACATCTTAAAGTTATAATAATCTATTTTAAGCCAATAACAACTTCAATTGCATACAAAAAATTCTATATTTTTACTTCTCCCCCATACATGGTTTGTTACTGATGTCATGCATTACATTTTTAAATATTGTGTATTCATTAATATATTGTTTTATATGTATATATATATATACATATGACAATTATGATCAAAGCTACTATAAACATCTGAGTGCAGGTTTTAGCATAGACATCAGTTTTCAACTCTTTTGAGTAAATACCAAGGAGCATGATCGCTGGATTGTATGGTAAGAGAATTTATGTTAAGTTTTATAAGTAATTGCCACACTGTCTTCCAAGTGGCTGCACCATTCTGTGCTCTCACCAGCCATGAATGAGAGATCTTGTTGTTCCACATCTTTACCAGCATTTGGTGTTGTCAGTTCAGATTTTGGCTGGTTGAATAGGTATGTAGTGATATTTCATTGTTGTTTTAATTAATATTTCCATGAGATCCTAAGGACCTCTCAAACTTTTTCCGTGGATGTGTATTCTCTGGATTTATACATACAAAATAGAGGGATTTGCTGGGTTTTTTTGTTGTTGTTGGTTTGTTTGTTCATTTTTGTTTTTGTTTTTGTTTTTCAGGAGCTCGTAATCTCTTGTTCCCTCTGGTGACTATCTGCAATAGTGCAGGTTCTCCGGAGCTGCTGCAAGCCACCCAGCGCTCTTGTATTTTCAGTGGTCTTCTAGAGCAGGAGTCCCCAACTCCCAGGCTATGGACCAGTACCGGTCCTTGGCCTGTTAGGAACAAGGCCGCACAGTAGAATGTGAGAGGCAAGGGAGTGAGCAAAGCTTTATTTGTATTTGCCGCCGCTCCCCAGAGCTAATATCACCACTTCGGCTCCACCTCAGATCATCAGACATTAGATTCTCATAGGAATTCTTGTCTCTGGTGTCAAAAAGGTTGGGGACTTCTGATCTAGAGTATTCTGTGTTTCTTCAGTGATCTAAGTTGAGTAAGACAAAAATCAGTCCCTTGGACAGCTCCATGAAAGGTCTGACCATTGGAAGTGTGATCAAGTCATACCTATTCCTGCCCAGGGGAAAGCTGAGAGCTATGAGTTTTCTCCTAATGGTGTGGTGCTGAGCTGGAGGAAGGGACTAACATGAGGTAGTGAATGCCATGAGTTTTCCTAATGCCTTTGATGAGGTTGATGTCATGCTCACCTGGGATGCAGAAGCCTCTAAACCAGTTTCTGGATTTCTCACAAAGAGCATTGGTCCATGTATCATTGTTGAGTCAGCGTTTCTGTGAGGGGCAGGATGGTCCTTCTCTAGGTAAAAAAAGTATTGAGTGCTCCTTGGGCACCTACACTGTGGCCATGTGGAAGAGGATGGATTGCTTTCTTGGCTATAATTATTAAGCTATTATTATTATTGAGAAAAAAATCATAGATACAGCTTTGTGGCTGTATACTCATGCTGTCCAGATCTTTGCTCACATCTGTGAATAAGATTAAATAAACTGGAGAAGCTAAAATTATTGAGTAACTGTTATAGCTTTATTTCAAAGTAGAGAGACAACTTTCAGATGTGAGGGCAAGTATCTTTCTCTTGGGAAATCAACCTGTTTTTATACTTAGCAGATGCAATGAGGCCCTGATGAGGCCAAAGTAAATAGCTTTCCTTTATACTTCTTTTATTCTATTTTTCAAAGCACCTTAGTAGGTCTTATAAGGTTGTTTCTTGTAAACAAGTAATGAATCTTCATAGGATAATTTAAAGGGATACTATATATTTTAAACTCTTATCTTTAAAAAGTAAGAATTTGTTAATAATTGCTATTCTTTTTTCAGTCTTAGACCTATTACCAATTCAATCGGTAAATGATTTTGTGACAATCAAAAATCAAGGAAATGACATTTCCAGTGAGATCTTGAAAGATGTTGCAGATTGGAAAGTTAATATATCTCAGATTAATATTGACTTGTTTTTCAGAAAATTTTATATTTAACACATCTATATTAGTTACCATGTAAGTTTTAGCAAGATTCGTAACACATCAGGGAAATACATTCTGAGAGCCAGACATAATTTTAATGCTTTTTAGTCCTTTAAGAAGAACATATCTACACACTTGAGAATTAAGCTTAGAAAACTATTTTGCCAAATTGCTAAAAAATAAGTGGAATTTAAATGCCATTTATTGAGACTTCATCATTTAACAAATATTTCTTGAATACTGTGTAAAAGAAGTTGTGAAAGCAATTTGATGACTAAATCTATGATTCATATACAAATAACCATAATAAAATTCTTTATAGAATGAGTACCATAGGAAAGATATAATACGTTATTGAAATTCAGAAGATGCAGCAACATTCCATTGGATGAACAGGCTGTTCTCTCCTGAGGGAGAGAAACATACTGACATTGTGTTGTATCACTGGGGCAGATCAGGGGAGTCCAGGAGAAGCTGAATGAATGAATTAGAATGTACTTCTTCAATAAGGTAGTTCATTTTAAGCTCTGACATGACTTACAGAGAAAAAAAAGTACTCAGGCAAAATAATAAGTACACTTTGAGCCACATTAGAGGAAATAATACAACATATTCTGGAAACAACCCAGTGAAGTGTAAATTATGTGTGATTATGCTGGCAAGGTAGATGAGGACCACTTTGTAGATGTTCTTTACCTATTACTTACTAGAAAATTGGGAGCTAGGGAGGTTTTCGAGCAGGAGAGTAAAAAGACTAAATGTATTTTGGAAAAATTAATCTGATAGAAATATATAAGATAGAATGGAGGTAAGAGAAAGAGAAACCCATTAGAAATTGCACTGTTTGTGTCAAGAGTTAATAAGGTCCTAAACTAAATTGGTGGTGATGAGAAGAGAAACAAGGATAGATATGAAAATATATAATGAAGGTAGAATTGTTAAGACTTAATAACCAACAGCATATAGGTAGTGAGGTAAAAGAGGAAGGAAAAAACTAATTTATTTTTCACGTGTGATTAAGGTAAGAAAATTTGCCGTTTGAAACAGTCAAGCCAGCAAGAGGAGCTAGTTTGAAGGAAGAAGAAAGGATGCTACATTTACAAAGACGACAGAACGTTAAAGTGTAGAAGTACACAAGGTAGTTGGAAAAACAAATAGAATGGTTGGAAGGTGTTAGAGATTCAGATTGGGAAATCATTTGTCAATAAGTAATAGTTAAATCTTTAGAAGTTAATGAAATACTAAAGGAAAAGAGAAGGTCTGGAGAAAAGAGAGCAAATAAATGCTTTAGAAATTGTTTTTGTTTAGGCAGCTCAAGAAGAAAAGGGAGCCACCTCTGTATAGAGAAAGAGTGAGACATGAGAGAAGATTCAAACTGTTTGTGTGACAAAACCCAATGTGAAGGTGGTTTTAAGATGATGATGATGATGGTTAAGAACAGAATAATTAGGGACAGAATCTATATTATAAGGGGCAAAGAGTGACCTGGTGGTAAATCAAGAAAGCGAGAAGATTATCAGTGAAATGAATGAGAACCTAAATGATTTTATAAACAGTACGAAAGTTTAAAAGGGAATGTTTTAGGACAGAGTAGACATATCATTGTGTCAATAATGAGTAGAGAAGGAGGGACTGAATAGTCAAAAAAGAAAAAAATGTTAAATGGCTATATCATGACCTAGGATATATTCACTAAAGGTATAGTGAATCAAAAAAAAAAAGAGTCAAGGTATTACCCTTGAAAGAAAGAGTTACTGCTGGCTCAAACAAGATGAGACGGAATGAAGAGCGAAGATTTAAAAATGTTAGATGGAGAGGAGAGAATTTAACTAAGTTCATTGTGCAGGCTCTTGATTTTCACAGAAAAGAGAAAGCTGCATAGTATATAGTGACATTCAGGAGCCGAGGCCACTGAAAAGGTTCTGTGTGGCCACTCTGAGGACTGTCATAAGGGCATCAGGTGGTTTGAGTGAGAGAAAGCTAGACACAGGGAATTTATGTGGTAAGGAGAGTGGATAAGGTTGATATGGCATCGCAGTAGTATTTGATGCACATGACTGACAAAGAGAAGAATTTCATTATCTTTACATTAAGCAAATTATGCAGGAAATTGTGGATCCACATTGATTGAAGAACATGATAGCTTCAATTTTTAGATAGCTTCGTGGTTTGCAATGACAGCAAATTTTTTTTTTGTTTTTTTTTGCTATAGATATATAGCAAAAAAAGAGTTTGTTATAAATTATTAATTTGAAGAGTTTGTTATAAATTATTAATTTGCTGAAGAATAAGGAAAATTAACAACATTAACTCTAATAAACTTGTGCCACGTTGCTCAATCCAATGTTTTTCAGATTTTTTTGACCTGGACAGTTAGAGATATAGTGATTTGGGCTAGAGAACTTGAGTGCTTACATACGATTACAAACCTAAGGGTATTTTTTTCTTTAAGTGTATTTGTATAGAGCGTTCATAAAGATAAGGCATTTTTAATACAGCTAACACCCAATGACATTATGTAAATTCATTTAACTGATGTTTTTGTTAGATTATTTTTATTGTATTTTACTGTGGTAATAACAATTAACATAAGATTTACCCTCTTAGCAAGTATTCAAGAGTATGATATATTATTGTCGACTTGAGGTACAATGTTGCATAGCAGATCTCTAGAGTTTTTTCAGCTTGCTTTCCTGAAACTTTATGCCCTGTTTATTGGTAACTCCCATTTTCACTTCACCCAAGAACTGGGAAAACACCATTCGAATTTTGATTCTATGAATTTGACTAATTTTGATATCTCATATAAGTGGAATCATGCAGTATTTGTCGGTGACTGTTTTATTTCTTTTAATATAATGTCCATAAGGCTCATCCGTGCTCTCTCACCTTGCAATGTTTCTATCTTTTTATAAGACTGAAGATTATTATTATATTTTTTAATTTTTTTTTTGCTCAGAGCCACACAGAGACTGCCCAAGAGTACCTTCTCTGCCTGAGACCCCAGTTTCTCCCCTACAGTGCCCCTCTCCCCATGTACCATTGAATGTGCAGCTGGAGCAGAATATCCTCATTTGTAGGAATCTAGTGATGCTTCTTACCTCAGGGAAATGTTTCTTTGATGGGAAGATTTTTTTCTTGTTTACGTTTTATTTGTGGTAATGAAAGAGTGAATGACTTAAACAGCCATGGCAAGGCAAATCTATAGGCAGGGTGGGCTCCAGGCCGGGGGGGCTGCAGTGCTGCGGGGCTTGGAGTTTTCCTTGGCAGCCATTTCTTAGGTGTGAAAGGGGCAGTGGCTTTGGCTGTGGCTTATGTATATATTATATTTTATTTATTCATTCATATGTCCATGGAATTTAGGTCTGATAGAAATAGAAAAAAAGAATTCTAAAATTCATATGGAACCAAAAAAGACCACCATAGTCAAATCAATCTTGAGCAAGAAGAACAAAGCTGAAGGCATCATACTTCCTGATTTTAAAATATATTACAAAGCTACAGTAATCAAAACAGTATAGTATTGGTATAAAGACAGATATATATTCAATGGAACAGAATAGAGAACATAGAAAAAATTCATACATATATGGTCAATTAACTTGACAAGAGTCTCAAGAAATATACAGTGTGAAAAGGATTGTCTTATTAACAAATGGTGTTGAGAAAAGATATAAACAATAAAAATAAACCCTTATTTTACACTGTACACAAAAGTCAACTCAAAATGAGTTAAAGACTTAAACTTAAGAACTGGAACTATAAAACTCAGAGAAGAAAACATAAGGGGACATTGGTCTTGACAATGATTTTATAGATATGACACCAAAAGCACAGGCAACAAAAGCAAAATCAGACAAGTGAAACTACATCAAACTAAAAAGCTTCTGCATAGCAAAGGAAACAATCAATCAATGAAATGGGAGAAAATATTTGCAAATTATATATCTGATAGAGGTTAATATTAAAAAAATATAAGTAACTTCTAAAACTCAATAGTAAAAATAAAAAAAAACAACAACAAAAACAAAAGAAACAAAAACTAATAACTCAATTAAAAAATGGGTTAAGGGCTTGAACAGACATTTCTCCAAAGAAGACATACAAATGGCCAATGTTACTTATCATCAGGGGAATTCAAATCGAAACTATGATATCACCTCACACATGTCAAGGTGGCTATTATTAAAAAACTAAAGACAAGTGTTGGAGAGGATATGGAGAAATCGGAACCCTTGTACATTATTGGTGGGACTGCAAAATGGTGCAGTTGCTATAGGAAACAGTACGGAGCTTCCTCAAAAAATAAAAAAATAGAATTCCCATATAACTCAGCAATCTTGCTCATGGATATTAATCCAAAATAATTGAGTTCAAGATTTTGAAGAGATATCAACATGTTTTTAAACTATACTATGTTATCTCAAATACAGGAAGACTTGGGAACCATTGCCTTGAAAAAAGATTTGAAGAAATATTATTATTTCAGTAACTTCTTTGACTAAATTGCAAATGTTTCTACTTAGGCTAACTCTTTGTTTTTCTTTAGCTAGGCTAAAAAGACAACAGTTTTCACACCTGAATTCTCTCCTGGGACTGAGGTTCAGGACCAGGCTCATTGCAGTGAGGTTGCTTCAAGGTCTCAGAGTAGAGAAACCCAAACCTGAGTGCTGCTTTTGCTTCTCCTTTCCTCATTCACACAATCTTTAATTATTCACATGAACTGGCTGTGCTAAATGAAAATTTTTTTTGCATGATTTTTCCCCCTGCTCTAATGTCTGGTTTGGTTCTGTATCCTGCCATACCTGCAAAAGTGACTTCTCCCACTTGATTTCATCAAATTAGGGAAAGGTTACCAACAGCAACTGCTTCTAGCCCCTGCAAATAAGGTAGCAACTCACAGTTGCTACCTTATCAGTGCTTCATTTACATAGAATTATTTTGCGTACTATCCTCTGGCACAGGCCATTAAGTCTCTGCACAATTTTGTCAAATAGACAAAACAATTGTTATATGCTTATTTCCTTATGGTGGTGCTGTACTGAGTAATGGGAAAGTTGTCAAGGATGTTTCTTGTTGAAAAAATTCCTGCTCATAAGTCATTAGTCACTACATTAGAGTTTTCATTAGATTGCAAAGCATCATATATTTCTTTATATATAAATACATAAAACATTTTACAATTTTTGTGGCATTTGTCTCTGGCCTCAGTAATATGCCAATTTCAAAACAAAATATTAACTTACAATGTGATAATTTGATATCATCCAAAAGTTTAGCCAGTTACCTGTATGTATATTAATATTTGGTTTTAATGGTTTTTAATCTAATAAAACAATAGTTTTTATTGTGCATTTAATAATAATATCCTAAACATATTCCTATTTCAGTTATCATTAGTTCATCACATACCCAATTTTTACAGGTAGGATTTTAATGACAGACACATCAGTATCTAGAGACAAATAACGAAGAATGTGTGAAACAGTCAGAGGAAGGAAGGAAGGAATACTCAAACATGCTGGCCTGGAAAAACCTCTGCAATTGAAACCAGAACTTTTCTCTGAATTTGTATTAGTCAAATTAAAAGAGAAGCAATATTGAATTACAATAATCTCATTATGTAATGAAAGAAAGCATGACAATTCACTCAGAGGGCTAAATTTTTGCTGATTTTGATGTCTGTGAGAGATGTCATGGTCTTCGCATAAAGAAAGTACCTTTAATCATAATTTTACAGAACACATAGTGGCCATTCATACAGCCATGTTGATATATTCATTCCTAATATTGACCCTAATCAGAGTCAGGAAAAAAGATGCACGCTCAGTAAAGCAACCCATTCCAGGTATATAGTCGTTTAGTGTTGTGAGAACTCCATTCTAAAGTATTTTAACATGTCTCTGCCTGTTCTAGATTGCTTCAGATGATTTTCTCTCATCCTGTTTTCCAGGTAGGTTTTTTTTTCTAGCTGCAAAGTAATCATAACCAGATTCTGTGTCTATTAGAGCAGTTATACACCTACACAACTCTTGTATATTATACGGTGGCCATATTTATCCACCACGATAAAGGGATGAATGTAAAATGTAACAGTAAAAATTCCAGTTTGTTTAAGATGCACTTCTTTTTTGTATGAGTTAGCAAATAATTCAATAAGCAACTAAATGAGGAGGGGACCTATTCATTTTTCAGAACCTGAAAAAGGAAAATGGCGTTAGTGTGGATTGTGTGTCAACGGCACAACCAAGTCTTCTCCTTCTCCTTAAAATTTTTTATTTCTTAAAGTCTATGGACAAAGGTAATCATAATACTTATCACCCAAATTTGGACTTTGAAGAGTGGAAAGGGGTCATTATTAATTATGATGCCAGGGAAACAGACATAAATTGTGATTGTCCTGGGCATACTGGACTCAAACTGTGATCCCAGAAAAATTGGTTTGCTTTCAATTAATTAGCTATTTAAATAAAGCTTTTTGATGTCTATAGCCTCTCTCAGAGGTGTTTAATTTACAGATTATTTAATTAGAGCTCTGTTGCAAAACTTTGGGCAGAAAAGAGTATTCACACTTTCAGCTCCCTATGCCCAGAATGCTCTTTCTTGGATTATTTTCATCTTTTAGTTCACAGTGGAATTATCGTTTTTTACATAAATTTCTCCTGCTCACTCAGTCTAAAGCAGCACCCCAATTTGAGCTTAAAAGTAAATCTAAGAGGGATGTTCTTTTCAGTGGAATGTAAACATATAAATGTAGAGGGAATGATATTCTTAGAAAAAACACTATTCTGAAACCATCATATAATAAATAACTGATACAAGAAATATGGGCATTCCTTGGAGATAATATGGGTTTGATTCCAGACCACTACTCTAAAACAAATATTGCAATAAAGCAAGTCATACAAATTTTTGGCTTCCCAATGCATATAAAAGTTATGTTTATACTATACTGTAGTCTATTAAGTATGCAATAGCCTGTTATATCTAAAGAAACAATGTACACACCTTAATTAAAAAATACTTTATTGCTAAAAATACTAACCATCATCTGAACCTTCAGGGAGTCATGATCTTTTGGCTGGTGGAGAGTCATACTTCAACCTGCAAAAAACCCGCAATATCCACTAAGCACAATAAAACAAAACACAATAAAAAGTGGTATGCCTGCAGTCATCAATGGATTCTAAAACAGCTGATCAGAGTTGGTTAGAAAAGAAGATATTTACATAGTTTCTAAGGTTTCTCCCACAGGGTATTGAGTGATTACAAAGGGGAAAAAAATCACTAAGGTTTAAATAATCTGGGCAAAATTTGTTTAATTAAGTTATTAAAGTTAGTATCATCAAAAATGGAAAAATCTATTACTAGATGCCTTCCAATGTGATGCACTGAGAAAGACACGATAGCTCTTTAAAAATACATAATGTAAATCTAATCACAGTGGAACAATAAGGCAACACAAATTGAAGGATATCTCTTCAAAACTATCAATGTCCTAAAAGACAAAGAAAAGCTAAGGACTTTCACATTAAAGGAGAAAGACTAAAAATACAATGTAATTAAATGCAATGCATGACCCTGGGTTAACAAAAGAAATTTCTGCAAAAAATGGCATAGGGAATATAGTTGATAATATTGTAATAAGTATGTATAGTGCCAGGTGGGTACTAGACTAATTGGGTGAGATCACTTCATAAATTATATAAATGTCTAACCACTATGCCGTAAACCTGAAACTGATATAAAATAATATTGTATGTTAACTCTCATTGAAAATAAATAAATATTTAAAATTTCTATAAAAGATATTATTGAGACAATTGATAAATTTTTCATATGGACTGAATGTTAGATAAAAATTTTGTATCAGAGGTAAATTTCCTGAATTTTGAAATTGTAGTGTGATTAAAAGAATATCCTATTTTCTTAGTGTTTCCAACTCATTTAGTCAGGACCCAATCCTAGGTCCTTCCGCCCAGTGCTGGCTGTGCCAATAGAACAAGACTGAGTTTGGTAAAGCAGAGCAGAAACTTAATTTGTTTTCAAGGAATGGAGAAGAGTGACCTCATACTCTAATGGCAACTTCTCCCTGACTGGGAAGGAGCCTTCTGTATTCACAGGCTGTGGCATGGAGTGATTAAATTCTTTTAGGCTTCCATAGTTCTTCTGTTTCATTCGGCTCTTTTGCACACGGTCCTTTTTGCACACGATGAGCCATTGCCATCTTGGTCTTTGCACTCAACTCTTCTCATTTTGCAGTCAGAATCCTTTTCAGTTCCTGTAAGCAAGCATAGCTCACGACATAGTTTAGTTATTGAGGAATGTTCAGGTCTTCTGGATGACAGCCCAGTGACATTAAGAGATACATGCTCAAGTACTTAGTTGTGAAGAGTTATGATGTCTGGATCCAACTCTCAATAGTTCATAAGAAATTAGAATAACACTAGTAAGAATAACATATTAGTCTGCTCAGGCTACCATCTCTTAGACTGAGTGACTTAAAAAAAACAAAATCATTTTCTCACAGTTCTGGAGGCTGGAAGTCCAAGGTCATGGTGCTGTGTGCTCTCAGTCAGTGAGGACCCTCTTCCATGGCAGAGATGTCTTTCTTCTTCTTCTTATAATCCCACCAGATGGCCCCACCCTTGTGACCTCATCTAAACCTAAATATCTCCCAAAGGCCCCGCCTCCAAGTACCATTACGTTGGGAGTTAGAGCTTCAACATATGAATTGGGGGTGGGGACACAATTCAATCTATAACAAATAACTATAATAATGTTTAAGTTTATATATGTTTAAATATATCTAGAAATAGTCACAGAATGTATGTATGGGGGAGACTGAAGGAGAAGAAGGAGAAAGTGAAGGAGAATGGGAAGGGGAAAGGGAAGGAAAAAGAGAGGAGAAGGTTAAAAAGGAGAAGAAGGGGAAGAGAAAGAAGAAAGGAGAGGTGGGGAGGGAAGGAGAGAACACTGTGGCAGTTATTAATAATGAGGGAATATAGGCAGAAGCGCATATGGGTGTTTATTGAAGTGGTTTTGCACCTTTTCTGAAAGGCTGAAGCTGAATATTTTAAAATAAAAAGTTTAATGAAAAATCAGGCAGGTGCCTCTCATCTTATTGTCTTTCACAGAGTCCTATTCTTTTCCTGGAGCACATGCGACATTTTGCAGTTCATTTGCTTGTTTATTTATGTATCATACATAGGCAATATTTGGCTGTAATTTTGTGGATATTATTGTGACTTTTGTATTACTTCTTTTGTAGTAGTTAAATGTTAAAACCAGGGGGAAAATGTGCTTAGAAGTAGTGTTTCCTGACCACAGAGAAAAGTTTTGGATTCATAATCCAGTAATGGGAATGACAAGGTCTTACGACTTACTAGGCTTTACAATTTGACAAAAAGAAATTTAACTTTTTCCAAGTAAGAAATTTATTTTTCTATGTTGGGGTGTGAACTATAGTCATGGTATCATTATCTCCTGTTTTGGTAATTTCTTATGTTGACAGTGTGTCTTAGTAATACGTTTCTTTCTTTAACTTTGATAAATTCTCTATTGAAATATAAAGTGAGTTTAACAGTGTTGAAAAGATCACTTAGTTTGTGGATTTGCAAGTCGTGAATTGCTGGTACTATCTGGTCATACGTTTCTTTCAACGGATTTATATCCCACTAAATTGCCTCATAATGTCTGAGATAGCTTTAATTCTTCAAAATTAAAAGTAAAATTAGAGATTATATATACACACGTGTCTGCATGTGTGTGTTTTGCTGTGTATTTTATGGCTCATTTACTTTAGTGGTTGTGACATGGGGACCACTGAAATCTAGTGAATTATGGAATTAATGTAGGCTTTCCAAAAATACATTTGTGCTTAAAATGCTGCCTAAGTATCAAATTAATATATGTTTTTATGTATAGATTTTTAATGATAAGGGATGCTATTATGATTGATAAAATCCATTTTTAAGTATTACATAGTTCTATGGCATCATTTTGCCATGTATTTCTTTTTTTTTAAATTGAAATATAATTGACATGCAAGATAATTTTATTTCAGGTGTACAAAATAATGATTTTATATTTGTAGATATTGTGAAAGGATTTCCACAATAAGTATATTCAAGATCCATCACCATACATAGTTGCAGAATGTTTTTCTTATGATGAGAAATTTTAAGATCTACTTCCTTAGCAAGTTTCAGATATGCAATACAGTATTATTAATTATAGTCACCATGCTATACATTACATCCCCATCACTTATTTATTTTATAACTGAAAGTTTGTACTTTTTGACTCTCTTCCTCCGTTTTACCCATCCCTCTCCCCAGCCACTTGCAGGTAACCACCAATCTGTTCTTTGTATCTATGAGCTTTTGTTGTTGTCATTGTGTTTTAGATTCCACATGTAAGTGACATCATACGATATTTGTCTTTTGTTGTCTGACTTATTTTACCTAACATAATTCCGCTCAAGGTCCATTTATATTGGAGCAAATGGCAAGAATTTATTCTTTTTTATTTTTTTACGGCTGAATAACAATAATTCCATTGTGTGTAGGGGTTAGTTTTTGAAGGAGGAAGTGACAAGGAGAAAAATATTTTTAAAAATAAAATAAAATAGAGAAGGAAGAGAAAGAGCTGCATTTCTTCATTTTATATATTACCGTGGCTTTGCAGTATCATGGAACACTCAGAATGTACATCAATATTATATTATTTGGTTTATCAGAGACCAAGTGGAGTTAATTAGAAAAGGTCTTAATTGACTGAGATACGCTATTCTCTCTTAAATTATACAGAAAATGCAAATATTCTCTTCCTCTGATTCTTGAACTGTTTGAAGTTACCAAGAATATTTTTAGTCATACAGGGAGAACGCTTGAGACATAAATTATTCATTCTTCATATAATCACCTTGAAACATTTCTTGTCTTAACGATTCATTGCTTATCACAGTTTTGAGCAGAGGAGTAAAGTCATATAAGTAATATAGACAAAATGTACTTTCTTTGGGGAAGCTATAAAATATTATGACCGATAATTAACTGAAATGCTTATTTTTGAAAATATATGTTACTCTACATTATATATTTTTAATCTGGTAATTTTGACAACTTTTGTATTTAAATATAAAATTTATATTTATCCTTATTACATTGTCCTGTTCAGTCAATTCAGCCCATGAATATTTTCTTTTCTTTTTAATATCTTAATTCTACCATTTAACAGGTGAGTTTTTAAAATCAGTTTTGGTAGGTCACTGATTTCAATAAGAAATAAAAGTGACAATTGATGAGAGTGAAACAGAGCCTAGTAGAGGACCTAGAAAATATTTGGATAGTTAGCATGAAGCCATTAAATGGCAGTCTTAGCTCATTGCCATTCCATCAGTTATAAATCCAAATAATTGTACTATGATGTACTGCTTATTTCTCCATTTTGTCCTTAAACCCATGATAAAAGATGTTCACAAATGAAATATTAATAACTATATTCACTCACTCTGTATCCTATTCCCAGGAATATTAAGCCCCAGATAGCAGGGTAGTCTTATCACAAATAAATCTTTGCATCTATGATCAGAATCCAGAAAAATTACAGAATGTGAAAACATATTAATTATAGGGAAAAAATATATGTCTATTAAAGACCCTGCCAACAGGCAGTTTCTAGAAGGTGACTGTAATATTGTGATTTATTGTAAGAAATCTATATATGGACTTCTAGCAGTTTCAAAAACCTTAGAATTTCCTAAGTGATGAGAGAGATAAAGGTTTTTTGTTCTGTTAAGGAGGTGACTTTTGGCATCTAAGGGTTGGAGCTGGTTGCCAGGGGAACAAACCCTGTGTTTAAGAAGGTTGGAACTTTCAGTTCCACCACTCAACTTCTGGAAAGGGAATTAGGGTTGGAGTTTGAGCTGATCGCCAATGGCCAATGATTTAATCAACCTGCTTATTTTATGCAGCCTCCTTAAAAACCCCAAAAGAGGAGGTTCTGAGAGCTTCCAGGATGGTGAACATGTGGAAGTGCTGGTACGGTGCATGCCTGGAGGACCTCCAATCTATAGTCAGACCACTAGAAATACAGGTAACAACCTGGGCTTGTGACCGGCATCTGAAGAAGGGGGCAGTCTTGTACAACCAAGCCCTCAGTCTGTGGAATCTGATGCTGTCTCTGGGTAGATAGTGTCAGAATTGAGTTGAATTCTTGGACACCCTCGGAGAATTGCTTGTTGGTGGTATGGGGAACACCCACTCCATACATTGAAATTGGTCTCAGAGCAACGAAAGAGTAACAAGTTAGAAAATTCTCCAATATGGCTCTTTCGCAGTAGTTGTTTTTCGAGAAACATAAAATGATAGTATTAAGAATCTAGATAACAGTTTTAAATTTAGACGTCGCAGTGGAACGATGATAGGCTTTCACTCTTTACCTTCTAATTATATGAAGAGGGTTTGGAAGAATATGAAAGCACCATGTCAACCATAGTTAACATTTAGCAGTTTTCTTGGACGAAACATCGGAAGAATAATAAAATAAAAAATCCATTTAGGTTGGGGTAAAGGGTTAAAGAAGTACAAATTAGTAGTTGATAGTTGGTCATGGGGAGGGGAAACGCAGTTAGCATTAATACGATGGCTAGGTGAAGGGTCAGGGGAGGGAGGGAGCAATTGGGAGGATCGTTTTGTGAATTATATAGATGTCTAACCAATGTATTGTATTCTTGAAACTAATTTAAATAAATAAATTTTTTAAATCCATTTAGAGAAGTTTGGGAATTCTCTCCAGGCTGGGAAACAGTACCAGACTTCAGACTTAGTCCGTAGACCAATTACCTCCCACGTGATCAGATTGCTCACTCTTTTCTGAGTCTTTACTGGTGTCCTTTAAAGTGTGTTTACCAGTGAACTTTAAAGTGTGTTTTTCAAACTATATATTATTGACCCCAAAGACTCTAAAGGATTCTTTGGAATGTTGAGAGCCATTGTGCTTTTCCTCCAGAAAAATTGCACAGTGGCCTAGCATTTGGAATAATTAGGTTTAGGTCGTTGCTACAGTTTTGTAATATCTTAGGCTTCTCAAACTAAAGCATGCCAAATTATAAAACTACAGTCACCCAGGAGCCTCGATCAGAATTTTATGCTTTGACATATTCATTATGACAATTTTCAACTTTACAGTCTGAAGTCCTAATTACTGTAAATAACCGTGTATTTAACAGTTCCTCATCTCTGATGCATACAAAGACCCTTAACTGAGCCAAAGGGGTCTGTCTCCCTCTGTAACAGATGGCTCTACTACTGTGCACAGGAAACAGGTATAGTAAATTACTGTGGCCAAAGAAAGTGTGCTGAAATCTTAAGTCCAATTTGATCTGACCACTTTCCATATTTTGCAAAGCCATATTTATTTGCCATTGCTGTTGTTGTTACCCTTTCTTATATATAATATAAGTGACTTTTATATAACTGTTTATGAAATAATAGTGCATCCTAACACTAGGAATATTTTAGATTTTTTCCTCCATATGTGTTTATAATTCAAATACAGTAATCATTCTCTTTTAAAGGTAGAAGTAGGTTTAGAAATCATGTGTTTAGCTAATCATTTTACAGATAAGTAAACTGAGGCCTAAGGTTAAAAAGTAAATTATGATAAAACATTTCTTAAATTCTTGTTCCTGAACTTTTTACTGGTGGTCTTTCCACTACAACATGCTGATTCCTTTTCTAAAAAAACTGGAGATATTTACCAGCCTTAAGTTCCTCATTATTATTAACCTAGGAACAAAAGGCTTACTTTAGCTTTAAAGTTTATGAAATTTTAGCAAAAAATTGTAATAACATTTTACTCAAAAATATAACCATTATTTATGTCAATAATTAAAAAATTCTCAATTATAGTTGGCATAGAATAATATATTAGTTTCAGGTGTACAACATGGTGATTAGATGTTATATAACTTACGAAGTGATGACTCCAATAAATCTAGTGCCCGTCTGACACCGTACATAGTTATTACATTATAATCATTATTTCGAAGACAGTAAAGCACAGGTATTATAAATGTTCCCTTATGCGTGTTTGTGACTCTACCAGCAATTCCTTAAAAAAAAATTTATATATGTACTTACATATGAATTTATCTTTCAGAAATATCACCCTTGCATAAAGATGACATCTTACAATTCAGTATATTTAAAAACTATCAGGAGTTGTGCTGATTAAAAGAAACCTTATACTTAGAATGTTAAATATTTAAGTAGGTTGATGAAACAGCTGGAAAAACTGAAAAGGAGATGCATTCCTCTTTGTTTTCTTTCAAGGGCAGGATGGAAAGTAAGGTTTGAAGCTCAGAGCTATGTTTCTTAGTTCTACGGTGAAAAATCCTGGAATCACAAGTTGATGTAATTTTAATAGTGTATATCATTCCCATCGTTTAGAGTACTTCGGGAGGTGTTTTATCCTGTCTAGGTCTGTTAACATGTTCACACAGCCTGCCATCTGAGAAGGAATTTTCCCTGGCGGCCGTGACCTAATTTCAAGGTTCTGGCAGACAAACATAAGCAACTGACAGCCCAGGTTTTCCTATTTAGCATATTAATCGCCTACATTTTTGTATGCAGCCATGACAAGAGGAAGCCTGTGAAGGGTTTGCCCGCTTTTCTGAAATCAGGCTGATTACACTCCTGTAAACCTTAATTTTCTGTGCATAATTTCTTTTTTGCGGGCATCTCTGAGCTTCCAACTTTTCTGACTTGTGTTTGACTTGAACATATGCTATGTATAATGAAAAGTGATCAGATTCTAGAAGATGCCAGAGTTTACTAGTATGTTGCCTGAAGAGGACTCTTTGTAGATGATTCCTGCCCCTCCTCTAATTTCCTTTCACACTTGTTCCTGGAATCCAAGAAAGGGCATTTCTTTCTTCTCAGAGCAGAAGTAAATGCATATGCAGAGCCAAATGAGCCATTGCACTATTCTATTTTCTGATTATGTGCATTCTTAGTGACAGAATAAGAGAAAGCTTATTGAATTAGCATGCAAAAGCTTATTACTTGTGCTGGGAAAAAATGTCAGTGTTTGAAAGTGTTAGAGAATCTATTGTATGGAAAAATCTTTGGGTTTGCCCGAAATATCTTCTTATTTTATTTCTTGGTAAATATTGTTAAATGTTTACTTTTTTGCATTTACAGAGTATAGGAAATGAAACAGACTGTTCTTTCTACAAAGAAATATTGTTCTTAGGCTTATTTTATTGACTTTTAACTTGCTTTGTTTGATTTTTTTTCTCTTTCAAGTACTCTTGGCTACTAGTGCTATCCAAAAGGAAGCTTAACAATAAACATATCAGCATTTTAAATTATCAAGTAGAAGATTCTATTTCTTTCTGAGAGTTTATCTAAAGGTCGGCGACAAAACTGACAGAAAAGCGAAGGACAGTTCTGACACATTGTATATTTTTTTCCTCTATATTCTTTATTTTAGCTTTTCCTTTTTTTTTTTTTTTTCCTAGAGGCATTTACAGAAGAAAATAAGGACTCACCAAACAGGGCTAATTTTAAAGAGAGGTAGCTGATTTAGAAAAAAGGTAAAAGAATTATTTGCTGGTAGTCAAGATCCTGAAAATGATCTGAACATAAGAATAAGATAAAAGATTGGGTACATTTAAGAACAGATCTCTTGAAGACCACCAGATAAAGTTTGTGATTTTTCATTCTTCTATCCCCAAAGACAGCCATATTTTACCATTACATACATAAGTAAAAATGACTTCCAGGCTTATTTGATTACAGGCTGAATTACTCTGTCATAGGATGACAAGCAATGACAAATAGGTTCCCTATAATGAAAAGTCTGGCAGACTCTGTATTCTCAGTAAAGGGTGAGCAGAGGAAACCAGGAAGATTTTCCTTTCATTCATACCCTTTTATATGTGGGCTATTGTACTGTCAATTGCTATTATATCATTAGGTCACTTGGAAGGTCTTAGATCTGACAGGGCAATGTAAGTCACAGCATAATTTTTCTGACTGGCAACCCAAGGCCAATGCAGCAAAATTTGGAAGATCAATTAAATTACAGGAAAGACTTGCATAACATAAATGTGTTTTGCCCACTTGTCAACATGGGTAGAGACATACATTCATATTCTAATAAGAACAATGACAGAATTCTCTTTTCAGACTCTAGACTTTTTAACAGAGGCAGTAAAAACCATCGGAATGATAAGTTTTGCTTCTTTATTAGTTTTTATAGCACTTGACAGTACATTGCAAATTCTCTAAAACTATATTGACTTTATGCATTAACTAAATTGCCTGGACACTCTTTCTAAATACAACTCATTTTGGAGATAGAGAAGAAGACAGTGTGAGGCTTGCAAGGCCATGGGATGGCGTTCTTCTAGATAAAAAACTGTCTTATTCATATCTGTGGTCCCTACGTTTGTCACATAAAAGAGAGTCAAAAGCTATGTGAATTAATAAGCTGTGAGTTTAAAAGGACATTTTTTTAGAGAGGAGGATGAGAGACCTAAATTCCTGTGTACTGCAAGAAATCATCATCATCATTACATGGTTAAACCTGAGTAGCTTGGAAGTGGGGGTGGGAAGGATTGAGGATGAAGAAAGGGCGTTTTTATATAAGTCGGAGATGTCATTATATAATATTTTCAGTTTAGACTCAAAAAAGAAAATGATTTTATGCAAAGGAAGAAAATATAAATCTGTCTTCTTCTTCGCCATATGCCACACACACACACAAAATCACAGATGTCAAAGAGAGCACAGACTGGAAGGGGCAGATTAAGTTATAAGGATCGGATTCTTTCCCATTTACAGCTCAAAAATAAATCAAAATTCAATATTTAATAAGAAGGAAAGCTGTTATTAGATATGTATTTAAAGTAAACTTGACCTGCAAGTTCAAGTGTTTCCAGACCTTCAGATTTGTTCTCACCCCCGAGACTTTAAACACTATTTCATTTGTCTAGAAGTTCTGTTCTCTGCTTATGCTTTCTACTGCTCTAATTTGCTTTTTAAGATTCACATCAGGTATGTGAATTCGCTTCCTGAATCCTTTCCTGATTTCCTGGATCACCCTTCCCACATCCTCTGGCCTCGAGGACTGTGGAAAAATAATTTCTGTTGTTTAGACCACCTAGTCTGTGGCACTTTGTAATGCTACCACTAGCAGGCTAACACAGTCTTCTAATTGGATTATTTAGTTTGTTTTTATTTAGACTGTGTAGACTTGAGATAATTACTAATTTATTTGGGTTTAAATTTGCCATCTTATATGTTTTCTATTATTCTGTACATTCATCTCTGTTTCTTTCTTTTGGATTATTTTTATTTCAGTTTTCTCCATTAGATAATCAATTACGTATTATTTTACTATTTGTTTACTGCCCCTCCCCCACTCAATGATTATGACATACTTCCTCCACTTAAAGTCTAACATATATTACTACTTTTTATCATTTCCCAACAATTCTGGAACCTCAGAGCCTCTCTCACTTTTTATGACATCGCTATCATAAATTTTATTTTTCAATATATTTTAGCTCCATAAGATACTATTATTGTTGTTGCTTTATAAAGTCCTATTCTTTTAGATTTAGTCACATATATACACTCTCCTTTACCTCCTATTTATTCATGCACTGCTATCTTTCATTTTAGAAACATTTTCCTTCTATTTCTTATTTCAATGTAATTCTGTTGGTGAAAATTTTACCTAATTTTTTTCTCTAAGTGTGCTTTTAATTCATTTTCACTTATGAAAATATTTTCTCAGGGTATAGAGATCTAGGTTGGTAGTCATTTTCAACAGCACTTTGAGCATTTTCCCCCCAGCCTTCTATTTCCTATTGCTTTTATTGAAAATCAGCTGTCAGACTTTTTGTATCCCTTTTTGAGGTAATATATCTTCCCCATCATCCCGGGCCACTTCAAGATACTCTCTTTATTTTTGGTGTTTAATAAAGTGTGTCACTCTGATGATGACTAAGTATCCTTCTACCTCCTCGTCTTTCATGTAATTTTATCTTTTTGGATATACCACACTTCTTGAATCTGTGGCACAATTTTCCTATATATTTTTTTAAATTCTTTAAATTCATCAATGTGATTTCTTTAAATAGTGTTTTGATACTTTTCTTTCTTTTTCTATGATTATAATTATATATGTCTTATCTTTCGCTATTTGTTTTCATGCTTGATAGCTCATTTCTTTTTAGTGCTTAATAATATTCTGTACCACAGTTTATTTATCCATTCACAGACTGAAGGACATCTCAGTTGCTTCCAAGTTTTGGCAGTTTTGAATAAAGCTGCATAAACAACCATGTGCAAATTTTTGTATGAACATCAGTTTTCAACTCTTTCAGGTAAATAACAAAATCCAGCACAATTGCTGGATCACATGGAAAGTGTATGTTCTGTAGGAAACTGCCCAAGTGTCTTCCAAAGTGATTGCACTGTTTTCCCTTCCAACCAGCAATGAGTGAGAGTTCCTGTTGCTTCACACCCTCGAGAGCATTTGATGATGTCAGTGTTCCAGATTTTGGCTGTTCTGATGAGTCAGTGGTTTCCACTGTTTTAATCGGAATTTCCATGATGATATATGATGTAGATCATCTTTTCATATGTTTATATTTGTTGTCTCTCTTCTTCGGTGAGGTGTCTATTAAGACCTCTGACTTATTTTTTAATCTGTTTTCTCATAATTGAGTTTAAAGAGTTCTTTGTATATGTTGGACAACAGTATTTTGTCAGATGTATCTTTTGCAAATATTTTCTCCCAGTATGTGGCTTCTATTCTCATTCTTGACGTTTTCTTTTGTAGACCAGAAAAATTTTAAGTAAAGCTTAAGTTATCAATTATTTCTTTTATGGATTTTGCCTTTGGTGATGTATTTTAAAGTTACTCCCATACGCAAGATTTTAAATTTATTTTTTGTCTTTTTAAAATGTTTACATTGCTCTTATAAATGTAGTGATAATTTGAGGTTCTCAATGAAGTTTTCTTCTTTAAGTGAAGACATATCTTTGTTTCTGGGTAAAGTTAAGGTAGAGATAGATTACTTCAATTTAATTAGTAATTGAGCTGATTCATAGTTTGACATCAGTCCTTGTACAAAATACTTTGATACTCTACCAGAGACTTTTTGGTCTTATATTTCTCAGGCCCACTAGCTCTGCTCTACCTATTAACCAACTCCATACAGGATTCATCATAGATTCTTGTTATATTTCTGGATTTCTTCCTTTTCTTGGCTTCTTTTAGGTTAACTTGTATTATTCATTATCTATATTTCTCTGCTGCCAGTTACTTTGTTGATTATATATTCTTGAACTTTCCTTTCATTACTCATCCTAGAGATGAAATTATTGACTTATCAAACTTGAATATTTCTCAATGTTATAATTAGATTGAGACAACAGCCACAAAATGATAGTGTTGTGGGCAAATTGGGGCAAGTAGCCACTCTCTTCCTAGAGTTTACAGACATTACATTTCCTTCTATCTTACTGCTTGCTCCTTTTAGCTTCCTATTCTCTTTCTTCTCTTTCTTCCTAACCACAATGAAGTATTTCAGAGTTCTATTTATGGTTCTCTTCACTCAGTCTACACTTATATTTATAATTTCATTCAGTCTTATGCTTCTAAGTGTCATTTCAATCACAATGACTCCAAACTGTATCTGCTGAGTCTGGCCCTATTTTCCAAATCAATTTTAGCATACAACTGTCTGCTCCACAGCAGAACATCTAAAACTTAACATGTCTAAATCTCAATTTTTGGTCTTTCTTTCTACAAAACCTACTCATTTTCAACCTTCCTCATCTCAGTTGGTGGCAAATTCATCCTTCTAATTTCTCAGGCCAACATCACTGTGGTCATCTTCGACTTCTCTCTCTTTCACCCTCCATATTCAATCTGTGCAAATCTTCTTGGTGCTTTCTTCATACTATATCCAGAATTCAACTAATTTTCACTACTACTATTCTGATCTATGACACATCATCTATTACCTGAACTACTATAATAGTTTTGTAATCAGAGTCTCTCTTTCTGCCTTTTGCCCTATACCCTCCATAGCCTATTTCCAACACAGCAATCAGAATGATTCTCATGAAATCTAAAATCATGTCACTTCTCTGCCCACGAAACTCAGAGTAAAAGTTAAAGTTCTTATTTGGTCCATAAAGCCTTTCATGCTCTAAAATCCTTTTATTTCTCTACCCTTATGTCTGTCTGTCTCTCTTTTATTTTTTACTCATCGGTCACATGTTTTATGTATAACAGTCATGCTCCTACTTAGGCTTTTGCGCTGTCTGGAATGCTTTTGCTTAGCTAATTTGCAAAGTTAGCTCTCTCAACTTCAAGTCTTCATCCACTTTATGATTATTCTAGCTGAAATTGTAATCTGTACCCCATTTGTAGCACTCCCAATTCACTCTATATTTCCTTTTGCACAGAGCATTTTCCGCCTTCTAATACACTGCTCTAATGTGAAGGACCCAAGCTTCACAAGGACAATGATCTTTGTCAGTTTATCTACTGATGGATCCCAAGTGCTATGAAAAATATCTGGCATAAAATAGTTTGCAATATATATTTGTAAGATGGATTAGTGAAATACATTGACTAAGAATATCACCTGCTCCTTAGTGAAAAGTAGTTAAAAGCTAATATCAAAAGGCTCAGAAAAGTATGTCTTTGGGTTTAAGAGTTTTAAAAAAATTTCCAGATTGTAGTTTCATTTATTTTCAGTAAATCATTTATTTCTTTTCATCATATTCTGAGATAAAGAACTCGGAGTGTTATAAGGATGCTATATCTGGGTAGACTTTGTTAAATATTGTTTAAAGATTTTGGTGCTCAGTGGACAAAAAAAACAGGAAACCAATATGCATTAATGAATCCTTGTAGATAAAGCTTATTTTTGCTAGGATAAATTAGACATTATATTTGTAGCACTGGCACCACTCATCTGTGTAATTAAGGTAAAGAATATTTATTCAGTAACTTCTATAAATGAGGTATTAAGAGATTTAACTTAAGTAATTTTATTATGTCAGCAACCCTTTGAGATATTATTACTTTTCCTGATTATAGATGAAAAATTCTGACTCTGTAGTTAAGTAGCTGTGCCATCTGACATTTCCACTTACTATTTTTATATTCTGTAAATGAGGGTTGGTCTTTGACCTCCAAGAGTCTCAATTTAGGGGACAGGAAACCAGCCTCTTGCCAGGAGTATAAACTTGGCCTGGTCACTCTATATCCTCAGGTTCTAGTTTTCTTATGTGTAAACACTAAGGATTATTACAGCTAAAATTTTTTATACAAAGATCTTCCTGATTCCACCAGGTCAGACAGATACAAAAGAACTTGGAGTCTAAAAGCACCTTTAATGTTTCATCTAAGTTTTCTTTTCTCTTCGTTAACTTTTTCTGGCTGGCATCAACTTTTCTATTTCCACTAAAGGCCAGAGCAAAAGCTGAGAAAGCGTGAGAAACAAATGATTATATTCAGAGTTCTCAGTATACATACAATTAATTTTTTTTATTATTCAGAAGTAATTATTTTATTGAATTCCAGAGTTCTAGGACTTGAATAAACACAGCAAACAAATTCCAGCATTTTTAATAATTTTAGAATGGCTTTTTTCTACCCACAATATTTTACTTCAGTCTTTAAGCAATCTTATGAGGTAGTAATTATTAGAGTCATATTATAGATGAGGAAACAGCCTCAATAAAATATCTAATCTGCCTAAGACTTTACTATTGCAGAACAGCTCTAAATATATCACTTTTCTTATACCACTTGGCTATAAATAAAAAAATAAGGATCTGTCCTTGATTTGCCTGATTATGTTTGACCTAGAAAGGAGTACAACAAATAAGATAATGAAGTACTTTTCTATAGAGATTAGACAGATTTAACTGAACTTTCCCTGTCTTAACATCAAATAGCCATCCCTTTATTTGATATGAATTTTAGAGCAGGGAAAGAAACAACCGATTCATGTGTTTTGTTTTGTTTTTACTTTTTTTTTTAGCATTTGTTTGATGCCAAATTTACTCCTAGGCCATAACTTCATTTCTTCAGTTTCTTCTGGGATATCTTTTTCTTCTGTGCAACCTCCTGTCGTGGTTTAGGAATAATCTGCTCTTTTTCAGTGAGGAGCAACCTCACGTGGCAGGGAGAGCACAGGTAGGGGTTCATCCACCCACGAGATCTGTAAGTTCTGCGCTGCATCTCGGGAGCTTTATTCACCCACAATATTTTGTGCTTAATGCCCAGAGAAGGGACATCCAAACCCTTAAGTTCAGCATTACTCTCTGCATTTTTAAGGATGTGCAGCAAAAATTCAGCACTTGTTTTGGGCCACCGCCCCTGCGTCTGGCCCCATTTTGGCCTGGGCACACCTATCAACTCTGCCATTGTAATGATGGAATGGCACACACTGCTTCTGTAAAGTGACATCCTTCAGATACTTGGTGGTTTTTTGGATTTGCATACCCTTGATGGTCTGGGCAGTTTCATAAGTGTTCTTAAAGTAAACAGGAAGATTTGAACCTCTTGATTTGCATAATTTTGTGGGATTTTCTGAATCAAGTGAATAGTGAACCATTTTCAGAAGTCTCTTCAGGCCACTTATGGGAAGAGCTAACTGATTCATTTTTGCTTTAGAACAGCATGAATGGAAAGTTGGGAATATTTCTCTTGATAACTTTGCAACTGTTTTTAATTTTGAAGTAAAAATCAGAACACTTTTTCTTTGCCACATTGATGAATGATAATTTGTTGATTTTGTTTTTAACCTGCAGAATTTCTCAGTAGAGTGTACTATTTTACATAATATCTTCACAGATCATACTTAAGAGAATTTGGGTGGTAATGATGAGATAATCCTAAAAATTAATTTCACATGCTTTTCAACATATCTATTCTTATATCAACATTCATGACTTTTCCTATCCTAATATATTTTGTGGAATTTTTTTTAAACAATTATTTTTTTCTTATCATCAAATAATATTTCTCGTGAAAAAATTAAAAAAAAACACATGCAAACTAAAATTAGCAAATAAGATGCCATTATTTCTTTACACCAGAGAAAATAACATTCTGATGAATATTCTATTATATATAAATTACATATGTAATTACAAAAATGGAACCCATCTGTGCATACTGCTTTTTAATTTTTTTTACTTAAAATATGTTTTTAACTTCTTCCTAAGTAATTATATATTTTGCCACAATGTTGCTTTTTGCTATATTTGCATCTACCAGTATTTTCCTTCTATGATATTACTCTGTCTTTCCATCTGAAGTAATTATTACACTGAATTTTGTGTTTTATACTCTTCTCTGCTTAAAAAGAAAAAAAGAAAACTATTTTCATGGCAACACAGTCAGAAAAATGCATAATTTATAACAAACAGTTAAATGTGTTATTTTAATCTCAGATGTAAACACCATATGCAAACATCACCCTGAGGCAACTCTGTTGACCTCTAGTGTTCTTCCAAAGATAGATTAAAGCCACTCACTTAAGGTAACCAGACTCAGCAGAATAGAAAGAGTATTTAGAGATGCTAATAAAAGGATATGAATATTAATGGTCATGTGAGTAAGAAGAGAAGTTACAAGAGAGGATGGTGTCATAGTAGATAACAAAATAGAGAGTTAAAGCATAGGAGACAGTATCACAAATCCTTGAAAGCATCAAAGAGGTCTAGCAAGATGAAGGCTGAGATGTCCATTGGATTTAGGAATTAGCAGGACACTGATGACATTTTTGCAGAGTAGTTTTGGTAGAATAAATGAAGGGAGGCCATTAGACTAAAATAAAAGCTTAGAGTTTTCTTTGAAGAAACTTAGCAAAGGGAAAAGAAAAACAGGGGGCAATGTTTAAGCAAGACGTTTGTGGTAGTTTTGTCTGTTTGTTTCTTTTTAAGAGTATAGAAATATAAGTATCTCTGTAGTCTGAGGGGAAAAGCCAACAAGTAGCCAGTGTCTCAGCTGTGAACCCAGCACTGTGCGAGAGGAGGAAGGAGTCGGGCCCGGGGCTGAGTTTTGAATGGAGGAAGCTCCAGCCGATCTCTTGAGAGTGGAGGAAAGAGGAACAATAGGATATATCCGATGAAGGTCCATTTGAAGCTGGGAGCATTTTCTACCCGGTACCTGTTTCCTCGGTGAAGAAAAAAAAAATGTCTTAATGTTGATGAAGGGCAGCCTCAACATTTTGAAATATTATAGAAGAATTAGAAGTGATGTAATAGAAATAATGTAGAAGAATGAAAGAAGTTTTGAAAGACCAAAAAAAGTTAGCAAACATGCACTGGTAATTGCGGCAATCTGAAGTTGCATGACTTTTTCTCCTATAGCACTTAGCGGACTAGGGTAGGGAAACCAGCACTTTTTCTCACTGGGGATATATAGGCCAAGTAAATAATCATTTCTAAAATTTTGAACTTGGTGAAAATTATTAAGGCCAATTAACTTTTTAAGTGTATCTAATTTAAGATTAAGTAATAGGTGTGATTGATATTTGATTTTTATTTATTTAATATGCACATATATAACATTTACTTATCAAATGAGTTAATACTAGAACTCATTTGATCTACATAACAAATGAATGAGTAAGCATAATTATTATTCTCACTTCACAGATGAGGAATTATAACACAAAGAGATTAAAATAGGTTTAAGCAACTTTCCTCAAGGTCATACAACTGGTATGCAGCAGAGACGGGATTCAAATGTAGGCAGTCTAGTGCCTGAGTCCACCCATGCTCTTAACCACTTCATTATGTTGCCAAGTACACCTCTTTTTAGCTATGCTTTTCTTAACTTAAATTGCTAAATAACAGAAATGTTGCAGAGACTCAATACAACAAATCAATTCTGCCTAAGGCTTTGTTTCCTCTGCTAGGAACAATAGACTCTAAGAATAATACATTTAATCCTTTAACCTTTCGAGTGAGATCAATCGTAGACTGAGACTTTCTGTGCTGTGAGGTTTTTTAAAAAATATTTCTCAGAAAGCTTCTTGACCATGCTTGCTCTGCACGCTTATTCCCTTCGCCCCCTCCTTCAAAGGCAAATTTGCTGCTTGAGCATTTAACGGTCGCGACCTCACTTTTCATTCACTCAGCAATTCACTGCATTATGGATTTAGCATCTGTGATTCCTTTTGCACTCATCTCTAAAAAAAATTACTGAGATTTCTAAAAGATCAAACCTCTTGGGTTCATCCTGTTTAACCTCTCTTCGGCTTTGACTTTGTCGAAAATATGTTCTTCCTGACATTCTATTTTCTCTCAGATTTTATCACACGATTTACTTTTGTTTCTCTTTCCAATTGCTTCTTGAAGAATTAAAGATTTGTATATAAAAGACTTTTGTCCTTAGTCCTAGAGCTTGGACTGTCACGTAGATTTACTAAGACTTCCAACTCCAATGACAGCATTTCTTCTGGTGCAGTCTCATAGATCAAACTGCCTAATAAACACCCTTCCCACGCTTGTCTCACAAGACCTCAGAGCTTGTGTGTGAAAACCTGAATCATTATCTCTCATCTTCGATGATGGAGTATGTGCAGCTGTGGCCCATATCCAAACCTCCATGATTTCTGGCATGTCATATTGCTACATGTCTTTCCTCACTGTCTTCAAAAGCACATCCTTCCTATAAAAACATAGAACTTGAAAATTCACTAGGCTGAAAATGAAGAGTGATGTGAAAGTTATTGTCAAAATGTGGCAGGAGTTTTTACTAATGACCATTTGATTGAATAGGAAGAAAGCATTCACTCAGTTGTTCACACGTATTTTATATCCAGAATAGAGAAAACTTGGCCATATACATGCACTTTGTATCATCCTTTTGCCACCATCTGGCTCCTGAATAAGAAGAAAGATTGTTCTAAATAAGAAACTTGGCAGCTATTCTCCTATTGCACGATGAAGGTTTCTGAGGGCAGTTAGAGGGCTGTTTATCATTTGTACATTTCTCTTTCTCTTTCCAGAAGACGCCTGGGCAGGAAGTATGTAGTAATTGAAATGGCACACTGCTGCCCAAGGGGTGACTCTGGAAGTAGTACATATTGAGGAGATGAGATTTTCATGTACTGTGTCTTTTAAGATATCAAAGCACTGGGACATATATGTAGGGAATGATCTGAAGTATTAAATGAAAGCCTTGTAGGCACTGGGAATTGAAATAGAAACTGCTTACATCTATGCATTTGTATACCTAAGACAGGGATCCAAAGAACACTGCATTGAACCCAGTGGAGACAAAGAAAAATAAGACACAACAGAAAACGGAAAAGGGCAAGGAAAATGCCCAAGACAAGGAAATGAAGACATCATCAAACACTAGAGAAAGAGCAATTCCCAGGAAATAGTTTTCTCAGAATTCAAAATAAAATTTAGAAAATTTCTTGATCCTCATCAGTGAAGAACCAATGAAGTTTTCATCAAACAGGAGCAGAAATTCCCAAGGGAAAGCTGAGATAAATGGAAAAGAGAATAAGATATAAAGGTATATTAGGGATATAAGGAAGAATTACAAGGTAAATAAAATCACAGCAGTAGAATTTTAAAGCTTATATCGGGGCATATAGGTTAGAATTGACACTGTAGAGTAACAAAATAAAATCTGAGGTGCTTTCCTAGATTGCAGAGGGCAAAGTTCAAAAGATAAAATTAATGAGAGAAAACATAATAGATGAATAAAACAGAAAATGTAAATGCAGTGTAAGCATTATTGATAGGCATAAAGAAAAAATTTTGAGCAATAGGAAAGGAACAATAGAAAATATAATTCAAAGACATTTCTCTGAAGTGAAAACACTGTGTATCAAAAAGATGAAGCACAGTCTAAACATCTCAACAAGTAGCATCCTGGCACATCTTATTAAAAATGTTTAATTCTCAGGTAAAAAAAAAAAATTAGAATCATCCATCAAATTAGAAAACACACACACTATTCTTACCCCAAAATACATGTCTTAAGTCAACAGAGATACATTTACATATATCTGTAAAGTTTGTATCTTAAGAATTTCATACTTAACCAAGTTGCCTTTCATGAGCAAAAGAAACAGATAATCTTTGATATGAAGAGGTTGTGAAAATGTACACATCACATTCTTTAAAAAGATTTTTAAAGACTCGTTCCGGTCATATAAAATGAAGATCTTGAAATGTGGATATGTAGCTAGAAAATGATTTGGATTGAGAATATTGCTGGAAAAGATAATAGTAAAACTATCTATCTGGATAGCTAGATGGATAATACATAAAGAGCAATAAGCAGGCTGTATTATATAAAATGTAAAATATCCACAAAATGACAGAAGAAACATCAGATATCATTTTTATGGCCCTTTCACTCTATGTCTTCATGCCCCAAAAGGTCTGCATAAGAAACCATGGGAGCTTGTTGTGCTACTATTAATACAGCTCATCTTCCCGCAATACTAGCAGACCTATCGTTGCAAACTCACTGAAAGGCTAACCCCCTAAGTCTCTAATTTGTACTTACATCCACATCCCCCACAGAAACCATCAGCACTAACTACATCATGCCTTATTTTCCTATTCACTTTTGCCACCACTTGAGTTCCGAACTTCCCAGATTATTCCTTTATTAGAAAACAACATACCCAAGCAGCAAAACATTGACCTTACAAGCTCTGAGGGAGGCTCAATCATGCCATTCCCATCATGTCTAGTGTTTCTTGACCTTATTAAATCCAATGTCCTGCTACTATAACAAATATTTTGTAGGGCTTGCTTTACTATCCTGAAATGAAATTTATAGGCAACATAACCTACATGAATGCATGATTAAATACAACTGTACTAGGGTAATAGAAAGGGAAAAAACCATAAGGGCAAATATCTATAATAAAATAATATATGCGTGTTGTTAATGCTAAGGCATGACAACACTAGAGACATAATGAAGGGTTAGGTGTTTACAATGATATATGGAATCATTAGACCATGATAGCTGCAAAGACGGACTGGTGCAGGTATGTTTTATTGCAACTCAGCTATAGAACTAGTGTGGTTGGTAATGTGATCTTCTAAAATGTTAAGTAACTGCTGGTAAATTTCCAAAAGAAATACAATACAATCTTTCAGAGAGTCAAATGGTAGTTTCCATTCCTAGAAAATTTAATGTTAATTAAAATTTTGTAGAAAATCTTTATGTTTATATGAAAAATGGAAATAGTTTCTAGGTGAACACAATTATGAGCAAGTTTGCATCTAGATTAATGTTCAGTGAGATTTGTGTGTTGAAGTGTAATAAAAAAAAAAAACTTTTCTTGACTGCACCATTCATTGCAGGATAGCTAGCAACTTTAGCACCCTTCCATTAATTTTATGTTCCCACCTCAATCATTGTGACAACTAAAAACACACCCTCAAATTTTCAAAATAACCCCTAGGGGGCGGTCCTACCTTTGTTGAGAATTTTTAAAATCTACAACTAGCCTAAGTTTATTATAACCAAGAAGGACTATGTAAGCTCTAACTTTGGCTTTATTCTGCAAGCTTAATAAACATATCAGTACTAATAGAAAGCAGTTTGAAATGTTCCCAGAAAAAAAATTAACCATTTGAAGTATTTCTTTGTATTGCCACTTTTAGTATGTTTAAACTTATTTTTCAGGATTAGTTCTTTCTTGTTTTGAAGTTGGAGAAGGACTTCTACACTGAAAATGATTATTCTTAAATTTTCTAACAGATAACCATCATCAAAATTTTGTAACTGTTACAATAGAATTTATTCTAACATTTCTGAAGGAAAGACAAAGTATTTCGCTTGTAAATGCAATGCCTTTATTTTATAAAACTAAGACATTATAAATAAGTATATGTGTTTTAAATTATATAAAATAATAGAACAATTCTTTGATGATCCAAAAGGTTTTGTTAAGAACGAGTAAAAGACAATATTAGTATTTGTCAAATAATATGGAATGCAAATGCGAAATGAAGTGAGCGATCAGAATGAGGTAAAGTTAATTGAAGAAACATTTTTGTATAGGAGATTCCAATACTAATCTGATAAGTCTAGAATGTCAGAAAACATAACGTTATATCTGAAAAGAGCTCATTGGACGTAGAAAGACATAAAGATAGAAAACAGTTAATGAGGTAACACAGTTATAGAATGAAAAAATGCTTTAATTACTAAAGTCTAAAGAGTAGGTGGAATTCAATTATATCTCCTTTGAAAAAGGTTGACTCTTCCCTTACTTCGATAATTTTTATTTATTTTAGCAGGGCATCAAAAAAGCAGAGTCTTGATCAACTAAATAGATTTTTCGAAAGATTTGACTGTCTCACTGCAAGATTTGCAACATATCTATTCCTCTAGGAATTTTTTGAGAAATAGCAAGTATTATCTGACTATTGAAGCACAATTCAGGATACAGTTCTAGATAGAGCACAGCAAAGCTGTTTGTTCTCAGAAACACCAATGATTCCATTTTGGTATTAAGTGGTAAAATTCTTACGATGGGCTTTGCATAGCCCAAATCTGTATTTCTTCTAATTTATGTATATATATTTTTGTGTTTAATTATTCATTTTCTATACTTATTCAAATTATCAAGTAAAATAAATGTTTGGCTATACTAATACTATATGTACATATGTTTGTATATGTATGTATGATACATATATATACACATTCTGTGTATATATGTATATATATAGTGAATATGAGTTCAATTTAGCAAGAAAAATAACTTACATCTATATATTAGGTTAATACAATATCTGTTATTGCTACGGTAAACTTTCCTTTAAAATATTTCAATTAATTGCTAGTTTGGAATAATGTAAACCAAAGAAATATAAAGGAAGTGGCCACATACCAAAACACCATTAATGCTCCAAGTTTAAAGATATTACATCAACTCATGGAAAACCTTTCTAAACTTGTAATTAAAATAAAAAGGGTGGCAAACATGTCGAATTTAAAACAACCTTGTCAATTCAAGGACAAAGTTAATTATCTACATTATCCCAGCAGGTTTGATGGTCTTCTCTGTTTATGGGCCACCTGCTTTCCTCATTCTTGTCATCCTGGTTTCTCACTCATGCCCATAACCCTGTCTTTGATCATGTTATTGTTTAAGAGCATCGTGATTTTAAAAGGATGCGTGTGGGGGTCATGTTTAAGCCATTGTCTTTTCCTATTATAATTACAGTGATTGTTATCTAGTGAAAGCTTTTTTGGCAGATTTCCACCAGAATGCTAAAACTTACATCCAAGTTTATTTTCATTAAGCTATTGGGGTTTTTCATTCTGTTTAAAATGAGATTTAAATCTAGTTTTTCTGTTTTAAATAATGTTAGCATTATTGAATTTCATAACTATCGAAAAGGGCTTCCAAATTCATTTAAAAATCAATTAACTGATTGTCTTAAAGACTATCATAAACCAGGCATTAAATTATATATGATGCATGTTTGTAATGTAGGTTAATAAAATAGGCACATAAAATATAGTATTTTTCTGAATTAATTTTTTTTATGAAAAAGGAAATATATAAAACTAAGAACCATTAGTTTTTTAAAAATCATGTTCTATCTTGTAATTAGTAAATAGCATGCCTATAGTTATTCTATGTACATAAGTAGTTCCAAATAAATAGAATAATTCCTCAGAAAATTTACTTTTGTTTATAATTAGCTACATATAAGGAAAAGTTAATGGATTTATAAGAAAGATATTTTACTAATCAGAATTTTTAAAAGATATGCTATATATAATGAGAAAATATCAAAAATAATCTATTATTATCTGAGAATTTTGGTTAATCCAGTCTATTCTGCACGTACCTATATGTATGAAAAGAAGAGAGAAAATAATACCAGGATCCTGAAAATAAAAGCCATTGATTACATAAACCCTTTTATCAGAATTATTTTCTAACTAAAAGCTTAGCAAATAATTTCTTTAATATATAAATGCACAAAAGTAAAAGACAAATGAAAACCATAGATCCAAGGCTACCCGATAGCAAGATAACATATGGAAAATTAAAAATTCATTTTTTTCATACTTCTAGAGCTCATGTGTACTTCCAAAATTGGTTGTTTGTGTGACTTCCAATATTTTAATACATGTGATTTCCATATAATTGAACCATATTATATATACTTTCAAATATTTATTTAAGAGGTAGTTAGAAGGGAAATGTAAATCAAAACCACAAAGAGATAGCATCTCACACCTGTTAAAATGGCTATTATTAATAAGGCCAGAAATAGCAAATGCTGGAGAAGTTGTGGATAAAAAAGAACTCTCATACACTACTGGTGGGAATGTAAATTGGTACAGCCACTATGGAAAACAGTATGGAGATTCCTCAAAAAATTAAGAATAGAGTTACCATACGATCAAGCAATCCCTTCTCTGGGTATCTATCCCCCAAATTTGAAAACACTTTTTGTAAAGATATATGTACTCTTATGTTCATTGTCAAGCATTTCCCACAAAAACCAAGATGTGGAAATAACCTAAGTGTCCTTCGATGGATGATTGGATTAAGAAGATGTATGTATTCCATATATGCAATGGAATATTACTCAGCCATAAGAAAAGATAAAATATTGTCGTTTGTGACAACATAGATAGCTCTTGAGAGTATTATGCTAAGTGAGATAAGTCAGACATAAAAGGTCAAGGACCACATGATTTCACTCATGTGTGGGATATAAAATAAAAAGCAACAAACAAACTCATAGATACAGACAACAGAATTATGTTATCATAGGGAAAGGGGCAGGAGGATGAAGAAATGTCAAAATATGGTGACATAAAGAGACTAGACTTTAAGTGGTGAGCACACAATGGAGAATACAAATGTTATTACAAAGTTGTACGCCTGAAATTTATATAATGTTATTAACCAATGTTATCTCAATAAATGTTTTTAAAGTTTATTTAAGATGTATGTAATGGTCCAAAAACGGAGGCAAGTTTGTTTCACCTCTTAGCTTAAGACTCAGTTTCCTTGTCTGTAAAAAGGCATGATATCAATTAAACTTATGAGATTGTTGTGATGCTTTCACAAACACAAAGGTGTAAGACTTAAGGAGAATGATAGTTATGAATTATCTTCATACAATTTCACAAACACAAAGCTGTAAGAGTTAAGGAGAATGATAGTTATGAATTGTCTTACTGAAACTATTGAAGCATACGTGTGATGGCATTTAAGCCATATAACAGCACCTATGAAACTTTCTACAGAAGCTCCCTCATTCACCACTTCTTAACTCATAAACCAGATTAATGATGTTCTATGTTTTCCTGATAAAGCATACTCCCTAGAGCCCCTGTCCCTCTACAGACTGTTTGGGCACTTCTACCACTAATGGAGTTGCATGAATGTTAAGGGTCAGTTTTGTTTAACCCTCGTCCTAGAAAGCTAAGTTAAATGCTTTGTAAAGACTCCATAAAGGTAAGTCATTAATGAAACAATTGCTAATACATTGGAAGAGTACAGACTTTCATAAGCAATTGATGTTTAAATTTTATAAAATTAAGAGCAATCTATTTTGTAGTCTATCTTTCACATGAAAAATTAAGAAAAGTAATCAAAACTTTAATTATTAAGCAACTGCAAAGACCAAATAGAAAAGTTTACATTTAGTGGTTGAACCAATTGGCAGACATTTGGGTTATATTGGCAATATTTGAAACATGAGCTCAGTGTATACTTAATAAAATGCAAGGATTTTACAGCACAGTAGGATTGTGTTACGATATTCGGTTAGTTTGTGATATAAACTACATATATATATTTCAAAAATAAATTTCCTAAATAAAAATATAAGCTACGTGTACAGCATTATGATGCTGCCTGTGAAATAATCTCTATATGTAATTTTCCTGTCCATGTTCCAGAAAAGGAAACTACCATCTAAACCCGGCTGTACCATCTGATTTTGTAGTAGTGATGTTTGGAGTTTAGAACTTAAAGGTGGAACAATAGGGAAGAAACTTCTTTTTAGAAATTTAGAATTCACTTTCACTTTATTGAAATAAGAGTCTTTCACATTAACTAAACAAGGAGCTCATTAGACTGACGTGGCTCTAATGCTGTGGCAGCTTGTATAAGCAAACCAAAATCTAGGCCTATAAATGGCTCCAGGTTACAAAATCAAAGGCTAAAGACAAATCGCCAACCAAATAATTTCCCTTCTTTGCTTCTGCACTTTTTCTGTATGTCTTTCCTCTGGCTCCTGTCAGCAGAGTGCTCTTAACCACTCCTGGTTTGACCCTGCACATTTAGAATGGCTATTCGCTCAAAAAAACTCTTAAAATTTTTAATACATCTCAGTTTACCTTTTAACAGATCTATAAAATGGTATTAACAGACCCATTTATGGACTGTTTACAGCTCCATGTTTAGGCTTCCCTGCTCCAGTCTAATCTGCACTATTTGCTCAGTGGTAATGAGTAGATATATGATAGTTCTAATCAATAATGGAAGATATAAAGGAAAAACAGAAAAACATCTTTTGTTTTCAGTTGATGTGATTAGATTGAATTTAAATTAGATAACATTTTGAGAACCCTAAACTCAAATTTTTAGAATTGCAGAGTGTAAAGGTTATCTTCTATTTAAATGAAAATGTAAAAAATACTGTTTGGAATATTCAAAAACAGAGATTCCTTATTGCCTCACTTATTTTAAATATGTATTTTTTTTCTGTTTCTTTTCCTAGTGTCAGACAGTTTTTTCTAATCTATATGTATTTTGCTGTTAACAAGAGTATTTGATAAATTAATTAAATGCCAAATAGTTTGACATGATTCTCATTTCTTCTTAGAGTCTTCCTGCTTTAAATGCACACTAAGTAGATTAACAAATAGAAGAAAAACACTGGAAGAATCACAAGTTAATTCTTTGCTTTTTAATAATGTAAGAAAAGATGAAGAAAAGAAAAGATGTTAATACTATGGGTCAAAGAAACAGAAAGAGAGACTGAGAGAGAGAAAGAGAGTGAGAGAGAGAGAGAGAGAGAGAGAGAGAGAAATTCTGCTCGTTTTTTATGATGTCATTGTTTCTGAAATAAGAACAATGGAACACTAACCATAAATGGCTTCATTAATTTCCAGGCATAGCCTCTAGTATTGCCCCAGATTGAAGGTGAGATTTAATGACAATGTAAGATATTTAACTCTTGGGAATCTATTGTTTAGTTTGGCCTTAAGTTTGTTATAGTTATAAACCACAGAAATGCAGATTTCAGAGAATCAATAATTGGAGTAAGAATGAAATTATATGTTCCAGATCAAAGGGCTTTTTGTGTATATGTATTTGTAATACAATACTGATAATTTTCATATAATTTCTTTACACATAGGAAAGATACTTCTAATTTTAGGTAGAGGTGATCAACCAACCAGTGGTAAATATTAAGAGAAAAACATCAATAATTTTTACAGTACAGTTGTATAATGGATAGAAGGTTCTAACTTCATGTTAATGGATATATTTATCAAAATTAACTAATGCCTATTTCAGATTACTATTTTGCTCTGTTAAAACCTAAGGTGTAATATCTAAATGCTTGCTGTTGCTGAATGTATAAGTACGATTTAATAACATCAATCTTTTTTTTTTGGTAATAAAGAAGAGAAAAAAACCTTTATTTTTGCCAATGAAAGGAAAGATATTTGATTAAATCAGATTTCTGTAAATATTAAATTTTGCATGCTTTGTGTTGCTACACAACAACATAAAATGATCGTCAAGTTAAATGCCTTGAAAGTTGAACTGAGAACTGTTGTTTGTACATTTCTTAGAGGGGAAGCATAAAAAATTTGTCACTGTAGTGCAAACATTATTGTGTATTGATACGTATTATTGATGATGATGATAGGTATTGTATGCAAATCTACAGTACAAAAAATCTTCCCATGATATTAAAATGAGATGATGATATGTCAAAATAATTTGTCAATTAGAATGTTTCTTAAGTGCTTAACAATTTTCCTTTCTAACTATAAATCATGTCGTTGAGTAAAGGCAGCATCAGCTACATTGTGGACAAAGGATATTAAAAGATGTTTCTATTCATATAGTCAGCATATGTCGGTACCTAGAAAATGACAGACATTTAGTAAATACTAAAAAATGTTTGCTGATGGATGGGTATGAAGCTATGAGGAAACTGCATAATAAATGATTTGATATTTTAAGGAATATCTTTTCATTAGATGTATCTTATAAACATACAATTTTAGATGTTGAGAGATAAAATTATGAGTGCAGATTTGTAAGGTGATCAGAACAAATGTTTGCCTTTTCCTTTGACCCAATCATTCTTTTTAAATATACATACAGAGATAGTAATTTTTAGAGAGCAAGTGGGTAGGAACTGTGGGGGTACGTTAGGAGCCTAATGGTGCCCGTGTGATTCTAGGGGGAATGGCTCCAACAAAAAAAGCTGAAGGCAAGAATAATGCATTCCCAGTAGAACATGGAAGTCTGACTTGGGAACTGGGCAAATTAATTCCTGAGAAGAGAATGTGATTAAGACCCAGCTAAAGAGATACACACTGCAGGAAGGCCCATACATTTTGTTGTTGAAAATATTGGGGGGATCAACTTTTCTTCTTTCGACCTAAATTTTTGCTGTTTAAGTCCCGCAGTCTGTGATATTTTGTTATGACAGCCCTAGCAAACTCATATAGTTAGTAACCAAAATGCACACAAAATCTCTGTAAATACAACAGGTTTCATTTTTTAAAAAATAAATCCTTATTTTCAACTACTAATCTGTTCTTAAACTCTACAACTGTATTATTTCAAGAACATTGTATAAATAAAATCAAATGTTATACACACTTTGGGGATTGGCTCTTTTCACTTAGGATAATTCTCTTGAAATCCATCCAAATTATTGTGTGCAACAATAAATAGTGTATTCTTTTTTATTGTTGAATAATATGCCATAATATAGATATACTACAGTTTGTTTAACCTTTCATTACTGAAGGATATTTGAGGTGCTTACGGTTAGGGGCTATTAAAAATAAAGCTGCTATTAACATTCATGAACAGGTTTTCATGCAGATCTATAAGTTTTTATTTCTCTGGGGAAAATGCCCAAGAGTGTGATCACTGAGTCACATGGTAAGTATTTTTACTTTTATAAGTGCTATACTGTTTTGTAGAGTGGCCGTACCCCTTTACATTCCCACCAGCAATGTATGGGAGGTCCAGTTTCTCTACAGCAGGAAACCGATAGTATATGTGCTATGTAAATGTTTCCAGAACATCAAAATACGGGAATCTTCTTTTAAGTTAGCATGCCCTGTACATCTAAGCCCAGTAGTGTGCTGGTAAGCTAGCTCTCTGGAATTTAGAAGGGTAAAAAGCCCTGATTTATAAAAATTACAAGGTGTCGATTCATGTTACGGCTGATTTCAAACTACTGCATGGCTTCACTGAGAGCAAAGTTGGGAAGACAGGCATACAAGTGGTTCTCACGAGCTGGCACAAGCCATTTCCAGCACACTGCTGCACAGAAACACACATGCGCGCTCACACACACACATACACACACACACACACACCAGATTTATCTCCATCATGAACAGAGATAGAAAATTAAATAAAATGATGGCATGAATTTAAAAACATGATGACATAATCAAATGCAGAGACAGATATAAATTAAAAAGTACAGCATGGTACAATTTTGGCAATAAGAATATGTTAATGTGTACATATATTTACATAATAAAAGAAATTAAATACACCAAAATGTTAATAGTATTTATTTCTGAGTAATTGGATGATGAATGATTTTAGTTTTTCTGATGGTATATTTCTCAGTATTCCAAGTCTTTTCAACACATGTTTTCTTTTAATCAGAAATAAATAACATATACACAAAAAGAGAATAAGCGTCCAGAGGTAGAAATGAAAACCAAGAAAGACTTGCAGAAAGTGACATGTGTGAGAGAGACAACCACAATTAGAAAAGCCTGCAGAGGACTGCATATCATCAGGGGAGGGCCAGATTTAATTGAAGAAAGATCGAGGGAACTTTCAGAGACCTGATAGAGGTTATAGAGAAATTTGCCAATGACTGATTGTGAGTTCCAGAGGTTCTTGTCCAGAAGGGATTTCAAGAGTTGAGTAGGATGGAAGACAGATTCAGAATGAGGGAAATCCAGAAGGGATTTCAAGAGTTGAGTAGGATGGAAGACAGATTCAGAATGAGGGCTCTATGGGCATAGATTTCTGCATGAGAGTCAGGCCTGAAAGCCTCAGCCTTCTCTCCACAGGCTTGTTAGGGTAACAAGGTAAGCAAAAATCAATAACATAAAGAGATAATTCCTATGATCAGGCAGGCAGATAGAGATAGAGAGGCTACAAATATTGGGGAGGGGTAAGGATCTTAACGTGAGTGTGTGGAATTCAAAGAAGATGAGAAGGTCAGAAATGGGGCAAAGTTACCAGGAACATGCAGGATTTAGAGGAAATGTATGTCAGCTAGAAATTGTTGGTGTTGGCTTTAAAGATGATCAGTAAAGGGTCAGTTACACTGTAACCTTTTAAAAATGGGCATATGATACCAACACAAAACAATGTATGAATACACATGATTGTGATTGTATGCGTAATAAAACGATGGTTCCTAAATCAACATTTAATGAAAATACTCAATGATAATTTCCTTTGTGAAGAAAACAGTTAATTGTGAAAAATTAACCTCATTGGAAAATATAAAAAGCAATCTGATAAACTTACATATAATATCACCTGAAATTCGTAAGTGTTAACATTGTACAGCATTTGCTTCAGATTAGTTTTTAAGAAAATTTGACAATGTGCCTATGTTTATTTTGCCATTCCTTTTCCTTCTTTTCTAGAGGTAACCTCTATCATGAAGTTTATTTATTTTTTATATTTATGCTGTGTATTCATTTTAACATAGATATATATCCATGAAAGCATGTAATATTATTTTTTGAGTTTTAAAATTTTATTTAAATTTTATGTTATTATCAAAATCATGTTTTCTTTATCTGCCAATGTAAAACTAGGTTCTTTTCCTTATACTTGAGAGCTCCTTTCCATCACATGACTATATCATGATTTAATTATTCATTTAGCTGTTGGTAACATTTTGGTTACTTTCAGTTTTTAAAATTCCAACAATGTCATAATCAATATTTGTGAATACATTTTCTTGAATATATGTGCAAAAATTTCTCAAGAGTACATGCTTAGAAGAGAAATTACTGAATTGTGAGGTATGGCTATTTTCTATTCCCTTATTAATTACTGCAAAATTGCTCTTTAAAGAGGTTGTATCAATTTCCACTTGAACCAGCAAAGTTTGGAAATACTCATTTGCCTAAACCCTTGTCTACACTTGGATTGCCAGACTAAAAAATTTGCCAATTTGATAGGTAAGAAATTATATCTCACTTTTAATTTGCATTTCCTTGATTATCAGTGAAGTTCAACTTCTTATCATTTGTTTATTGACCATTCTTGCATCATCTTTTATGAATTTCCAGCTCATTTTATTTTCCCATCATTTTTTTCCTTCTGATTACCATATTATATATCTTTATATATTATATTACATATACTATATGTTATGTATACACATATATGTTCTAGAATTTTTTTTTGCTATACACATTTCAAATCTTTTTAGTACTTAGTTTTAGTTTTGATTTTGGTATTTGGAAGATTTTCAAAATGATATAATTGAACTGATCACATTTTTCTGTTTAAAATTTCTGCCATCATGTCTGATTTGTTTGTCATTAGTAAAATATTTCAATCTTTAATAGAATCCATGGAAATAGCTCAGACTATTATTTCATGGGTAGAGCTAACTCAGCAATGAAGATAGAATGCTCGAAATTGTATGACCAGACTCAGAATGATCATTTTCCAAAGAGTACTATCAATCATATGAGAAATATATTACTGATTACAAAATACTGCTAAGTAGGCAGGACTGTAAATGCTGAAAAGAATAAGTATTTCCTATTCACTTTGCTTTGTACATGTTTTGTGTGTAGTATAAGCTTGATTGATGAACTTTAAAGTTGTTACAGGAAATGTTTGGAGCAGATACAGAAAACAAAATCAATAGTGTCTAAGTAAACTAGTTTCATATGAACAGATTTATTATCTTGAACTTTCACTCCAAATGCCCTGTCTAATTTTGTTATAATAAAAGTTAAATATATTTATTATAAAGCAACAGAGAACAGATAACTCTGATGTGGCAACATTAAAATCTCAGGGTTTGGATATAATTTGTGAGCACAGCACTATTTTTTGTTTCTTTCAGAAATGAGTCTTTACCCATATGAAAGTCATTTCTTTGTTTCCTCTACCCCACTTCCTTGAGGACAGAGTACAACCAAATTCTGCTCAATTTTCACAGTAATTTGTTTCCTGACCATTCTTGCCTCATCTTTTATGAATTTCCAGCTCATTTTATTTTCCCATCAAAGCTAAATTTTTTAGTTCTGAAAGAATTCAGGAGTAGGTTTTGTTAACTCGTGTATCTTAGAGTTAGTTATGTTTATCTGAGGTCCATGTATGGAGAGATTTGTTAAAGGTAATACGATATTATAGAGCTCTCTAACTCATATGACCTGTTTTCTATGAACATAAATAACTTTGTTTATACATATATTTAAACACATTTTTTAAAAAAGAACTTGTTTATTTGTCTTTACTCCGTTAGTGTTCTTGTCAGTTTCATGACTTAAAACTATTATTTGGTGTGATTGCCTCAAATTTATTTCTCCAGCTTCATTGAAATTATTAATCCAGAAGTAATATCTCCACTTGCATTTTGAATAAGCTTCTCAAAGTTAGTATTTCTAAAACTGAGTTTCTGACTCATCCTACTCCATCTTCAAACCTGCAACTCCCATAATCTTTCCTGCCTCAGCAGTAGTAATTTTATTCTCTTAGTTGTCCAGGTAAAATGTGGCAACATTCTCTCCCTCATCCTTTCTTATACCAAAACCCCATCTCTAAGAAAAGTCCTATCACCTCTGGCATTAAATGTCTAGAAGCAAACACTTTTCATCATGTTTCCTGCTACCATCCTGGCCCAAACAATCATCAGATAACCAGTCTATGACTTATTGCTATAATCTCCTAACTACATTTGGAGTTTAGTAATGTTTTTGGAGGTCAGGACTTAAAGTAATGCTGAACAGAAGTGCTAAATTGTTTGGACATCATGCGCATTTCACGTTCAGAAAAGTATGTTGGTCAAGGAAGCAAAATATATGTGATGGTTAATTTTATGTGTCAACTTTACTTGGCCACGGGTGCCCAGATTTTTGGTTAAACATTATTCTGGATGTGTCTGTGGGAGTTTTTTGTTTTTGTTTTTTGATGAGTTTAGCATTTGAATTAGTAGACTAAGTAAAGCGGATTGCCCTCTCTAATGTGGGTGGCCCTCATCCTGTCCGTTGAAAGCCTGAATAGAACACATGTTGTGTAAGGAGAATTTACTCTTTTTGCCTGACTGTTTTTGAGCTGAAACATTGGTTGTTCTGCCTTTGGACTTGGACTCAGAGTAGAACTTACACCATTGACTCCTCTGGTTCCCAAGCCTTTGGACTTAGACTGGAACTATTCCATTTGGCTTTTCTGAGTCTCCAGCTTGTCAACTGTAGATCTTGAGACTTCTCAACCTCCACAACCATGTGAGCCAGTTCTTCATAATAAATTAATCTCTCTCAGGGAAAATATTTCTGTTCAATGTGAGAAAAATATCCTTTAGAATTAGAATGTTTCCATTTTAAAAAGAGACTTTTAATGAAGTTGTGAGCAACTTGTAACTAAAAGTTTTTAAGTTAAAATGGTGCTAATCTGTTTTAGAGGGATATGATAAATGGGATCTTATATATGTCTATCTAATGCATAGTTGAAGAAACAGTGATATTAAATTATATTCTTTCTCTCTTCGGAATATGTACTAAAAATAAAATAGCCAAATGAGCACACAAAAAGAGACAACATAGTGTTGGGCACATAACAGATAGCCAATGAATCTATGTAGAATTAATAGATTACCAATTGTAATATGTTACAACACTCAAAGAATCATAGAGATATTATTTATCCATCATCTGTGAAGGATTTAGTTGTTCAAGATTACACAATTCTTTATTTAGAGACTATCAATTCTACCCATATGCTTTTGGAGCTAAATTATTTCAATATTTTTGCTACATACTTCATGTAAACTACAGACTGACAAGTCCCAAATCTCCAGCATTGAATTCACCATGTAGGTATATGTTCTATAAATAGACATAAATATACTTACAGAAAATACTAGAATGCTGATATCTTTATGTTCAGGAAAATACACCTATGGAATTCACTACTTGGTTTTCATATAATAGCTGATGAAATCCAAAAAGCTAGATGCATTAGGGATTTTTCCATAGTCACTTGAAATTGTGCGTAGTGTAAATAAGCATTTTATTTTTGTATATCTCTATCTACATAGTATCTTGAAGTCTTAAAATAATGAAAATGGAACCTTATTTTCTAAACACTTTTTAGTAAATGGCTAAAAATTCTTTAGGACTTGGTATTACCTGATATTAAGCTTATATCAGTACAATTGCTTTAAAAACCCATTTATTAAATAATCAAATTTGGTGACTTTTTTGTACTGGTGTTTATAAGTAAGTCAGACGAGTGTTTGGAATTAAAAAATTGGTTCAAACTATGTTACAAACTACCTCTATGGCCTCACAACTGAATGTTTGATGCTTCCCAAATACTGTTTAACTTAATGCCAGAGACAATCTCTGACAATTCATTTTACCAAAATTTACTGCTAATGTGTTACAGTCTATGAGTGTTTTCTTATAGTGGACAAGTGGCATTATCTCTTTTGAATTGTAGCTATTTATCTTTATTTGATTTGATATTTTTTCATACATCCTCAAGTGTTACCTCTTTTCATGTCTTTAAACTTCATAAACTTCAAAATACTATACGGTCTTTCAATTAAAACAAATTAGTATCACTCTTATTTGGAAAATCTTACAATTGTTGAAAGAAATATAGTATTATGGGGTGTTATAAAATGGGGTTAATAACTAGCAGTGATTCTTAGCAGTTGGTAATTTTGTGTAATGTTAGATAGCACTCCTCTCATACACATCTATCCTTTTCAGGTGTATCTAGTTCAACTCAACAAGCCCCTTAAACAAATTTGTTATTGAATTTCTCCCAAGAGTATATATGATTGAGAGTGTTAGAGACCTCATTGGACATTAGAAGATTGTAAAGGATCATCTTCACTTCCAGACTGACAATCTTAATAAAATCTAAAGAAATACATTGAAGAAGCACAATGTCTTAGGGCTAGCTCTTCTCTCCTGTAATTATAGTGATAAAGAAATTAAGGACAGTCCTAAGTCATTTCAGTTATCATTTATCTTGTTCAGAGGAGCATCTCAAGCTCTCAAGAAATTAAAAAAAAAAAACTTCCTGCTACCATTTCCTTGCTATCCTGTACTATTTTTCTACAGAAATCTTCAAAAATCCCCAAATTGTTGAAGTGGAACAGACACACAGTAATGCCATGTCAAAATTTATTTATGACCTGCCAGTTAGGATGGAAAAAAAAATGGAGGATTTTAAAAACAGTACTTACTTGCCAAGAATTCCATGGTCAGGAGGTACACCTCACTTGTCAAGCTAGAACTGGAGACAGTACAATCTATATTTGTGATTATTTGCTTGGGTACACTATCCATTTTCCCAGATCCTACATTAATCATTTTATTTCTACTTGCAAGACATGACATTCCAACTTCAGGATAGAAAACTGTTTTTACTTTTCTTGCGTATTTCATGATTTTCACAGACTTTATTGATTTTAATAGACTACTTATTTTCAACATAACAAGCCATTCCCTTTTGACTGTCATGTGTTGTAAAAGTCTGTGGGATTATTCAGTTATTTAGAATTTGGAATAAATTTGTCCATAAAGACAATGCTACAAATACACATAAAATTTTTGTGGCTAATGGAGAAATTTCATCTACTTCATGATGTACCAAAATTGTGATCCTAGAAGTAACATTTTTTTGTGCTAATCATCATCTATAATTTCGCTTCCATTGGTATAGGCCTTTCCCAGGCATCTATCCAACCATCTATTCATTTAAAAAATATTGTACTAGTGTATAATAAATGCCAGATATTAAAGATTTAATAGTATCAGAAACACTATTTCTGTTCCGCAAAAGCATATAGTCTAGCACAGGTAACACAAAGTACTAGGCAAAAACAATAGAGTGTTATAACTGTTCAGTCTCTTTCATTGTAGTGTGATGCACTCATTGGTCAAGGGGTAGGCATGAGGCAGAGAGCTCAGTGTAGAGGCTCTTACAAGAATTCAGGAGAGATACAGTGTTGATAGAGGAGACAGAAATCAATGAAAATGAATTTGAGAGATATTAAGGAAGAAAAGGAGTCCAAAATGACACCCAAAACATTGGCTTGGACATCTGTTAAACAGCGAATTGGAGAGAGTTTATATTCCAGATACATTTTGGTAAGAGAAATTATCTTTTTACAAGAGTAAGTAACTGAGGCCAGGACAACCATTTTTCTGGTTAGGGTGATCATTTTAAGTGAACTCCTCACCATTACCAACTTTCTCCTAAAGATTTACTAATCCCTTAATTACTAGTTGTGTTCATTTACACAGCCTAGATTAAAATGAGATTTATTTTTGATAGAACTCAGAGTTATCATTAGGTTAAGATCACTGCATTAGTTTTAATATATTATCTTTTCTCTAACATAAGATAAATCAAGCATTTATCACACTCCGTCTGGCCGCCGTGTTCAAAATTGTTCATAGTTATTAACTGCACAAGCAATAAGGCGGTTCAGCTCAGCCAATAAAGCAATAAACAGCTTCCTCCTCCATCCCTTTGGAATATCAAATATATCAAGAATTTATGCAATGAAAGAACTTGATACTTAAGAAGAATTTCACCGCCATGTATTTTCATGCATTGTTTCCTCATAATTTGCTGCAAATGGCTAGGCTGAACATGTGACATTTTATATTAAATTATAATAACCTATTTACTTAATAAGTTTTCAAATAAATGATTCATAACTCTCTTTGGGCTCAAAATTCTGTTTTCTTTTCAGAATTTTTGGCAGGCGAGTGTAACTTGGGAAAAAATACTTATCCATTTTATTATGCTCGTATATATGTAAATTCAACAGCAAATTTTCATATAAGACTAGATTCTACTTTTTTTTCTTTTTCCTTTTGCTTTATTTTCACGTAAGATTGGATGCATGCTTTTAGTGAACATTACCCAGCCCCTTTCCTGTAAAGCTGACTTTCAGTGCAAATTCCATAGCTTTAGCTTGTTTACTATTTCAGATACCACAATCATTTCATTTCAGATATTATTCTTTTGGCAATATGTTTCTATCCTTATCTTTTAGAATCTGAATGGCATTCAGGCCCTTGCAGATTTGACGCATAACTTGCTCAAACATACAATTTCTTCACCTCCCAGTACATTTCACCTCTCCAGCTATTGCTCCAATTCTTGTAGCTCTTTAGAATATATTTCTTTTGTTCTGGTTTTTACATTTTTCCTTTGGTTAAATACTTTGTCAGTCAGAAAATAACCTATTGAATTAGTTTTATGCAGTGTAATTTAATACAATATTGTGTATTTCTAATGGTTATCATTTTATTAATGTTGCTCTCTCATTGCCTTATTTATCATTCATATTTCTTTGGCAATTCTCTAAAAGAAAACCACTTTTCTTGCATTTATCATCACTTTTTTCAACCACTGTCAATTTAAACTATGCTTAAGACTCTCAGAAAGAAACTTATCTTTTGTTAATAATAGTAAAAACCTAGTGAACAACTTTTAACATTTTTTTGAGAAAAAAATAACAGAAGTTTTGGAGAAAAAACTGTTCGTCCTCTCTCTTTTTAAGGAAAGATTTAATTTGAATGATGAAATTTTAGGAGTCCATTAAAAGCACTTATAGCTATTGCTTCCAACAGCAATAACAACAACAAACATTTTTAACTGCCTGAGATTGCTGAGTTAGAAGGAGGAATGATTTAAATCTGGTTAGGAATTTACTATGGTTGGGCCATCAATGTTAACACAAGCATTTCCCTGATCCCCAGATAATCAAAGCTGTCTATTTTGATCTCATATAATACAGAAAAGAAAAAGTTTAATTAAAGACTTAATTTATGTATGGTTACGTTTGTCAGTCCATGTTTACCGTATCTCAGATCAAAGATATCGTGTTGCTGTTGCTACAGTTAACTTGATTAGTGAGTCCATCGTGGTCATAAGATCAAGGAGTACAATTTTTTTTTTTTATGATCAGCTTCCATGAATAGTCTCAATCGCCACTACCTAAAAGTAGTGAGAAGCCCATTTTATACTAAAAGATCGCTTTCATCTTCTTAAAGGAAAACAAGTGACCATATAACTATAGAAATCATCCAGTAGTACTGTTTTCTGCATCTAGAATGGTACTGAAACTATAATGATGACATGAAGATAGCACTGAACCTAGAATAACAGGTTTTGAGTTTGCTTCTCTGCTTCACCATGTACTAACCATACGACCTGAGACAATATAACTTTTGGAATCATTGCTTTTCATCAATAAAGAAGAATAATTGCTCTTTCTGCCAGAAAGGATTTCTTAAAATATCATCTAAGCTAATGTGTATGAAAAGTCTATAAACTTTTTCATTAATATTATATTTATTCTAACAACCCCTTCTCCATGATCCTCAGTCAGGTTTTTCCTCATATGTTTACTTAATCCAATTCAAGCACCAGTCCTGTTTCCCCTAGTCTCTTCAAAACTGGAGAACCATTATTCACTCACACTCATAAGGCAGATACAATCAGAGAATTGCCTTGACATCTTCTACGTACTTACAAACTGTATGCGCTTTCTCAGAATTCATATTTTCTGTTTGAAAATGGGCATTGTCCTTCCAACCATCCCATTCCCACCTTGCCCCTTACATAGACTAAATACCTCAGACTGAAAAATATAGTGGAATTCTGAAACTGGGTTTAGAGGTGGATATGTCTTTTTAATTTTCTAAACATGACGTTCCCAATATTTTTTTTAAAGAGCAGCTATTTCTGATGAATTTGAACCCTGTAATGAATCAAAGTCTCTGTTAGTTGGAGAAAATGGTCTGTCTCAGGAATGGGAGCTTGACATTGACCAGATAAGATTTCTCTTAGGGAAAATGGCAAGGGCTCTAAACTGTGGTCTAGTTTTTAACTTTTCTCTTTATTTTGTATCCTTCTTCTTGCGTTTTCTTATTGCCTATCTTTAGAGATTTTTTTTTGAAAGCTCATCAGCATATCTACAAGTAGGAAAAAATTAAAATTTAGTGAAGTTTGTATGATACATAGCAGCAGTGGTTATATTAATTATTTAGCAATCGCTTTAGCATGAGAACTAGCCAATCAGATAGGACACTGGAACCAAGTTCATGTACACGGGAGTATTACAACTGGATGTCAGCTATGCTTACCAGTAACCTTAATAAAAGTTTGTCAGTGGGAAGAGTTGTAATAAATACATATAATTATAAAAACAGTTGCAGCATTCACCTATTTATTATAGGCATAAGCCACTTAAAAACTGTTGCTGGCCTTACTTCAAATTATGTGAAAGGAATTCTCAGAAATGTATGCTTTAGACTAGGTTTTCACATATTTTCAAACAAGATGTTACAATAGGTAAAACAGATTAAGGCACAGCTGCTCTAGTTAACGGAGAGGAAGGAACCTCTGGTAGCTTCTCCATCGACCCCTGAGATGTCTCCACGCCAATGTCGTACAACCATTTGAAAGTCTCAAAGAGCAGATGTTTCCGACTCCTGAAAGCCAAATCTGTATTAATTTCTGTCAGTAGAAAAGATAAACAACAACATTTGATATAAGTTTTTTTTCGATACCTGGAGCAGAAGTTTTAGTATATAAATACATTGACTTAAGTGGCCTTCTGGTATATTTCTTCAAAGTTCGAGAATTATGAAATTTTAATGTGCTACAATTCGCTAAATATATATTGTACAGAAGATCCAAAGGTAAAGAAACATAAGCTCTGCATTCAAGGAACTTCATCGTTCTAGTAGATTAAAGGAAACCAATCACAGTAATCAAGGCGTAATATCTGTCTTGATTCCTTATTTGGCTTTTCCCAATTTTTGTTGTCTTCTGTCACTATAATATGCATTTTATTTTCCATGAGTTAGTTATGCCAAAGAAAATTCTACAAAAGATCCCATAGCTCTAGAAGAAAACGTAGTCTTTCTGAAGATGCCCATTCTCTCCTGAGCCTCCCTTCCAGCTGGTACCCCTTAAGGTTCCTACGCCTGAATTTTTATGACATATTCAAGACAAAGAGGGAGCCCGTTCATAAACACAGGAGAGGAAATAAGAGATTCTGGGATGTTATCCACAGATGTTAGCTCTTAAGAACCTTCCTGAAATTTTTATGCTTTATGTTAAATTTATACTTGTACTAAAAAATAGTTTCTGTCCGTTTTTATTGACAGGATAGAGTATATTTTAAAAAGCAGCAGTTTTATGATTTTGTTAAATTCTACCTTACAGATGCTTATCTTTAGAGACTGTAGCAATGCTGCTGTGTGAAATCCGTATTTTCTTTAAAACCTTTGGTGTCAGTCTATATTGATCTGGTACTGGCACGCTGGCATTCGACTGGTGACCTTCTCCACACAATTTAACCATAGTCTTTTATTGTTTGTTTTCTTAGCATATTAATATGAGTTTGCTGTCAGATCATTTAAGAAACAGATTTTTTACATTTGTCCATAGGTAATGGAGTGAGGTGGACCTATACATGGCAAATACTAAAATAAGACAGAATGATAAATCTCTCTGTCGCTGTCCCATCTTTTACAGAAGAGGTGTTACCCTCTAATTCCCCCATGCTATGGACAATTTGCACATATTAAATGGTCCTTATCATTTCCTATAATTAAGGTGTTTCCACACAGTTGAGGAGATTTTTAAAGTAACATATGGCTCATTAATGTCTTATTGGTAAGTTCCAACCAGATAACAAAGAATTTAAAGATGTGAGTATAAATTGAATTTATTTCATTTTTATTCTGCTTTGTAAGTTCAAGCTCTTACATGTCTTTTTTTTTTTCAGCATATCTGTCCGTACTACATACAAGTAGGAACTAAATTGAATGTGTCCAAATTTATATTTGAATGTCATGCTTCCAGGGAGATAATAATCCTACAACATTATTTAAAGAAATAGAATAACCTCCCCTAAACATCAAACGAGAGTTATAAAATATTAAGAATTGATACATATTCTTGTTTTAGTCAAACGATTACAAATATTGGAAAGGTAATTTTATATATTTTAAGTGGAAATAATTGGAAATATGTCAATATGAATGCAAGAAAAACAAATTATACCTTGACTCATATGCTGAATGTACACAAGATTCATTTTTTCCATACAGATACCATGCATTCTCCTACAAGTCTTTCTGAGTGTTAATGAATTGGACTGTGAACATTGGCTATAGACATTGGCCAATGAGTAATAGGGTCTCTAGGTCACTGACAATCACATACAGCAGAACTCCAACCAATTGTACCACCATAAAAAGAGAAAAACATATGATTTCTGAGCATGCTTTGCAAGAGCCATTTGGAAATGCTTTTGTGTGACCCTTGCTACATACAGATACAGTAGTATTGACCAAGGCCATGTGTTGGTCAATACTATCATCAACTCCTATGCATATTCAAATTGCATATCTATATCTTTATATGCTTATATCTAATATAGTTACAATTATTCAAGTAGATGCTTGTATCTTATAAAATACAATAAAAATGATCGATAGAAGAATTATTTAGTGACTCACTAAGAATCAATTAAACAGAAAAGCCAAACCTTTAAAAATAATAATTTATCTTATCACAGCACACAAAAGTTATCTTAAACATTTACAGGCTTTTGTTTTTTTTCTAAAAGTTTTCTTTGAATAGTATAATTTATATCTTCATGGAAAGGACAGTTTATTCCATTCAAGGACATTACTTCACGTGCAAAGAGCATTTTAGATCTAGAATATGGTAAGATAACAGCCTTTATAAAGAACACAGAGAACAAGGCTTTATAAACGATACCCCTTTAGCTTTGATGAATATGCTTTTCATAACAAACGTCCTAGCTGTAACATAAAAGAAAATTGTTTTTAAGTAATACTATTTTTACATAGAGATTTGGCTTGAAGTCTTGCTTGCTTTCATTTTTGCAGAAAAAATCTCTAAAAAGAAGTGAAAGTGAGACTCCGGGACCATGCTGACTTACCCAGGAAGGCTCCAGAGCTGTAGCCCTGACCTAGGCCTCGCCAGGGGCTTCCTCTCTCCTCCCTTTCTGCCTCCCAGGTTCAGTGATCTCACCAGCTGTCTTAGACTCTTCTTGAAACCAGCCATCTGTGCTCTGTCACTCTCCAGCAGCCGATCAGCTCCATGTGTCCAGCAGATACGCTACACAAAGGAAATCAAGGTCACCAGGAACAAGAATTCAACAATGGAACTTTTCTAGCCCCTGCGTGAACAACTTTTAGATATCCCTGAATTACTTACTTTCTTTAACTTCTCCATTGTTGACCTTCAACTCCTACTTTTTCACTCAGTTAATTTTAATATTACTTTTTTAGCTCAACTTAGAATTCCACACGTGTCTCCCAATACAAGAATTCTTCCATCTTCACACTGTGGCTAAGAATTCCTCAAACATTGCTGATGTTGATGCATGTTCCTCTGAGTTCACACTATCATACTTTCTGTCAATCTTAGTAACCAAATTTTTTTAGGGACTGTAAGAACAGAATTCCGATTTTCATTCTAAGCACTTGGGCTACTTATAAACTATCACACACACAAAAAACCCAACTGTCTCCTATATTTTCTCTTTCTGCAGTTATTTTTTTTCTTTTCAGCATCCTCGAGTATCCCAGGCCTGAGGAAGCTATAACTCAGTGTTCCTGGATCACACTATTTAGACCTCTTAAGTATGAGCTTCCATCTGCTTTCCAGTTACCCCACTGCCTTCATGGCTCCAGCAGCTTCTCTTTGATGTAGACACTCTAGGCTGTGGGGCATTACCCAGTAAACAGAATATAAATTATTATTGTGTATTTTCATTTGTTTCAATATTATTAATCCCTCTTCCTTCCTTGAATACAAGAGATGTGCTTGGGTTACCTTCTTCATTCCTCATTGTACAATTCAGGAATAATCCTTGGAAGATTTTCATGTAGCAGGTTCCCAATAAATATAGTTCATTTCCCAAATCATTAACCAATTGGACTTAATCTCTCCCCATGAATGCATGGTATGAAACTAAGACATTGTTTAAGCTTTAGTCGAAACTATTGTACCTTTATGGTTAATGTAATCTTTGACAGATACATTAAAGTAAATTAAATGCTATAGCAAATAAACTCAAAATCTAGTGGCATAAAACAAATGTAAATTTGTTGTTCATATAATAGTTTCCTGCAGGTGTTTGGCAAGAAGCCTTCTTTTTGGCAATTCAAGGACTGGGCTCCTTTCACTTTATTGCCTCCTTGCCTAGGACTCTGAGGTCCTCTGCTGAATGTCTGTATCTGGCAGACAGACGGGGAGAGAAATTGTACAATAGATTGTTAAGGGCCTGGGCATTTCTTTCTGCATTGAATTGGCTGAATACAGTCACGTGGCACTACATAGTTATAATAGACTCTTTCAAATATAATCTTGCAGTGCACTCGGGAAAAAATAGGAAATGGGTTTTAGTGATTCATCGCCTGTCCCTATCACACAAAGTGATCACCATAGGTCAGAACTATGAGCTTCTTCCTGTGTTGCTGACAGCCCCTGGAACTCAAGAAGTCAAAAAGAAGCTTACTCTTCAAACGTCAGAGCCATAAACATTAAGATTTAAAGTTAGAGGGGATAGAAAGTGAAGATTGTTGGTTATTATTCTCACAGGTTGTAAGAAGAATTACGTGTACTCCTTGTGATGAATACTCCCCAGGTGGAGAAAGAGCATGGTACATTTCATCTTTATCATCCAGTATGAAAAAAACGAACAAGAACAGATCACTCTGCCTTTCCACTAATTTTGCAGTGGTTGGATTCAGAATAAGGTCATCCTGGTTCCTTGTATCTTTGAGAACGTCCCAATTCATTATTACGAATATACTAGAGTTTCCATCAGCACCAGAAGCTACCTCTAGAACCAAGATCCCAAGTTCCAAGTAAATGTTGCCTCATGTACAATATTAATAATTTGAAAACCATTCATTCAAAGTATCAATTTTTCATCAACAGATATAATTTCTCCCTTTGTATTATTATCTATATTAACTCAGTGTTATTTTGTTCTTTGTTGTCTTGCAAATTCTCCTTTACACTCATTTTTTTAGGAAAAAGAAAGTTTAATAGTAGCACATTATTAATTTTATTTACCTTTTAAAAGTATTTTTACCTACATTGTACTATTTGACCTTTTCCTAGAAAATTTCTATGGTATTTGTTATTATTTTTAGCTTTTAGATGACAAAATTGAGGCTTAAGGAATTAAATAGACTTATCTAAAATCCCACAGTGGCTCAGAACACAGTTTAAGAATCAGGACTTGAATTTATGTTTTCTAATTAGCCTTTCTGGCTCGAAATCTTATGCTTAAAGGATCTCATCTTAACAGGGTTATTAGATGCCATTAAACCTATCCAAAAAGCACTACTAATATAGAAAGAGTATTGTGAATTCTCATACAAAACAGATGTCAATCTCTTTGTTTAGATGATATTAAAGAGATTTACTCTTCTGCTCTCAAAAAAAAAAAAAAAAAGCCAAAATATCTAATTATGGGAGCACAAATGTTTGAAGACTACTGAAATATCTTAACTGAGAGAAGATAAATGAAAGTGGTGGATAATTATGAATTCTTCGATTAATAAAATAATTCTCCTGGCATATCAAAATTCCAATAAAATATATACATATGAATCAGTATGTTTTTCCAAATAGTAATAATTATAAATAGCTAGGAATAAAAATAATAGTTATCATTAATTAAACAGGTACTATATATGCAGCAAATATTCATGGTCCATATTAATGTCTTTAATTTACATAAAACTAAACTGAGGCTGAAAGAGGTTTATTAACCTGACCTAGTATCAAATTGATATGAAAACCCAGATGTGTCTAATTCCAAAGCCAAAACAATTCTCATATTTTATAAATAGGAACGTTTTTCCAATGAATAGAAATAATGTACATATTAATATATCAATATCAATATATTAATAATATAAAACCTATGTGTAACATACAAATAAGGACAGAAAAAAGTAGTTTCAATTTCTGTAAATACTTGATCTTTTCAAAATATAAAATAATATAAAATATGAGAAAAATAGTTTTTACATGATAAAATGATCAAAAATAGAATCCTACAGAGATTTATCATGGTGGGAGGTGTCAAAGCTGACCCACTCTGGTGGAGAAGAGTGACCCAGCATTGGACTCTTGAGAGGCAGACAGAGCTCTCATCACTGGAGACTTCCTATAATTATCCACAGAAGGAAGAGAGGCAGGCAAAGCAAAGAGATAGGGGATTTAGGAACATGTGATATTTGGGGGTCTTTGAGAGTGGTCATCCACAGAGAACTCTATCTACTATTTCTGAGGTCCTGGGCCCAGGTGTGAGGTTCAGGAGTGAGATTCCAGACTCTACAGAAGTCACTGGTAAAATTAAGATGGGCCCTCAGTCCTCAAGGAATAGGATTTACTTACCAACATAGGAATTAGATACTGACACCAAGACAGGATCTACTTTTCAGAACTGGGGAAGGAATCAGAACCAAAGTAGCTTTCAGAGTTGGGTGGAGGCCTGGGGAGTGGCCAGGGGCAAGGACGACCTCCTTCTGCGCACTCCAGTGCTGAATCAGAGAGCTTGGAGTATCTCCTGATTATGTTCACCTTCAGATCTGGGAACAGGCTCATCTGCCCATAGGATTCAAATAGCCCTACCTGGGGACAAAAGAAAAGAAAAAGAAAACATCAAGAAATGGAGGAGATCCTGACCTGCATAAAACCAAGTATGTCAAGGATTATTTTTGAAATTAGGTCGACTAGAAACTTATAATGGGTAAATATAATTTATTATACTTAAAATATTACTGAGTGTGAATATGCAAATAAAACTTTGATTGCATGAATCAAAATTAAATATTCTTAAAGAAAAACTGTCACAAAACTCTTTCAAAATAAACTATGTAACTCTTTCTGTGCTTCCAAATGGAAAAGAGAAAGCAGAGGAGACCTCATCTAGAAAAAGCCCAAGAGGACACAGAGAGGACAATCTGTTTTTGATATCACTGTTTTAAAATATAGGTTTTATGATTATTTGGGTACTGTGAGACCAACAGATCAAGGTACTACTGTTATTAAAAAGATAGTTTGTTACACTCACAGTTCCCATGAGAAGTGGGCACGCCCTGCCACGGAAGGGGCCACGTGGGGCAGCAGTGGGGCTGGTCAGGAGGTTGAGGAAGTGAGGAAAATCGTGGGCAGGCGAGCGCCTCTCCTATGGTTTACATGGGAAAGAATGGGCAAGGCAGGGTAATCGGCATTAGGATTGGTTAGTTTAAATAATTTCTGTGGGCTTTGGGGCATAGGGATGGCCCTACTTATCTGATATCTGGCCTGGAGTGACTAGGGAAGGGGGATAGTAGTCCTAAATAGAGAGATCGTTAAAGAACTTAGTTTGGGTATGGGTTCTGAATTGGCTGATTTGAATCTGAAAGCTGAACTTTACTATCTCTAGGAGTTGGCTAGTCCTGGGAAGGGCAGTGTCTACAGGTCTCTGCAGGGCCCCAAGATGGCAAAGCATCAAAAATACACAATAAAAAGACTTGATGATACAATCACTCAGGGATCCTCCTGGCCTCCATTTTCCCCAAATCACTTCTGAACGAACAGCTCTATCTGCATCAGCAACTGCTTAAGATCTGCTTTCCATTTTGGTTAAAGTTTTTAAATCTAGAGTTGTCTCCTGTGGTATTAAAGAGTGGGACCTAGTTCCACCATTTATTACATCCCTTTCCTTCCTCTATACAAGTAAACAGACAGATTTTCTAAAACATTTTGTTTTTCTGATTAGTGGGAATAGAAGCAAACAAAGTAATAAATAAGGGCAAGTTGCAAGTTCATTGGAAACCTTAAGAACAATTTCCTAATGGTTATTGCTGAACTTCAAGGGTTAATTCTAAAGATAGACTTTATTTTTCTCAGCACATTTCCTGAGCCTTCTCTCAAAGTCTCTTCTACATATCAGTCCTGTTGAATTCTTTTATCCAGGGGCGACTACTTCAGATTTTTCTCCTCTTCCACTTTGTCCTAGTTGGGTCTAGTGAAGCCTCTTTAGGAAGTGGGTTAAAGGCAACCTATTGGAAACAAATTGCTTTTATAAATGACAATAAAAATATGTATATGTAGTCCATAAGTATCAGTAAATTCATCTTCTACCTCGATATTGTATATGTTCTAGGAAAATTCTAAGAACTTGGGGATCCATGTTTATCTTTAAATGTAAATGAATTATTTCCAAGGTTAACCTCAGGAGACTCTTTACGAACCATTTCTGGCAAGGGGTGTGGCTCTGCTGGAAACTTCAAAAGGCCCAACCACAGCTCCTAGAATGATTTCATGAGCTGTAGGGAGGGACTAGAGATGCTCCCAAGGGACACTGCACACCTTCCTCCTGGTGGAGAAATGGACTAGCATTCTAGGAACTATGGATATATGAATTAGATTTCAGGGGTGTTTCTGGATGTAATAGAAGTCAACCAGCTTTCCAATTGGCTGGAAGCACAAAGCTTTGAGGAAAAGTCAAAAATATGTTGTCTGAAAGCCCGAGTTCAAAAACCATTAATTCAAGGGACAACAATTAAATATCTACATTCATCTTTATATTATCAATTTCTAGATGAGAGCTGATGTATCCTGAAATAGCTTGGTTGAATTAGAATGCATTGCATTGGCAGAGCAGCGTGCTGAGCAAACTGAGGTATTTCATAAACATTAAATTTGACTCCTAGCCAGGTTCATATTTATATATTCTGCTTATAATTTTTCTGGATGTACCTATATGATGTTCCAAAGTGTTAGTGACATGAGAAAAATAGATGGGTCATGCTGGGGGATCTGTGACTGAAGATAGGTATGGAACAACCTGAAGAAATAATTGAACAAAATATTTCTCCTGAAGAGGACAAGGTCATTGCTAGGGACAGGACTTCTGTCCCCACTGATTGCCCATTTTTGAAGTTTTCTTGATCAAGAATTCCAAAGTACACCACTTACCTAATTAACAGATGCCCAAGAATCAATATTTGAGCCATCAAGAGGTTGACTGTTTTAGGCAAACCATCATTTTCCTTATTAGGAAACCAGGAATATTTTCATTCCACTCTGTTATTTGCTAGTTGGATGTTCGAAAAAGGAGTGAGAGCACTGTGAGAGTACTGAGATGAAGTTTGAAAACAAGTATTACAGTACAATAATAATCCTTCAAACCTTAGCTCAAACCCTCTACTTTCTAGGAAAACTTTTCTCTCCAATTCTTAGAACACTCTCTATGCTCTAAAATACAAGAGAATATTTTCTACTTAGCACTTAATAATTTTATTTGTAAAAATTGTTCATTTTTAATTATCTATTTAGGTAGAGGGTAGAGTTCTATTCTGTTTGGCACAGGGCTCTTTCCCACATCATGCATACACACGAACAACCCCCCACCACAAAACATACAGGTGCATTGCTATCATCTCCTTCTCTCCTCTGCCCTCTAACACGCACACCTCACATTCCTCACACAGCTCCCTCAGCTGTATGCCATCACCTGGTGAAGAAGCCAATGCTGATTGGTTGTTAAGATTGCCTAGAGGTTCTATGACATGTGAAATTTTCCTGCTACATTTTGTTTCAAAATGAACAATTCAGCTAATTTGAATGATCCTTTTTTATACACAAGTAGTCATATCCTACTTTGTTCTGCTAGAATGAACTCTATCTCATTCTTATTTTGTATTCTCTTGGAGAAAAAGAAAAGAAAAAATTTTGCCACTCTCTACACAGAAATAGCTTCAAGATTGTATCGTCTTCTGCCTTGGTTTTTATTTTAAGATTGAACACTAATTATGGCAAGACAGGAATAATCCCCTGACTTTTATCGAAGAATAAAAAACCTAAAACACAGCAATCTATTCAAGTATGCAAGACTATACATTTCAGAAGCAGCAAGTTAATCTCATGTACAAAGCAAAAACCAGGATAGGATTCCACAATAAGGTGACTCTCTTTAGTCAGAGGCCAGTACATGCGAGCATGTATGTGAGGGAGAGAGAGCGGAAGGTGTGTGTGTGTGTGGTGTGTGTGTGTGTGTGTGTGTGTGGGAGGGTGGGGGGGAGAAAGAGACAGCCCAAGCACATGGAATCTGGAACCAGCCTGACTTTGGGCTAATAAAAAAGTAACTGCCTCCTAAGAAGAGTTAGGATGAAAATGAGTTACCACCTAAGGATATTTTGTCAGTGACCGCAAATAGAATGGTGGCCCCATAAGATTATAATGAAGCTGAAAATTTCCTATCACCAAGTGACCTTGTAGCCATGGTAACATCATAGCACAACACATTACTCATGTGTTTGTGGTGATGCTAGTGTAAGCCATATGAAAGTATAGCACATACAATTATGTACAGTACATAATACAGATAATGATAGTAAACAACCATGTTACTGATTTATGTATTTACTATATTATACTTTTATTGTTATTTTAAAGTTCACTTTTTCAATTTTATAAAAAAAGTTTGTTGTCTTTTCATTTTGTTGATTTTTTTCTCTGCACAAAACCTTCTTAGTTTGATGTAGTCCCATTTGTTTCTTTGTTTCTTTTTTTTTCATTGCCTGAGGAAATAGATCCAAAATAATATTGGTAAAATGATGTCACAGAGCTTACTGTCTATGTTTTCTTCTAGGAGTTTTATGGTTTCAGGTCCTACATTTAAGTAATTGATCCATTTCGAGTTAATTTTTTATATGATAAAGTAGTCTAGTTTCATTTTTTTTTACTTGTGTCTGTCCAATTTCCCCACCATTTATTGAAGAGACTGTCTTTATCTTACTGTGTATTCTTCTTTCCTTTGTCATAGATTTATTGGTCATGAAAATGTAAGCTTATTTCTAAACTCTCTGTTCTATTCTATTGACCTGTGTGTCTGTTTTTATGCCAGTAGCATGCTGTTTTGATTACTATAGCCTTGTAGTATAGTTTAATATCAGAAAGCTTGATACCTCCAACTTTGTTCTTCTTTCTCAAGATTGCTTTGGCTACTCCAGGTCTTTTACGGTTCCATATAGATTTTAGGATTATTTGTTTTATTCTGTGAAAAAATGCTATTGATATTTAATAGGGATAGCATTGAATCTATAGATTGCTTTGGTTAGTACTAAGTGGGGGTAGATATTCAACAATGATACATTCTGTAAGGGGTTAATATCCAAAAATATATGAGGAACTCATACAAGTTAGCATCAAAACAAACAAACAAACAAACAAACAAAACAAACAATCCAATTAAAAATTGGGCAGAGGACCTGAACAAACATTTCTCCAAAGAAGACATACAGATGCCCAATAGACATATGAAAAGATGCTCAACATTACTAATCATCAGGAAAATACAAATAAAACCACAATGAGATATCAACTCATACTGGTCAGCATGACCATTATTAATACATTAACAAACAAGGATGTGGAGAAAAGGGAATTCTCATTCACTGTTGGTGGGATTGGAAATTGATGCATTCACTGTGGAAAACAGTATGGAGTATTCTCAAAAACTTAAAAATAGAGCTACCATATTACCTAGCAGTTCTACTTCTGGGTATTTATTCAAAGAAATTCAAAACACTAATTGGAAAGGTATACGCACTCTTATATTTATTGCAACATTATTTACAATAGCCAAGATATGGAAGCAGCCTAAGCATCCATTGATAGACAAATGGATAAATATGTATATATACATAGAATATTACTCAGCCATGAAAAAGAATGAAATCTTACCATTTGTGACAATATGAATAGACCTAGGTGTTATGCTAAGTGAAATAAGTCAGACAAAGACAAATATCATATGATTTCACTTATATGTGGAATCTAAAAAACAAAACAAGCAAATAAAACAGAAACAAACTCATAGATACAGAGAACAAATTAATGGTTGCCGGTTTATAGGGATTTTGTGGGGATGGCTGAAAAGGTGAAAGGGAATAAGAAGCACAAATTTCCAGCTATAGAAATAGTTACACGGTTGTAAAATACAGTATAGGGAATATAATCAAAATATTATAATAACTATGTATAGTGTTGGATGTGTACTAGACTTATCAGCGTGATCACTTCGTAAGGTATATAAATGTCTAATCATTATTATTGTACACCTGAAGCTAATATAATATTGTCTGTCAACTATAGTTAAAAAATAAATTTAAAAATATTTTAAAAGAAGATTGATATTAAACAGTATGCTGCATCACCCAGCAACATTTTCATGCATCTCATGTTTACTGCATCTCTTGATTGCATCATTTTCTCTTGTGATTGATTTTAGCTCATGTTTATAAATTTAGTGCAGCCTAAGTCTACAGTGTTTACAAAGTCTGTAGTAGGGTACAGTCATGTCCTAGGCCTTCACATTCACTCACCACTCGCTCACTGACTTACTCAGAGCAACTTCCTGTCCTTCGAACTCCTTTCATGGTAGGTGGCCTATACAAGTGTACCATTTTTAACCTTTTATATTGTATTTTTACTATACTTTTTCTATGTTTAGATAGATAAATACCACTGTGTTACAATTGCCTAGAGTATTCAGTACAGTAACTTGCTGTACAGGCTTGTAAACTAGGAGCGAAAGGCTATGCAGTGTAGCCTACATGTGGAGCAGGCTATACCATCTAGGTTTGTGTAAGTGCACTCTATAATGTTTCAACAATGATGAAATTGCCTAATGATGCGTTTCTCAGAGTATATCCGTCATTAAGCAGCTTATGACTGTGCTTGCAAAGCACTTAGAACAGTGCCTGGCAAATGATAAGCATTCAGTAAATATTAGCCACTGTCACAAGTACACCAAACAGAGACTGCTATGCATTAAGAACAAAATTTGTCTTTTTCAAAGGTAAGCTTACATTCACCTGAAGTTTAGAGTGTGAATTATAAAACATGAAGAAACTGAGATTATACCTAAGAGTTACTAAAATGAGAGTTTCTCTAAACTATTGGAAAAGGCTGGCAATGTGTAGGCAGGTTTTTATTTATTTATTTTTCTAATTTTATTGTTTATTGGGGTTAATTGGTTAATAAAATTAAATAGGTTTCAAGTGTACATTTCTATAGTACATCATATGTATATTGCCTTTATCTTTATTCACCTCTCCCACTTCCCTCTTTCCCTCTGGTAATCACTAAACTGAGTTTTTGTTTGTCTTGTTCGTTTATTTTTTTTAGTTTTATACGTCACATATGAGTGAAATCATATGGTTTTGGACTTTTTCCATCTGACTTATTTCGTTTAGCATGATATTCTCAGCATCCATCTGTGTTGTCACAAATGGCAGTAGTTTATCTTTTCTCATGGCTGAGTAGTATTCCATTGTATTTATGTATCACATCTTTATCCAATCATCTATAGGAGTATACTTCAGTTGTTTCCATTTCTTGGCCACCATGAATAATACTGTAGTGAACAATGGGGTGCATATATTTTTATGACAAAATGTTTTCAAATTTTGAGGATAGATGCCATTAAGAGGAATTTCTGAGTGATATGGTAACTCTAAAGTTTTTGAGGAACCTCCATACTGTTTTCCATAGTGGCTGTACCAATTTACATTCCTACCAGCAGTGTATGAGGATTCCTTTTTCTCCACAACCTCTCCAACACTTGTTATTACTTGTCTTGTTAATAATAGCCATTTTAACAGATGTGAGATAGTATTTCATTGTGGTTTTGATTTGCATTTCCCTAATAGCTAGCAAAGTTGAGCATCTTTTCCTATACCCGTTGGCTATTTGTATGTCTTCTTGGGAGAAGTGTCTGTTCAAGCCCATTTTTTAATTGGTGTGTTTGTGTCTTTTTGTTGTTGAATTGTGTGAGTTCTCTATATATTTCGGATATTAATTCCTTATTGTAGATATTTGCAAATATCTTCTCCCATTCAATTGGTTGCCTTTTTGTTTCGTTGATGGTTTCTTTAGCTGTGCATAAGCTTTTTAGTTTGATATAGTCCCATTCGTTTATTTTTGCTTTTACTTTCCCTGCCTATGATCTCAAATTCATAAAATTCTAAGACCAAGGTCCATAAGTTTAGTACCTATGTTTTCTTCTATGTATTTTATTGTTTCAGGTCTCATATTTAGGTCTTCGATCTATTTTAATTTAATTTTTGTCTATGGTGACAAAGAGCAGACTAGTTTCATTCTTTTGCATGTGGCTTTACAATTTTCCCAGCATCTTTTGTTGAAGAGGCTTTCTTCATTGTATATTTTCAACTCTTTTGTTAAAAATTATTTGCCCATATATATGTGAGTTTATTTCTGGGCTCTCAATTCTTTTCCACTGATCTGTTTTTCTGACGATATTATGTTATTTTGATTATTGCCATTTTGTTGTATAATTTGAAGTCAGGGAGTGTGATACCTCCAGCTTTGTTCTTTTTTCTCAAGATTGCTTTGGCTATTTGTGCTGTTTTGTGGTTCCATACAAATTTGATGATTATTTTGTGCTATTTCTTAAAAAAAAAACCCATAGGAATTTTGATGGGGATTGCATTAAATCTGTATATTGCTTTGTAATACGGCCATTTTAACTATGTCGATTCTTCCAATCCATGAACATGAAATATCTTCCCATTTCTTTGTGTTCTCTTCAAGTTCTTTTAATAGGGTCATAGTTTTCAGTGTATAAGACCTTGATATCCTTTAAATTTATTCCCAGGTATCTTATTCCTTTTAGTGCAATTGCAAAATAAATTGTTTTATTCATTTCTTTTTGTGAAATTTCATTGTTAGTATAGAGGAACACAATGGATTTTTGTACATTGATTTTGTATCTTGCAACTTTACAGTATTTGTTTATTTCTAATAGTTTTTTTGGTGGAGTCTTTAAGATTTTCTATATAAAGAATCATGTCATTTGCAAAAAGTGACAATTTTGCTTCTTCATTCCCAATTAGGATGCCTTTTATTTCTTTCTTTTGCTTGATTGCTCTGGCTAGGACTTCCAGTACTATGTTGAATAACAGTAGTGAGAGTGAACAATCTTGTCTTATTTCTGATCTTAAAGAAAAAGCCTTCAGTTTTCCACCATTGAGAATGATATTAGCTGAGAGTTTGTCGTATATGTCCTCTATTATGTTGAGGTACTTTCTTTATACACTCATTTTATTGAGTGTTTTAATCATAAATGGATGTTGTATCTTGCCAAATGCTTTTTCCTAAAGTTTTTGAGGAACCTCCATACTGCTTTTTCTGCATCTATTGATATGATCATATAATTTTTATCCTTTTTTTGTTAATGTGATGTATCACATCAATCCATTTGCATATATTGAACAATCTTTGTGCCCCTGGAATAACCCCACTTGATTGTATACTCTTTGTATACTCTTTTTAATGTATTATTGTATTTGATTTGCTTTCTAGATTGTGTGTGTGTGTGTGTGTGTGTGTGTGTGTTATTCTTGCCAGGGTTTGTTATCAGGGTAATGTCAGCCTCATAAAATGAGTTAGAAAGTATTGCTTCTTCTTTCATATTTTGGAAGAGTTTGAGAAGGATAGGCATTACATTTTTGAATTTTTGATAGAATTTACTGGTGAAGCTATCTGGTTCTGGACTTTTACTTTTGGGGAGGTTTTTGATGATTGTTTCAATTTTCTTACTGTTGATCAGTATTTAGATTTCCCAGTTCTTCGTGATTCAGTCTAGGAAAATCATATTTCTAAGAAAGTGTCAATTTCTTCTAGGTTATTGAATTTGGTGGCATATAGTCTTTCATAGTATTCTTATATGATCCTTTGTATTTCTCTTTGTAGCATTAGTTTTTTTCTGTTGTTTTTGTTGTTGTTGTTTTCGATTTCATTTAATTCTGCTCTAATTTTTATTATTTTTTTCTTTCTGCTGACTTTGGGCTTCATTTGTTTTTCTTTTTCTAGTTCTTTAATATGTAATGATAAGTTGTTTATTTGGGATTTTTCCTGTTTCCTGAGATAGTAGTCCTGTAATGATAAAACTTCCCTTATTACTGCTTTTGCTGTATCACAAAAATTTTGATATGTCGTATCGACATTCTCATCTGTGTCTATGTATCTTTTGATCTCTCCTATTATTTCTTTTTAGACCTCTATAGTAGCATGTTGTTTAATCTCCACATATTTGTGGTTTTCTCTGCTTTCTTTTTGCAGTTGTTCTCTAGTTTCAAAGCATTGTGGTCAGAAAATACGCTTGGTATGATTCCAATCTTCTTAAATTTGTTGAGCCTTATTTGGTGTCCCAAAAAGTAGTCTATCTCTGAGATACGTATGCTAGAGAAGAATGTATAATCTGATGTTCTGGGATGAAAGGCTCTGTAAATGTCAATTATGTCTATTTGGTCTAATGTGTCATCTAAGGCTGATATTTTCTTATTGATTGGCAGGTGTTTTAGACAGGCTAGGCAAATTGCCCAGCTTCACCCAAACCTCCACCTACTTGAGTTTGCACATCACTAGATGGCAGTGTAAAATTCTCAATAATCTCTAAGCAAATTAATTCCATCAGGCATCCAAATATTTAAAAAGGAAAAAAACTTTACATAAAAAATTATGTAATAATTTTACATAATTACATAAAATTACATAAAAATGCTTAGAAAGTTTATCATTAATGTCTCTAAGTGATTAAAAATTCCATTTAAAGAGGAAGATGTAGTGGTTATTTAAAGGTATGCAATGTGTAGAGCAAAATAAATTTATAAAATTTTACTATATATGTATACACATTAGAAAATGTAAATGTAATTTTGAAAAATGATTTTAGTTTACTTTTTTAATTCAGTCTGTGGTTTACTAAATTTAGATAATAAAATTCCACCAGCATTATACATGACTTTTGAATTCAAAATAACCTTTTAGTAGCAGTGCTTGTAACGTGTGAGTGGGGCAATGTTGATAAGTGAGTTCTATAAGAGGAATAATGACTGGCCTCACACTCTTTAAATAAATAATACTTCATATTTATCATATAAAGTAGGCTCCACAAACATGAAACAATCTAGGAGGAAAAATAAAGAATTGACTCCCAAAATGTATAGATTAAAATAGAATTAGAAAACATTCAGACTTGGGGGGTTTATACTATGTAATCAAATTTGTATTGATCAAATATTGAGAAAAAATAACTTCCAAGGTTTTTCTAAGATATTTCCACACTCAAATATAGCCATGTCGCTAAGGTAATTTTGCATCATATGCTCAACTGTATGGCTCTAGAATTAGATAGAAAATAATCATTGCTATAATGGTAAATTTCCTTTGTGAGTGTGGATCTCATTTGCTTGATGCTGGTTAGCTCTCTTGTCATGTTACCCCAAACTGGACAGCATGTGACAGCAGCGGCTGGGATCTGCCACTGGATAGATGTATAACAGGGGTGGGGAACCCAACACCATGTCAGATGACATGGCACACATACCTCACCCTTTAATTACCAAAGTGAAGCAAGAGGAGAGAAAAGGATTGCTTCCTTGAGTTTTAGAGTTACTTGTTCTTTGAGTTTCTAGGTGTTGATGGAAAAATAAATAGAACTATGAAAGATATAAGTGATCATTACAACTAATCCTTTTATCCTGATGGATAGACTAACCCTATGTTTTTCTCCTTTTGTTCCCATGGCAACTGAAAAAGGGTTTATAGTAGAATGTCCCTCAATCGGTATTTGTCTGATGTTTTTCTTTTGATTAAACTGAGCCATGGGTTTTGGGGAGGAAGACTACAGAGATAAATGTCGTATTTATTATATCATATCAAATACACAAACTATTAACATAATTTATTACTGTCAATGTTAACCTTGATCACCTGGGTGAGACTGTGTTTGTCAGGTTTCTTCTCTCCTCCTTTTCATTTGGTACTTTTTAGAGAAAAGCCACTATGTAAAACTCATACTTAAAAAGTGGGGAGTTATGCTCCACCTCCTTGAGGATGGGCTATCCACATAAATTAATCGAAACTGTTCTGCATGGGGTTACTATCTATTCTTCCTATTCATTCATTCATTCATTCAACCAATTAATCAGCATTTATATCACTGTGAGCTCATGGATATTTATTTTATTCTTTGGGTTATAATCTAATATACGTTATTTGCTGTCCAAATTGTTCCAGTTTGGTCATTTGGGGATTCTTTCAATTAGCTCACCATTACACTCAAAAAAGTCAAAGACTTAAAAAATCAGGAAAGTCTGAGAAACTATCATAACCAAGAAAAGCCTAAAGAGACATGATGGCTAGTTGTAGTGTGGTATCCTAAATGGAATCTTGGACCAGAAAAAAAGACATTTAGGTAAAAACTAAGAGGATTAAAAAAAACTTAAGGGAATCTGAATAAAGTATAGACTTTAGTTAATCATGAAGAACTGATAATAGTCCATTAATTGTGACAAATGTACCATGTTAATACGTAAGATATTAATAATAGGAGAATAAATGTTACTGGAAAAACTGGATAGTCACATGCAAAAGGATGAAAGTGGACCTCTATCTTACACCATACACAAAAATCAACTCAAAATGGATTAAAGACTTGAAAGTAAGACGTGGAACTATAAAATTCCTAGAATAAAACATAAGGGATAAGCTCCTAGATGTTGGTTTGGCAATAGTTTTTTGCATCTGATGCTAAAAGCAAAGATGACAAAAGAAAAAAATAAATAAGTGGGTCTATGTACAACTAAAAAGCTCTGCACAGCAAAGGAAAACAACCAACAAAATGTAATGGCAACTTATAGAATGGAAGAAAATATTTGTAAACTACATATCTGATAAGGGGTTAATATCCAAAATATACGAGAAACTCATACAGCTCAACAGCAAAGAAACAAAACAAAAAACAAATAAAACCACAGAATAACCCAAATTAAAAATGGGCAAGAAACCTAAATAGATATTTTTCCAAACAAGACACACAAATGGTCAATAGACACATGAAAAAGTGTTCAACATCACTGTACATCAGTGAAATTCAAATCAAAACCACAGTGAGATATTACCTCACACCTGTTAGAATGTCTACGATCAAAAAGGGAAGAGATAATTGCTGTCAAAGATGTTGAGAAAAGGGAACACTTGTACACTGTTGGTGGGAATGTAAGCTGGTACAGTCACTATGGAAAACAGTATAGAGCTTCTTCAAGAAATTAAAAGTAAAACTATCATAAGACCCAGCAATCTCACTTCTGGGTACACAACCAAAGGAAATTAAAGAAGAAATATCTGCATTGCAGCATTATTCACAATAGCCAAGGTCTGGAAATAATTTAAGTGTTTTTTTGATTAATGAATGAATAAGAAAATATTATATATATATAATGAAATATTGTTCGACCTTAAAAAAGAAGGAAATCCTGTCATTTGTGACAACGTGGTTGAATCTGGAGGGCATTATGCTAAGTAAAATAAGCCAGACAGAGAAAGACAAATACTTCATGATATCTCTTACACGTGAAATCTATTTTTAAAAGTTGAATTCTTAGAAACATAGAAAAGTGGTTGCCAGAGGATGGGGGTTTGAGGAAATAGGGAAAGGTTGGTAAAAATGCAAAAATTTTCAATTATAAGATGACTAAGTTCTGTATAACATGTATAACATGGCAACTGTTATTGTGAAATGGAAATTTGCTTAAATATTTTCACACACAGAAGAAGGTAAATATGTGAGGTGATGGATGTGTTAATTAAGTCAATGAGAGTAATCCTTTTGTAATGTATACATATATCAATTCATAACATTGTATATTTTAAATGTCTTCCAGTTTAATTTGTTAATTATACCTCAATAAATTCTCTCTCTCTCTCTCTCTCTCTCTCTCTCTCTCAGACATATAGATCTTAAGGAAGTTCTAAATTACTTCCCTCTTTTGGCATTGATATTTCAGAAAATGATCATTTTGCTCTATGACTACTATTCTGTACTTAGAAAATCTAAAACGTTTATGAGTTTTAATTCAGGTAGCATAACTGGAAAGCATCAGTGAATTTCTAGCTCATTCTCTATTGCTTTATTTTCTCTATTATACATTTTATAAACAGAATACAAAAGATTATTATGCATTTTTTTTTTAAGAAAGGAGAAAAACGACAGTCCAGGCCTTCTACTTCGTAACAGTGGTTAATATTTCAGCTTCTAAGCATAGTGACCATTTTTTGGTCTGACTTCCATTAAGTTTTCTATTTCTTGACTGAAATACAACTAACCTATATGTTATTTGAGACTAAAGCTCCATTTTTTTACTTTTCATTTTCACAAAAAAATGGCAAAATATAGGATCTTCCTTTCTCTCTCTGGACAGAATGAAAAAGAAATATTTTCTTAAGTAAATTAAAAAAAAATAAGTAAAGAGAATAAAATAACTGCCTAAGTTAAAGAAATAACACAAACATTTCAGAAATCGGTTTTTAATTATAATTTTTGAGACAGATTTTCTTAGGATTGTATAGCAATCCCTATGATTATGAAGAACCAGAATATGATAGGGCCTACGTGGTTGTAATTCTTATTGGTTGTTTAATATAAGTACAGAATTTTATTTTACGTATACTGAAAAATATATGTGCTAAATAAAACAAGAGTCTTGTAATGTTTCCCCCAAAATAATAGAGCTACTAGGTATGGGGTACATAGGGACACTTGGTACATCTTTGCAACTATTTTTGTAAATCTAAATCTATACTAAAATTAAAAGGTTAAAAATAAACTGTAATGCTTTTAGCTTTCCTTCAGCAGAATTTGAAAGGAGTCAAGAATCTAATTTGAGCAACACTCCTGCCTGTCACAAAGACATAAAGAGCAGCTTAGTTCTCACCACAACTGAAATATTCAAGATCTCTTCTTCTAAGTTGATTTCCAAGCCTCTCAAAGGAACTCTTCATGCTTATTACACAGTTAACTCAGTAACAGTGATCTAAAACTTCTCATCTGCAGGCAGGCAACTGACAAGTTAAATTAAGGTCAGTGTGCATGAATAGACTCTCTCAGAAGACCTAATGTCACTGCTCCATAGGTGTGAAAACCTAGATACTGTCACCTTGCATATACCTGATTATCTGTTCTTAAGTCGAAGATGGCTTAATTCTATTCTCAAATTCGCCTTTACAGTCACTTAAATATTTTTTGGGTGAAGTCTGGTCCATAGACAGCATTATTCCTCCACTTTAGAAAGTGCCGACTCTGCATAGCCAGCCCCAAATTACACTGACCTTTTTGATAGCCATGTCACATCCTGTAGTGATTAGGCTGCCCAGTTCACCTCAGATTTTTTTTAAGCACTGGAGATTAACAAGATTTTTTTTTTTCCTCTCGCTAAATGTCTGTATTTCTGATCTGTGTCTTCATGCATTGATCTCTATTTCTTGGCCCATTTATTTCTAGATTTGCAGCTTTTTTCTTTCTACATTCACTTTTGTCTTTGAAAATTTTTAATTTGCATTGGTAAAAAATAAATAATTTACTGCTTTTAAGATACTGAAGACCCCAAATAGCTCTGATATTTTCTGTTTTATGTGTAATTGGAAATCAAAGTCAATTGAAGGTGTGACTGATAGAGTGCCTCTAAAATATGCATTTGAGATGTAGTGGCAGTTGTGGTGTAATTATTATCATGACAAAATAATTGTTTCTTTTTTTCCAGTATTTTCGGGAGGAAGCAGTATTTTGTACTTCATTCAGAAAGTCCGAGTGGATTTGCCTCCAGAAAAGCCTCTGACATGGAAATACTTGTTTCTCCAGGGGAAAGTCTTTTTGGAAGAAGATTTTATAACAAAGACACTGAAGTGGCAACAAACTCGAGGCAGCTACATCTAAGTCCCATGACTTACCACCAAAGTATAGAGAGTCTCTTGTTGGAAAATGCAGCATTCACAGTCCTAGACTAAATCAGACATGCCACTTTGCTTTCCTGTTTGCCTTCAGGGTTAAAATCATCATCACCCTAGAAAGGCTTGAATTCACTACCCATGAATGGCTCTGAAACCTCCTCTGGCTAGCTTATAAACATCATTCCATACACCTACCTGGGCAAATACTCTTGCTGTCAATACTGCCCAAGGTATACAATGAGAGGAATTCATCTGGGTCAAATTCCTGGATGGCAAGAAGAATCTTACTAGTTTATTTTCTAATGTTCTCAGCACAGTGCTGTGTCTGTAGCTGCTTAAGAAATATTTGTTGCTTTGTGTTGAATTATAGTGAGAAGAGGCAGATGCAGGCAAAGAGAGTATCATGCCAAATCCCTTAATTCCCCAAATCCATATACCGCCAACAACAAACTGTAAATTAGAACTGCCATAGATATGTTTGAACTTCTGTTTAATTTCTTCACTAAGTTAGTGCTTCTAAGTTTAACACTCTAGTCACATTCCTGGCAGGAGGATAAGCACCAGGATGGAAAATTAGGGAGGTCTAATCTAGGGCTCATCTCGGCATACTGTTTGGATGCTGAAGCTCCAGGCAAGGAGCATCATCTCTCTCAGCTTCATTTCCCTTATCTAAGGAAGGGTGGGGTGGGGGAAAAGGAGCCAACATCAATATTGAAATAATAATAATAATAATAATAATAATAATAATAATCACTTAGAAAGAGAAATTATACAGATACCCATAACTTAACTCTTTGATAACTTTCTGTCACTAACACCATGCTAATAAATAACCAAAAAAAAAAAAAAAGTTTTCAAAAGCAATATAGCAGCTATTCATTTTACAGCACCAGAGTCTGAGCCTTGGAGATGAGAGGACATATGTAAGTGCCCATATTTTAGGTAGCATGTTTGGAAGAAAATCATATGAAAACATCACTAGGGGTTCACTCTGGGTACACACTAGTTGGGTACACACTAGTAGGGTACTGGGTGACACCCTTTTCCCAGACAAAGGGATGTCATCCAATATCAGCTAATTACGGAATCAGATTTCTTCCACAAGCAGGACTCTGCAACTCAAACATGAGCACCAAAACTGTCCAGCTGCCCACAGCTTTGATATCAGGCAATTGATGATCCCAGAGCCCACTGCTAAATACCTGACACTCAAAATTCAGACTGCCTAGGGCCAAAGAGCCTCTGTATCCCATCATTAAGGAAGTTGTTTTCTCCTATGCATAAATTCAGACACCCACAGTTTCCTCTAGGGGAATAAAATCCACGCTCTGTGGTGCAGACTTCTTGACCTGGAGTGCCTCTCCGTAGAGAGATGAGGAGACTAGAGGACTTGCCAATCCCTGGCTTGTTGACTCTGGTGTCGTGAGTGTTTCTTTTCCCTTAGAATGCATGTTTTTTTAATCCATGCTACGTTATCTTTTGAAAATTACCAACCTCTTACTCCACCAGTAGAAACCTTTAAGGAGTCACCTGACACAACAATATCATAGGGAGAAGAATTTGGACTTTGGGCTCAAACTCTATGTCTTGTCAATATAAATCCATTGATTAAAGTTCTGTGAGTCTCAGTTTCCTCCATTCTAAAATAAGATTGATAATCACCTCAATTTGATTTGGACATTAAATAAAATGGTAAATGTAAAGCACTTAGCACAGACTCTGGCACAAAGTATGTACTCAATATTTGAATTCTTTTCTATGACTTTTCTAAGGTCTTCTGTCATTTTGCAACATACCTACATCTTAGTTCTAAAATTAAGAGAGAAACTGTAGAAATAAAAGAGAGACTATTGAAGATTTGTCAGATCGAGGGTTAGGAGTGCAAAACAAGGAAGCATACCAGGGTAAAGGACAGCTTTAGAACAGGGACTGAGATGTCTGGGAAACTTTTTTGTTTCTGACTTCAGGTGTGCTTGGATGTCACCATCTCCTGTAGGCCTAAGCAAAGGGCACTTGCAGAGCATTTTTGCGTTATTCTCTGTTTATCCTTAAATAAAGATGGATGTTGATTTCTTCTTCTGGCGCCTGTGAGTTCTGCCCAGTATACAAGATGCACACTTACAGGTGCCAAAGGACACAGCTGCATTTCACAACGGCACATGCTTTGCTTTTGGAAAACATCACTATTACATCTTATAAGGCTGTGCTGTCCACAGGTCACCATGCCATGCTTTTATTTATGACCATAGGATTTATATTGGGCAATGACAACAACAGCATCATAATCACTCTGGAATTCAACTTTGAAAGACTCATAACTCTTTATATGGGTACAATAGCTTTCAAGCTGCCAGAACAAAAGAAGAATCATTTATAACAGCTCGTAACAGGATAAAGAAACAAATAGAGTCTTGTGTATATGAGAATGAGACAATGAACCCACCATTAATGTGAACTGCAATGTTTCTAAGCATGAAAAAAGGCATTTCCAATCTTGATGTTCTTTTCTAAGTCAGTCTGACCTCTTGACTTAAAGTACCCATTTGTAAATAACATGCTCAGGATTAGCAGTATAGACAGATCAGACTAAGGATGAGTTCAAAAGGCAAGAAGCTCGATTATTACTGGTATTTATCCTCAAAGCTGCACTGATTTTGCCATTTTTAAATTTATTAACTCTGCTCATGTACACTGGAGTTCATAAGGAATAAATTCCTGTTTAAGTTTTATGATGAATGCACTTGAACTCTAAAAATCATTGTCCAAAAAAGAAGAGACCAAATCAAATTCAAAAACAGTTATGGGGACGTAGAGCACAGCATAGAGAATATAGTCAATATTACTGTCATGGCTGTGTGTAGAGCCACATGGGTACTAGAGTAATCAGGGGGATCACTTCAGAAACTATATAAATATCTAACCACTACTCTGTATACCTAAAACTAATATAAAATAATTTTAAAAATAAAAATAAAAATAATCAAAGCAGGAAAAAAAAAAAGAGACTAAATCGTTGCTTATCAAAGTTGGAGAAAAATAATCTGACTGTGCTCCTGGAGCCAGTTTCATGTAAAAGAAAGTGATATTGAAGACTATATCTTAAACTTATATGGATTTTGTAGTTTATAAACCACTTTCACATTTTGTAACTGGGAGCTGCTGGTACAACAGGTGTATGTGCATGTATAACTGTTTTAAGAGTTTCTTTAGTCCCAGATGTCTCAACTATTGTCAGTGTCAAGGTGTGTGAAATTCCCATCTAATTTATTAAAGCAAAATGGGAAGGGCACTGGATTTGGATTCAGAAGTCATACCTATACAAACCTCATTTTATCATAGCTTACCATGAGGACAGTCATTTAATCTCTTTAAAGCTAGTTCTCATTTCTAAAATACAATTATTTAAAATTGATTTTCACTGAGATTCCTTTCAGTTCTAACAGTCTTTGATTGTGTATTCTCTCTTTTTAATTTTTTTAATTTTTCAGTTATAGTTGACATTTAATATTATTTTATATTAGTTTCAGGTATACAGAGTAGTGATTAGACATTTATATAATGTATGAAGCTATCCCCCTTATAAGTCTAGCCATATTCTCTCCTTTTTAACTCACTTCTAAAATTTCTATATTTAAGCCAGAACTGAGGCACTCAAACAGCAGAGGTATTTCAGGATGCAGGCTCAAGAGCCGAGTCAGATTCTATGAAAAAGTCTCAGACCAAGAGAAGCACATCGAAGATTCTGAGACTGGAGCCAAGGTAGAGCTCTCAGTACCAGAGACTTGTGGGGAGTGGATCTGGCTAGAAGCAGAGGCACTGCTGGCACCACTGTGTACCTAAAAGTGCTGCGTGAGTGTATACAGATATCGGGTCAATATGTTGTACAATTGAAACTAATGTAATGTTATATGTCAATTATATCTCAAAAAATAAAAATAAAAATGCTGCATGATATTGCACATAAGGAATGCCTAGACACCCCCTATAACAAGAAGGCTGACGATCTACACTGTAAATACTTAACATTAGCCACACCATCCAAAAAAAGGGCTTCTATAAAGGGCTAGAAGCACCAATGAAGGCTATGTTTGCCTACTTCTCAAACCTCATCCATTTCAGAAGACTGCCTAATGGCCAGAAATTGGGATATTTATGGAGGGTGGGGAAATATGATTTATATATTCTTTTTTAAAATTGCTGTATCACTTTATAGTGGCAAGCCTGTGGAAGATCCACAAGCAATCAGATAAAATGAAGGATTTAGTAGAAAATTGGAAGGAGAAAGTAAGAAGAAAAGAATCTGTGTTTGCATTGAGAATGCTCATTTGAGTAGTGCCAAGGAAAGCTTTGCAAAAATGTTAGAGAAAATTACTTGCAAGAAAAAACTTTGTGGAATGAAAGACTTGTGGCAATAGTGGTTAAAAGCCTTAACTGGGGTGTTTGTTTTGAGCATAAACCAAGCTCTAGAAAGAATAGTCAGTGGTTAATAGAATTTTGAGGAAAACAATCAGCATTTTTCCTGTTACTCAACATGAACTTCCCTATAGTTCTCTTATTCTAGTTAATGTCAGAAACTAATCTATTGTCTGAGTGCAAAGGAAAGTAGATTAAAAAACTTCTAATTCCACTGATCACAAAATATCAGTGGGGGAAAAAAAAAAACAGACAGAAAATATCCCTAGTGTGTTAGATGGATTTGCCTTTGACATAATAATGTTTTAAATTACATGAGTGCTTCTGTAACCTTATACCTGACCCCCTTTTCCCTTTTCTACCAGATAGGAAGGATGGAAGGGAACTTAACTTTGGGTGGTGAACACACAATGCAATATATATATGATGTATTATCGAACTGTACCCTAAAAAATAAAATAAAATAATGTGATCGTACAAAAGGTAAAAATAGATTTTGTGATGTTACTACTTCATTAAAGAGGCAAATATCATTTGTTTTTATGTTTAATCATTTATCTTTTCCACAAAAATATTAGAATCGGAAGAGACCTTGAAGGTTATTATTATTATTTTTTCCCAACAGATTCATTTCGCAGTAAATTAGAGGAACCTGAGCACTGGGGGGAGGTGAACTGATGATTCTCCAGGATTTGACCAAGTAAGATGGGAGGAGACGCACCAGGGACCAGAACTTCCTACTCTGAATCCAGATAGCCTTCTTTCTACGATTTTAAACATTTCCCCCAAAAATACTTTTAGTGTTTTCTCCTCTATTTCTCCTATTTTCTTTTACTTTCTCTTTTCCCTCTCCTACCCATCTTCTGATTATTATTGTTTATAGTTTTAAAATTCCTAGTTAATTCTAATTCCAGCAATTCACAGTGTTTCACTAAAGACTGCACTTTCTTTTAGAGTCAATTCTGTTCTATTCTCCTTCCATTTTTAATGATTCTGACATATTAATCAATGGCAAACTTTTAAAATTTTTATGAGAAACTGACATGATTAAGAAAAAGATGGTATGGTACCTATCATGGGAATTTATAATATTCCAGTTAAAAAGTCAATGAAGTGATAACAAAAATAGATCTGAAGGGATTACAACATTACAGCGGCAGCATTTCTTGGAATAGTGTGACTTAATCGTCTGGGAAATAAAGTAGAGCAAGAAATATCCAAGGATAGTCTCTGCAGTGGGGCTGATAAAGTTTTACATGTGGATTCCTGGATGTTGCAGCTCACATGTGCTACTAGGAATAATTTCTAGAAATAATATTAACCCAAATCCCACTAACACATCAAGAGTCCTGGGTGCAGGTTTCAAATTCTGAACAGCAATTTTTGTGACTAACAAAACATTTTATTATAGAAGATGAATGTCATCTACAAATTTTAGTTGCCTTAATTTTAGTCTACAGCTGTTATGCAAAGCTAAAAATAATATAACTGTCAACATCAAAGTGTATTTTTTAAAAGAATGTCTATACAAATGGCAGAGTGGTGAATGCTTTACAGATAGGAAATTTGAAAGGTCCCAGTTTAAAGTGGATGACCAGGTTCTATTGTGCAGCTGGTGAAATTTGCCAGGATCTTAATTCTTTCCAGACAAGGAGATATACTGTTAAGAAGAACCAAGTTTTCTGTTTGAGTACTTGTGGGCCTCTGTGTTAGGTGTACCTTCTCCTATAGTTTACAGCATATTGCTATGAATTTTCTGGCTTCAATTGAAGGCTTCCCTTCTCTGAGGGCCATGAAACATAATAAATTTCTTCATTTTCTTCTTTCAAAATAATAAGGCTATTTGGAAATTAATAAGAGGTAAAAAAAATAAGGAATAGAGAAATTACCATCTTAATAGTTTTTATTTTGTCAAGTTCTTAACTATAACCCTGGATGATTGTCATAGCAAGATACAGAAATGTCTTTTGATGAGAAAAGCAGCATAAATAATTTTTATTGTATCTAGAAAACTTTGTCACGTTCTTGGTGAAAACTGCCATATTAACTGGTAGTTTAAAAAATTAAAATAATTATAATTTATTTAGATTATTATATGCCATTTCTTCTCTTTAAAACATAAGAATAGATCTATATCTACAATATCAAAATAATTACTAGGAATTGAAAATTTTCACCAAGGGAGTTTTTTTAATGATAGTTCACAGATTATTTGATTTTTTTATGCTTATATTTTTTGCATCTATCAGGTTTTTGTTGTATTGTGGACAGTGCTAAAATAGTACTATGTGGTTGATGCTTATCAACATCATATCAAAATAACCAGACATCAGAATAATTGGACTATTGAGCATAATAGCTGAAGAGATAAATTCTGCCTTTTGCTGTTTGGAACATAACCAATTAGGATCTGAAAACAATAGAAAAATTTTAAAAAGATGAGATAGTACTTTTATTATAATAAATTGAATTATGAAGGAAAGAGTAGTTTATCTTTTAAATATTTTCAAAACGCTATTTTGGGGGGATCAACCTATGAAATGCAGATAAGCAAGCAAAGTAAAAGTATTTCCTCATATCCCATAATCCTGGCCTGTTGGTCTATAGCACGGGCATTAGGTATGCCTTCCAGAGAAACAACTTCTTCTATATCTTGCTCTATATCTTGCCAGCGTCATTAAAGAACTGTCATGAGAGGACAGACCAATTTTGAGATAATAAAAAGAAATGTCTCTATAGGACTTATCATAATGAAGAAAGACTCACATTTCTCTTCAGCTTGCATTGGAGGAGAGAGCTATTTTTAGTCACGGATTTACTTTGGAGGCCATTAACTAACTAAAACCAGTAGCTACTTAGCGATAATCCTAAATACAGTTTGTTGTAAAATATAAATGAGAATGGGGTCATTGGAAAAGTGATTTAAAGGAGTAGGGCTTTAAAAACAGTGTGGACATTAGAGATGGAAAAGAAATCGTCTCGGGGTTTATTAGAAACCAGTGGCCTTTAAAAGGCAGTTTCAGTCACCCCAGAAAGGTCAAGCAATCAAGTGTCCAGGATCAGAAGCTTTCTGATTCCCTGATCAAGACACAGATTCAGTCTGCTATAATAAGATTTCCCAAATTTCTCTTTCCAGAGCCTCTGTCTCAGGTACCCCTTTCTTAGTCATCACCAAAGCCTCCTGCTGAGAATCTGCACAGGGATTGTTTTTTTGGCACCAGCTAGAAATCTCATCTGTGTTGGTCTGCTCTTCTTGGCAAGAGACTACAGACTCCATTGGCACAGAGAGCCTGGGGCTCTATCTGCTTTGCAGTAAAAGAAAGCTTTCCATACCATCCACATAATCAACCAAGTTCAGACTCAATCACACAAGCTTCAACTCTGCATATTTCACAGGCTATACAATTGAAAATTACACTGAGCCTTAGTAAGTAGGGGATATCTAATCATCTAAGTTTTTCCCTGTATCTAATTCCTGAAGTTGAATATATGATACATGAAAAACAGTTCTTGGAGGGAGCCAGAATTTCTCACAAAGAACATAAGCTTTCTAATTTCTTTTATCTTTTAAATTCACTTCCCTTTTGTTTGTTTGTTTGTTTTTAATCACAGACTATACTGTTATTCTGGGTAATCCTAAACAAATGGCTATTTATTAAGTGCCTTCTGTGATCCAAGCACTATGTTAAGTATTTTATAATTTAGATTCAATACATCGAATTCTAACATAAATCTTATATGGCAGAAATTGATAATAATGGAAGAAATTGAAAATTGAGATTAAAAAGGACTTTGCTGATATTTCAGTATCAAATTTCCTTCATATTAGTTCCAATCTTTTAGTCATATGAGCCATGCTGCTCATATGAGACACAGTGTCTTGTGTCTCCTTGTAAACATATACCAGGGTTTGTAATGCCTAATCATTGAATCACTGTTCATAGAGTAACAATAGCTTCAATTTAACAAGATATTATTTATACTTTTAGCCAATGGTAATTATGTGGTATTCTCTATACTAATACATAGATCTAGAAAGCAAAGATGGGCATAGGAGTGACCTTGTTCACTGGGGAATTTTTTGCTGTCTACCGCCTCCCAATAAGTTTAGACTCTACTATGGGTCTTTGTTCCCAGGAGAGGAATGTCTCTACCGGAAGATATGGTAAAGTTTTCACCAAACTAAAGTTATAACTTCTGCTTGCCATTTTGGGTTCTTCGTCATATCAGACAAAGAGGAAAAAGAAGAAGCTGCAATCCTGGCAGAGGTAATAATGAGAGATGGAGTGCTGCTCATAACAGGGACAGGAAGGCTTGTGGGGATCTGGAACTCAGAAGATTCTCTTCGGTGCTTCCTTTTCCAGTAACAATCATAAACTGGCAATTACAAGGCCTGACAAGATCAAGGGAGCTGAATGAAGATCAAGAATGAAGAATCTGGGCTACTGCATTGGGCTGATGATGTTCACCAGCACTGGTGCTGGCCAAATGTTAGTGAAGTCTTGAGTGAATGGAAGAAAGGACATATAATGTATACCTGTTATGGCTTTAGTACTAACTGTAACTTTTCCCACTAAATGTGTTGTAAATTTATTTTGAGAAACTGTAACTGGGTGGCACCTTGAAGGAAAAACGACAGGATGGAATCAATGTTGGGTCAGGTGAATCAGAGTTGTGCCAGGAGATTGTATCAGCACTCTGTGCAGCTCTGTTCTTTTGCTCCAGCTAACTTCAATATCTGTATCTGCATCTTCATGCCTATTATGTATCTGGCCTTGAAGTGCAGAGGAATTAACATTTCTAGGAGCAGCTCTCAATCAGTGATTCCCTGGAGTTTGTATGTACATTTCCCAGTTCCCCTGTCCTCTGGGTGGGTCATTCTGAAGTATTTTCCTGCAGATTTAATTTCTAGTTGTCTGCCATAATAGCCAGCTAAATAATGCATTCTATAATGTCTCCTTTCAACTTCTTTATTACTTTTTCTTTCTCCTACTGGTATTACTTACAATACTTGTACTTAATTTTTTGTCTCACATTCTGCTCCTGAAAGAACTCAAACTGGGACACAGAGTCTCAGCTATATGCAGGAATCTCAATTCCAACTCATGAAACCAAGGTCATATCTCCATATTGGAGTGGGCCTATATATGCTTCTAAATGATAATGGGCCAACAGAATGCCATTATTGACTTTGGATTGCCTTTTTGGTTTTTGTACTACCTAATTTCCTGTTTTAACTTGTAAGTTGGATATATTTAATTTGATTTTCAGAATGAAACTAGAACAATGAGGTATCATGTCACTTCCATTAGACTGACAAAAATGAGAACATTGGATAATGCCAGATGTGGGCAAGGATATGGGCAAAGACCATAAGAATAGTCATATGTTTCTGCTGGAAGTGAATGTTGGTATAGCCATTCTGTAGAACAGCCTGGCAGGACTTGGTTACAATAAGTCTTCACATACTCTATGAGACCCAGCAATTCTGCTTTTGTGTCCAATGCTGAGTGGATCTACAAGAAGACATGTGTAAGAAAGTTCAGCATGGTGTTATTTTTCTTGGCAGGAAATTGCCACCAATGCAGGCATCCACCACAGAAGTCGGTGGTACGAGGCATTGCTGTTCACCTTGTAGCTCATGTGTAGAAGCAACAGACTAATTATATACATGGTGATTTGGATAGATCTTAAAATAGATATTGCTAGATAGTGTAAAATTACAAAATATATAACATAGTTCTTTTGTGTATATTAAAATATGCATACAAATGGAAATTAATCTTCTATAAGAATATACCAACTACAGCCTCTACAACAAACACACTGAGAAGAAAGAGAAAACAGAAATGAGGAAAAAGAAAACAAATGAACAAAACAAGAACTGTGCCTTGTGAGGACTGATGATAATAATGTGCCAGATATTGACAAATTAATATTAACCCAACCCTTAGCACATAAAGCAAACAAAACAAAACAAAACAAAACAAAACAAAACAAAACAAAACAAAACAAGGTTATGTATTTTGAGTATTTTTACAGGTTCACTGCAGATGAAAGTTTGGCACGTGCTTAGTTTAAGTGTTGGAAGTACCTATAATTCATTTAATAATTTTCCTATTGGTAAATATCAGTTTGGTTCCAATTTTTTTCTATTACAAATATTGCTGCAGTGAGTAGCCTTCTATGACCATATCTAATACATGTGGCTCTATTGAGAGAAGCAATGAGATGTGATGATTAAAAATGCTGGGTCCAGGGTTGGAATCCTGGCTCCATGACTGTGTGCCCTTGAGCAACTTAGTTAATTGCTTTGGATCTCAGTTCCTTGATAATACTAGTACCTACCTCATAGAGTTGTGGTGATAATAAAATGAGTTAATGTTTGTAAAGCACTTAGAGCAATGTTGGCACATACTGAGCACTCGATCAATATTAAGTATTATTTTTCTATTGTTTTAGCATATATTTCAGTAAGGAACACTTTTTAAATGTTTATATATATATTTTTTATTCCAAATGGGCCACATCACTTTAGTCTACCACCAATGGTGCCCAAGAATATAATTTTCTACACTCTTGCCAAAATTAGATATTATATTCTTTTTCACTCTTTTTCATTTCATTGGTGAATAAAACATTACATTCTACCTTACATTTCCTTGGTTACAAGTGACTATGTGAACCTTCTAAAACTGGCATATTAACAAGATTAATCCTAACCAGTTTTAGACAAAAGAAGCTTCAGTCAGCTTTTGTGTTTATTTGGCTTATGACCTATAATAGATTCAACCAGTGCTAAGCTTAGCATGGAGCAGCCCTGCACACTGCCTTACAGATTCTGCCATTATTTTCTTTCTGGCCAGATGGGCTATTGGGAGATATAAATGATCATGATTATGTCAGAGTGTTGTTGTTTTTCTTTTCCTAACATTCATAAACATAATCTTGATTAAACAAATCTCCAAGCTGCCGGAAGTTAAAATAAATCGACATAGAATTATTAAACATTGAATTACTTCATATCATGACCTTTGCTTTTAAAATCTTTCATGACATGTAAGTTTTTAACAGCATAATTTTAATCCAAGTGCCTAAATTCTATTCTGTAACCTTAAAGAAATTTAAATGTTTATTATACCTTTGTTAGACTAAAACTCTATTTCATGAGGATTTAGAAAATGTCAGCCAATATAGCTAAAGGGGCTCTTTATTAAGAAGTTCATTTAAAAAAAAAAGTCAAAGGACATGGAATTCTGGGGGAAAAAAAACTAAAGAACTGAAAGAAAAGTGACTTTCTTTTCCCAAGGAAAACACTTTTTATTTAGTGTGATATATATGGAGACAATTCTCCCTCTTCTAATCCAGACATGTCCTGATGCACAGAACCCCTATCGATTCTATAACAACTTCATCAATATAGAAAGCTTGCAGATATGGGGAAAGAGGAGTAAGAGTTAGAAAATGTGTTATTTCATTAATTTATTTTTGTAATAAGAAACAAGGTGGGGGAATTGTCAGATATTAGAACATTTATTTTACTGCCCTCTATTCTCCACTTACTACTACTCTGGGAACTTGAAAAAAGATACGATTTTATATTTTTCTATTTTTTAGTATTAAAAAAGGTTATTAATTATTGCCTGCATAATCCTTATATTAAATGTTTTTATACTCCAAAGTGTAGGTTACCTGTTAGGAAGGTCATATGTCTATTGACTCAGAACCTCACCAAAGAAATAGAGTAAAACATATTAATAGTATAGAACCTTAACATTTGAAATCATGTTGGCCACAAAAATCCCTCCAAATAAAGTTTTAGTCTGATGCCCTTCTACTGTATCTCAGGTTATGCTTTATGGAGAATACTACTTTACCAAAGAAACTCATTTCTGTTTGTACAATTGGCATAGTCTTTATAAAATTCTATAAGACTCCAATGTAAAACTGCTTCACTTCAGAGATAGCCCTGTGAACACTGACTCTCATCAATACATCCTTCCCATAATTTCTCGCTGACATCACCAGTGAGATAAAGTGGAGAACTCTTCTCCAATATTGCTTGTCTTTTATGTTTCCTTATTGGCTCTACTACAATAGCAGACAAGGCCAACATTCAAATGTACATGTCTCTTTTTTAATTACAAAATATCTTGAGATTAAGACATTCTAATTATGAAAATCATAAAATAGTCCAATTATTAACTCCAATCAGCTCATCGGAGATCATTCCTTTGTTCAGCAAACGTTTAATGAATCTCGACCATGAACAAGTTACTGTACATTATCATAGATTCATATGTAAACTAACATCCATTTCTTCAGTGTGTTTAGATAGATGCTTAATTATTTGTGATGAAACAGAAAGGGACAAGTTCAATAGATATTTAGCAAGAACATGCCAGGAAATACAAAAAAAGGAAGACAGTATGTTCTAAATGAGAGCATCATGGAGTCTTTCAAAGAGATGTCATTTACTATGAGCTATGAAAGCTGGATAGTATTTCAACACGTGGATATGGGGTAAATGAACGCAAAAAATAAATGCAAGAAGAAAGTCTGGAGTAGGATCATGTGGAGAGCATGTAGAGGACATTTAGGAGCCTGACCTTCCTGGAGAATAAAGTAAAGTAAGTGAAGGGGGATGATGGAAAGTAGGAAAGCAGTGAAGCAAAGTCAGCTGAGCCCAGATGGTAAAGGTTGGCATGCCCATGCCAAAGAGCTAGGGCTGTCCTTGGTCATTACACATTTTAAGCAAAGATTAAATGATCAAAATTGTGTTTTACCAGGTGAATCTGGCTGAGATTTTTAGGGTGGATTAGAATGAGGACAGAATGGAAACACTGAAAAGATTATCTTCTTACCAAAGTCAAGAGATTTGGCAGAAAAGACCTCAACTGAGTAATGACACTGAAATGAAGAAGAGAGGTGAGGTGGCTGGAATGTGGAGAACTTGGTAACTGGGTGCAGGCGATGGGGAAGCAAAAGGGGCAAGGTGGTGCTAGTGACTGAATAAAAGGACACAGGAGGGAGAAGCTGTTGAAATAGAGGCGGAACATTTTGTTTTAAGATATATTGAGTTTTGGGTTTGGAGAAGCAGGAAGCTACTATTAGATGTTAAAGGAAGAGCAAGCATCAAGGATGAGGGGAGGGTTGTAATATACACGTTTAGAGAGAGAGGAGGAAAAAGGAAAGGTCTTTTAATTTAGTGATGAAGAAGTCACCAATGAATCGCTATTTTGAAATGCATGAGTAAGAGAATGAATATGAATTTTATATATAGGTGGAGTGAATAAGAGATTTTTCTGTATTTTTCTTTTCTACAATGACCATGCATTACTTGTGATAACAAAGAAAATAATAAAATGTCAACAGTTTTTGGTGGCATGCAAAAGCTCTGATTGTCTAGGGTTGTGATTTTTTTGATTTTTTTTTTTTTCCAGAAAAACTCTTTGAGCTCCATTTCTACATTCACAGGGAATAGTCCTGCCAGGAGTTTTCTTCCATTACAGCTCCTCAACCTGACTGAGATTCTGTCAGTTGTAGATCTATTGATCACACTTAGTGCCCAAGGCATCAATGACTGTTTCCTAAATGTTGTCACAAAAAAAAAAAAAAAAATCTTATTTTCTATAGCTTCATTTCATCCTCATTGTTCTACAGAGGTCCCTATAATTGACTCCCTCTTCAGGTAATAATAATTAAAACACCTAACTTTACTGGAGCAGTTATCATGCAATGTGTGTTTTAATAGTTGATTTATATGCATTATCTACATAAATTCTCACAGTGACTCTATGGTATTTCTGCTATTATTTTTCTTATTTTAATTAGGAGAAAACTGATATTTAGAGACTATAAGTTAATTGCCCAAGGCAACCCAGTTAGTCAATAGCGAGGAATACATCACTCCAATTTTTATATCTTTTTAAGTTCCCTAGAATAGGGTTGGACAACTTCTCCCCAAGAAACTAAATGCTAAAAGGTTCAAAGGTACATGAACTGCACAAGTGCTCTCTAAATTTCTAATGTAATTACTTCTCTGTGATTGTTAGCAAAATGGAATTATGGAAAGTCAGGAGATGAGAATTCCATTTCTAGGTCTTCCGGTATATATATGTAGGAAAATCGCTTAACCTCCTTGGGTCCTCAGGTTCTCTTGCCCCTAACTGAGTTCGTACGTGGCTAGCTACAGCACAATGATGTTTTGTAACTATTGATTAAGATCTCTGTGAATGTTCTCCATAAACCACAAAGTGCCTTGAAAATTATCCAGATTCTGTTGCAAACCTCCTTGCTTTTCTGCCCCTGCCCCAGATAGAAGAACATTCTGAATCTGTTTCTGGGGCATTGCTCATTATCTAAGTGAGGATATTCATAAAAGCCAGGGTTCTGACTCTTGTTCCCTCTAAATAGGATTATACTTATAAAATGCTCCTAAACCTAGAATAAAAAAAAGAGATTATGGTATTAATGGTTTTACTTTTCAGAATACTATATTTCTGGTTGAACCCAAAGGCTGAAATGCTAGCAATCATGCCAGGGATTTATAACATTTCTAATAAATTTGAAGGGGGAGGGGGACAAAAATCAGCTTATTCATTTTCAGTGACCTTTAAATTTATATATCTAGGTTTTCATTTATTCAACATTTTTGAGAACCTGTTGTGGGTCAGGCACTCACATAGCTCAGTGCTCAAATAGGAAAGAAAATAATATTCAGGTGTGAGAAGGAGGAAGGAGCTCTGAGTGGATGGAATTGCATGAACAATGGCTTGGGTGTGAAACAGAGCTTAGTGTATTTAAAGAACTGAAAACAAATCTGGAGAATTAGGGTGAGATCAGCAGATTTTCCAAAAATGACACATAAGCACTAAAGAGTGGGGCCAGACAGTCACTGGCCATGTATTCTGTGTTAAAATTTTTGAACTTTATTTTGAAGACAATGAAAAGTCATTGGTATATTTTAAACATAAAACAATGTTTACATTTTTCAAAGATCTCTCTGGTTCATGTAGAGAATAGAATGGCTAGATGGGGTCAATTTGTCCTTATTTGTCCTTTCTCCTGTTGCAGTCCTATTTTTTTCAAATTAACTTTACTATGATGTAATTTACATGAGATAAAACGTGCCCATTTGAAATATACAGTTAAATACATTTAGAATGTGTCCACATCTATGTAACTACCACCACGATCAAGATATAGACTATTTCCATCACCCAAACTGTTTTATCCTGCTCTCCTACTGTCAATCTCTTCCTTCTCCCTTAATTCCCATACATACTTCTAAGCCTAGAAGCCACCGATGTGCTTTTTGTCTCATTGATTAGCTTCGCCTTTTCTAGAATGTCCTAAGAATGACATCTTGGTGTAAATATTTTTTGAATCAAGTTTTTGCACAGCATAACATTTTTGAAATTCATTCACATCACTGTGGATATAACTACTACATTGCTTTTTATTATGTATAGTATTTCAGTTTTTAGATATATTATAATTTGTTTTTCCCAGTCATATGTCTATGGAAATTTGGGTTGTTTCCAGTCTTCAGCTATTATAAATAATGCTGCTATGACTATTCATGTTCAAGTATTTGTGTAGGCATAAGATTTCATTTCTATTACATAAACATCGAAGAATGAAATGGCTGGGACACATGGTAGATGAACATATATTTACTACATAAATAACTGGAAAGCTATTTTCCAAAATGGTTGTCATATTTTACATTCCCATCAGCAATATTGAAGTTCCAATAATTCCACATCTTTACCAACACTGGATATTGTCAATCTTTCTAATTTTAGACATTCTAGTGGATGTATGCTGGTATCTCATTATAGTTTTAATTTGCATTTCTCTAGTAACTAATAATGTTGAGCAACTTTTTGTATAGTTCTTTATTGTCTATGTATCTTCTCTAGCAAATGTCTGTTAAAATTGTCTGCTTCTTTTCTGATTGAATTATCTTATTGAGTTGTAAGAGTTCTTTACATATTCTCAAAACAATTCTTTTGAGAGCTATATGTATTGCAAATATTTTCTTCCAGTCTGTGGCTTGCCTTTTAACTTAATGATGTCTTTCAAAGAATAGAAAATTTGAAATTTTGACAAAATCGGATAGCACTGGTCTAAACACTCTAGTTACAAGGCAGAGATTGACAATATTTTGTACACCTGAAACTAATGTAATATTGTATGCCAACTGTATTGAAAAGTAAATTTTAATTAAAAGAAAAATAGAAGTTGATAGATGGATTAAAAAAACAGAACCCTATATGCTGGCTAGAGAGACACATTTTAAATGTAAAGACATAGATAAGTTGAAAACTTAAAGATGGAAAAAGATACACAATGCAAACAGGAAGCATAAGAAGACTGGAGTAGATATTTTAACATGTGATAAAAAAAGTCAAACAAATGGTGTTATTAGAGATGAAGAGGGACATTTCATGATGATATCAGGAAGACAATTGTTAAGTATATACGTGCCTATTTACAGAGGTTTTAAATACATGAAGCAAAAAATTTACAGTTAAAGGAAGAACTAGGAAATTTCAAGGTTATAGAGCAAATATTTTAATAGTTGTCCATTGACATGGTTAAACAAATAGACAATAAATCACTACATTGCTTAAATCTAATTAACTTGTGTAAAACACTAGACCCAGTCACTGAAGAATATATATTGTTTTCAGGTTCACTTCATACATTCTTCAAATCAGATCATAACACGTTTCAATAAATTTGAGAATCAAAGTCATATGAAGTGTATTCTCTGATCATAACAATAAAATTAGGAATTAATCAAAGTAAGATATCTAGGAAAACCACTTAGATGTCTCACAAGCGTCTAAACAAAGCACATCTGAATAATTCTTAGGTCAATTAACATTTAACAAATTGTTTTGCCTCAAAAATGTTTTTATCAAAGGAAAAATGCTAAAACCTTTCTCAGCTATTTCGAAGAGTTATTGTGAGGAATCAAGAAAATAAGGAAATAGAGATAAGATTCCTTTGACTATTTGGAGGTGGTGTACAAATACAGTATTCTCTAGAAGTAAAGACTGAAGCCTTCTCTGAATAATAGCAAAGCTACCTCTAGTGTTATCTTTTGTAGTCAAAGGAAAATCAAGACCACTTTGCCACCAATTCTTCTGGTTTCATGATGTAGAACAATCTATCCTATGATTTATGGCTGCTTTCCAAATCCCATCACTACCACATTCTCCTTTGCAAACATTGTGTTTGTGATAAGAAAAGAACGTATTCTTCTTAAGAGAACAGCATAACTTTATATTCTTAAGTGGAAGTTGGTAAATTAAGGCAATTGATGTGGCCTTCTAGAATTTCTAGTGCAATTCTCTCTCCTTTACCATTTTCCCCATTTCTCCCCTTTTTTCTCCTATGCTGTTTCTCTTTCCTAGCTTTTTTTCTCTAATGAGCTCCTCCCTCCACTTCCATTGTGTCACTTGTCAAAACTAGTCTCATGATGAAATTCAGAACCAGAAATGATCCTTTTACTTTACTGGAAGAAATTAAATATATATACATTTTTTACTTCAAAGAGAAGTTTGGTCTTGATGCTGTGGCCCAAGTAATTAAGTAACCTTAATCGGATATAACTCTGCTCCATTGACCATCATTTACACCTTTGAATTTTAAGCCCTAGTAAAGCCTGTGAAAATTGTTCTGTGAAATGGCCTTTTCCATTCTCCGTGAACTGCCTGGTAGACTGACTTGATCTTTATCTCTTCTCCACTTTTTCTTTTTCTAATACTTGGGGTTTGGCTCTAAACCTTTACAATGCCATCCAGAATCAGTTTATACCACAATTTATGTCACCTTCCTGAACCTCTCTCTCCTTGAGTAGTCTGTCTCTCAGCTACATCTGTGATTTCTCTCACAGTGCTTTTCAATCTCTTTGAATGGCTGCTTTTTTTCCTTTTTTTCTTCTCCTCCTCCTCCTCTTCCTCCTCCTCCTCCTCCTCCTCCTCCTTCTTCTTCATCATCCATTTTCTAAATGTGAACATCGCATAAGAATATCTTTGGTTTATGCTTCCCTCTTGTCTGATTTCCTATCCAGACTCTGTCAATTCCTAAAGAATAGGATACCATTCTTCACCCTTCTTAGGCTACTGATGAAAAGCCGCCTTTAATACCATTTTATGGTCCTGCCCAATATGGCAACAACTCCAAACATAATTGACTTTTGTTCAGAACACAGGAAAATTGTGATACCTCTTGTTTTTAAGTGAATTCATTGTGGAGACTACAGTTACTTGAGACATTCTAATTGTATAGACAACATCAAATTAGTGCATGTTAAAATCAGAAGGAGAAAAAAACAAGAGTAAAAATAAACAAATATTTGGTGAGGAAGAACCAGTATTGTTTTTTCTAGAGTAACTAATTCTTTGTCTACAAAATGGACTTAACACCCCTTGACAAGCATAAAGCATTTCTTCTTCACCCTGCTAAGTTGCTGTCCTATTTCAAGTTTGGTCACCGTACATGACTAATAAAGTTATGCATAGCTGGAATCTATTTTACTTAACATATAATTTGCAAGACATTGTACTAGAGCTTGGCCTATCTGAATAGAATCTTGTGGCCATACTCTGAACCAAGTGCTATTATTTCCTTCATTGTATAAATAAGTGAACCAGTGCTAAGTCTAAGATAACCGAAAATTTGATTGTAGCTCACCAACTTCCTAGAAGTATAGTGTTGGGCAAATTAGTTAACCAGTCTAAGTATCAATGCTTCTATTAGTAAAATTGCTGTTTGATTCACCATAGAGGACATTTTACAGTCAAAGTAAATGCAAGTCTCATTTACTGGGTAAATTCCAGTCATCAGAAGCATTTATCTAGGCTGTAACTAGTCTCGACGACAGGAGAAGAACTGAGACTGTTCTTATCCCACATTGTACACTTTCAGAGGTACATGAAAGAAGGCAGTGATGACATGGACCTAGTCCATCCAAAGGAAACCAAGTGAATATAAATATTATAAGTTTGCAAATTCGAGAAGGAAAATGTAACAATGGCTATAAATACATACCCCCATTTGGTAAAGACTTAATGGTCTTTAAAAACAGATGTCAATACACCATAAATGGAGAAAAGTACCAGCTCTGTTATAATTCTCAGGAAAGTTACCTTAAATATATGAGCTTTCATTATTTCAGATTGGTTTATATTTGTTGGCAGTGTGAAACTTGCTACCAGTTCAGCTGGGTTTGTTAAGCAAATTCACGAATAACCAGAAACTCAAGGTTAGTGACAGACTTGGGATTTATTAATTCAAATATATTTTATATGTAGAAAATCCTGCTATGTATTGAATTTATTATTATCTAAGATCAACATCACCTGATCTCAGATAGACAATACTTCTTCCAGTAAAGAAGACAAATATTGATTAGATATACAAACAAATAAAAGACATAAAGAAGTAACGAAATGTGTTATGAAACATAAGAATAAGGGTGACCTAATAGTTTCTGTGGAGTTAAGGGAATTTTATTTTTGATAATTAAATTTAAATTAGCTTGAAAAATAAAACCGATATAAATTATTATTATTATTATTAATTATTATTATTACTATTATTATTACTCTAAGAGATTTCCATATATTGCAAAAGAGATGGCAATTAGTTTTATTATGAGAAATAAAGTTCAAACTTTGCCACATAGATCGCTAATAAGTGAAAGTTATCAGAAAATTAAGCATTTTCCTAAATGAAAAAATGAGTAAACTTTGTAGATATCGCATGCTAAGCATAGCTTGGGACATCTAGACACCATACTAAGCCTGTCTCAATCAATAAATAGTATGTGGCCTTGGATAGGATACCTAAAACCCTGTTTCTTCCTTCTTGAAGTATTAAAGGAATAATAACACCATTCCAATCTATTTTTTAGAGACATGATGTTGATGAATAAATAGTATCCAAATTCTTTGAATACTTAAAGATTGTATAACAATAGTCACATATAATTATTATCCTGCTGGATAGCAATGTTAATCTTTTAAAAATTAAAAGAGAAAATTTTACATTGTTCTCTTAACAAAATCCATGGTGTGGGTAGTCAATGTTTTTTTCCTTCTGCTGTCCATTCTCTTTCTTGAGGAGCAAAATATGCGTTCAGACAGAAAATATCTATGTCAGAAAAATGTGGAGAGTAGTCAACAATAAATTAACAGTCTTCTTCATGAATATTTAATATAGCTAGTATGAAAGCACACTTCCATTTGTGCTAATTTCTGTATTTTAAAAGTCACCTGTAGTTTGGCTCATGGAGGATGAATCTTAAAGAATTTTTTTCCTGCACAGCATAATCAGGTTAAAAGAAATAACCAGTGAGTGACTATGAAGCATTTGATACTATTAGAACTAATAAGAGAAAAATGTAATTTTCAATTCATAGTAGTCTAGACTGATTTTTGAATTAGAATTTCCTAATCTCAAAAAATAAGCAAGCTACCCCCTCTCTATATCTCTAGGTAGGTAGGTAGGAAGTGATGGAGGGAGAAATGTTAGATATGTAGATGTAGATGATAGATTAGGTAGGTAGGTAGATAGATAGATAGACAAACAGACAGACAGATATAGATGATAGATATAGATAGATAGATAGATAGATAGATAGATAGATAGATAGATAGATAGATAGATATAGATAGATGATAGATGATAGATAGATGGATAGATAGATAGATAGATAGATAGATAGATAGATAGATAGATAGATAATAGATGATAGAATTTTCTTTCTTGTCTTACCAATCACATAGCCAATGGTGATCTATGGCCAAGTTTTTAATAACTAAACAGTATGCCTGAAAGAATCCTGTTGTACTGTTTCACTTGGGCCCTAGTATATCTCTACTGCATAAAAATGACATATTAGATCTGAGTGTAGTATTTCCATTTGGGAATAGAGCACCAGCTGTCTTCTTAAATTTCCATGCCACTTAATCTATCTCTAAGCTTGGTTAGCTTTCAATTCATAAAGAAGGCAACAACAGCTACAGAGTCACATTTTCAGCAAGGTCTCTGAGGTAATGAAGTGTACAAAGTATGCTAATAAGGAGAGCAGCTAAGTTAATTCCTTGAGGCAGGTGCAGATATATGGCTTTAAGAGCCACTTTCTGGTGCAGTGCAAGAAGTGACCTGTGAATTGGAGGAGTTAAAACTGAAAGGCAAGAATTTGAGATTTTCTCAGCGTTGTTGAGAGATTACCACTCAACTAGCCTTGCCGATGCTAATGTTGAATTTACTTCCTGCAGGTCCACTTCCATCTGCATAAGCATTAAAAGATACTTAAGGTCAAAACTTCCAAGATGGTCATCTAGAGAGCCATTCACATCAAAATTATCTGCTGTATCCATCATCTAAATGCACAAAATAAGCTAGCAAAAGATACAATATTGATATGTCCATTCTAATCACTACTAAGATTTTTTTATAGACTTACTGGTATATTTGTCAAAATTTCCAAGTCCTTCATGCCTATCAAAGGTGGAGGAAAAAAGATATTTAGATATTTAAATAGGCTTTGTTTCAGTCCTTTAAAGAAGTCAAGTAATTTTGTCAGAACATGATGTTCTGGAGTCTTAAAGTTGAGGGCACTCTCCTGAAAATAACTTGTCATCTGACTCCCTGATACGTGCTTGTCAGAGAAATGATTTATTAATGTTGTCACTGAATTAACCCTATACTATGTAACTATACCCAGAAAAATACACAGAAAATGAAAACTCTGAAAGCAACAGAGAACTCATATCATTATTCATGTGCATATCTTATACCTTTTTAAAATGAATAAGTAGTTGATAGGCATTATCCAGAATAAATCATAGAATTAAAATCACAGAATATTAATGCTATAAGCTATGCTAGTATATTTCTCCCCTATTGTCACTGTAAATGCTATATAACAAAACTCCCCCAAACTCAGTGGCATAAAATGACAATCATTTCTTCTCATGTTAACAGGTCACCTGGCATGGCTTTGCTTTAGTTTGCTGGCTCTGGGACTACTACATGGACAATCCAAGTCTGCTTGGATGAGTCTCATTCTAGGCAACAGCTTGATGTTCTTCTAATGACACAGTTTGGAAGATCCCAGATACATGAATAAGAATGTGCCAAGTGTTATTTCTTTTAACACTTAGGCTCAGAATTGTGCCATTGGAACCCACGTACAGTTACTTCTCCCAAATTCCATTGGCTGAGGAAAGTTATAAAGAAGTAGGTGGGGGATTATTACTGAATAATAAATGATTCTCCTCAAACTGTAAACAATAGCCTAACCTCCTCATTTTGCAGAGAAAAACATCGGCAACATGATCAAAAAGCACACTTGCGTGTGTATGCATATATTACATGTGCTAGGACACACTATTCAAAACTGGAATAATAATAACAACGTGCTCCATATTTTAAAATGGGAAATTCCACTATATTTTAACATAGTGATTTATCTTATATACTATAACCTCTTGGAAACTGACATATTTTTATCAAGTTACATAATAAACTAATGCTTCTCAAATGCTCATTGGAGGCAGCGTGAAAGCCATGATTTGAGGTTTTTAAAAATGATGGCCTTTTCTTTCCTACCTATCAGATACACATCCTCAAACACGCAGACACGCATGCACACAAACACGCACACGTCCACACATATGTAGTAGAGGAAACGAGGGGAGAAAGGAGAGAAAATACTAACACAGAAATGTAATTATTTACTGAATTTAAAGCTAAGCCAGGATTTGTAGCTACAGTATTTTTTCTAGGAGTTCAGGAATTTCAAGGGCAAAATAGAAACTTCTACGCAATCCCTTTCCAAGTTTGTCATTTTAACAAGAATGTAAAGTGTAGACTGATAATCAGAGTAACAAACCTAGGAGAGCCAAGAATGTATGTTCCTTTTCTTTCCGTAGACGCGGAAAACAAAAATTGTTACTTAAAATTTACAAGACTCTTTTTTTTTTTTTTAATCTCAGGAAATCAGGATGTGCTGACAAGATAAGTTCATCAGAAGCTATAGAAAGACAGAACATTTCTCTCTTGACATAAAACCTAGGAACATAAAAAAAAAAAAAAAAAGGAATTGCTATAACAGAAAAAAATACTATTACAGCTGTGACTGGTGATATACTGAACAGCCTGCAAATCTCACCCTGGAATCACTCCGGAATTCACTCACTACACATTTACTGATCTGCAGATGGTCTTCTTGCGTTTCCGATGGCAGCTATATCTACACTGTTGGATTTACCCAACACTTAACTTTTTGAACAAATTTTCAAAAACTTTCCACAGACTCCTTTAATTCAGTGAATGTAGAAAGAGCAAATAGTTAACTTACATGCCACCTTGTGATCCACTATAGTAGACACATGTGTTGGTTTGCTAAAGGAGACACAGGCTAATGAAATTAATTCTATGAGGCACACAGCAAAACTCACACTTCCTTGACAATAATGATTTTTCTTTTCCTCGGGCTTTGTGTTGGGCTTGTGTCCAATTTATGCTTTTGTATTTCACAGATTTATAATGACGACCATAGAATTTATCTTCCAGATGTTTTCCTTACTTTGAGTTTCCATTAAATTAATGAGAGAATGGACATATTTCAATAGAAACCCTACATTATCCCCATAGGCATAACTATTACTTTTTTCTCTGCAGGAACTCAAATTAATATTCTCAGCACACGAAGGGAGTGGTTTGGTGGCTTAAATGTCTTTAAGACAAAATTGGCCTTTCTGTAATTAGAAAAATCTCTTCTTTTTCTCTTTCATCACTAGTTTGCCTTTATCTCCTAACAAATAGGAGAGTTAATTGGAGAGAACAAAAGAGCCTTTTTTGATAAACAGAGAGATGCAAAAGGAAAAAAATAGAAAGACTGGTATTTTTCTTTTTCGTGAACTTTATGTTAACTATGAAAATGTTTTGATAAAACATGTTTTTCAAAGCAAACTATCCGAACACCCACCACTGCTTCCTGCATACCTAGGCTGTGTAGGAGAAAAGAAAATGAGTCAGAGAGACCTGTATTAAAATTCCATCTCTGTGAATAACAAGCTATATGACTGCGTGAGTTATTTAATTGCTATTAGTTTTATTTCCTCCTCTGGAAAATAGGAATAATACCTATTTTATGGAGTTTCGATGAGGATAAAAATAACATATACAGAATGCTTGGCCCTAGGTGGCTACACAGTAAATGATAGCACTTACTATATGATTATATTTGGGAAATAGCAGTATTTGGCAAGCAAAAAATGTTCAGCCTTGGAGTCAAGCTGTGTTTGGGATTGAAGAGGTGTCAGAAGAGCTGGGTTCAAATATGAAGAACCACTGATGAGTTTACTCTTCATAATAATTAATTTCTTAATTTTCTAATATTTATAGGGTTATAGGATTTGGGGGGAAATTCTTGGCCCCTGTCCCCTTGCTTAGTACATAGCCGTCACTTAGTAAGTGGTAGCCAGCAGTAGCAGCGGTGGGAATAGTGGTAGTAGTACTCCCACTGAGTCAGTGAAAATCATTATTTGATAAAATTCTTATAACTAAGTTTTTCTTACACAATATTTGAGTTCTCATTTTAGATAAAAATACATTGAGATCTTCTTAAGAAGCCCTCCTGAGACCAGATTTCTCTTCTGACATCTCTTTAATCTCAAACACAAATATACTTGTAATTGTCATTATGACTTTTCTAAGGACCCCTTCCTTCCCAATCCTAGGGGTTGATCTCTCATAAGTGGGAAGGACTTACATGCTCTAGAAACCCCTAGGGTGACAGTAAGAAGGGGGCCCACTGACTCATGCTTTTCCTCCTCGACTTTATCTTCACACTTCCTTAACTTCCTGGACAATATCATTGAGTAAAATGTCTCTTTGGAGAAAATCTGGACATTCTAAATTTAAAAAGAAAGGTTGAAATATGGAAGGAGCTCTCCTGACTCATACATAGGCAGTTGGCTGCTTCCATCTCCTGTTCACCTCATGACAATCTGAGCCACCTCTTCCAGAGTATGGAAAGCTGTGGCATTGCTCTTTCAACATCCTGCAAGTTGAGTAAGGAGGACAGCTTGCTGTAAAGATTAATCTCTGTGAAACTAATCTTATATTCTGCTGCTTATCCACGAAGGTAATCATTAATGTTCCAGCAAGGCAGACATAAAGTAAATCTTATTTCTATTTAAAAGAAATAGGTAGAAAGAAGAAATAGCAAGAATCATTTTTTTTTTCTTTTTTGGCTGACACAATTCTTAGTTGTTTCTTCAAATGTTGTTGACATTTGTAATTCAGTTGACCAAATTTGCCTTATCTCTTGCTTTTATTTAAGGAGATAAAAAAGTTTCTTTTTGTTTATATGGTGCCAACAAAACTAATGATTAAAAAGAGAAAATTCATTCAATCAATGTATCTCCTTATGTATAAACTTCAATTAAACAATTGGTTTGATTGATTTCTCTTCTGCCTCCCTGAATTAACTATATTAATTTCAGATAGTCTCATTCCCAAACTACATTCAAAGGACATTTGTAGGTCTGGCTGCATAAGAATCACTTTGGGAGCCTTAAAATAAATACAGATTTTTGGGTACCATTCTTGATATTTCAGATTCAGAAGCTCTTGATACAGAAATCTACGTTTCGACAAGGTCATCTCCCAGTGTCAATCTTAAATTTGTCATATATAATCCCAAACTGATAATTCAAATGAAAAATAGAGTTTGTGGTTCCCTTAGGATCTCTTGCTCTGATTAACTTCATGATTTGTCAGCCAGATTACTTGATCAATTCCTATAATATAATATATTGTAATATAACATATTATAATATATTATATTATATAATATATTATATAATATAGTATCATATATTATCATAGACATATGTAACTTTGGTATAATTTCAGAGCACAGTCTTCTAAGCTCATGGGTCAAGTGGGAGGTATAAGGAAAATATTCATTGGGAGTTATTTTTCAACTGTTATAATCACTGATGTCTTTCTTCATGTTTTCCCCAATATGATAAATAAGTAAATGAAGGGGTAAACAATGACACTGCATTCTGAATAGGAGCAGGGATCCTGAGAAGAGGCTGGATATGAGTGTCTGTGTGGGTCATTCTGAGTCCTGGAAACTTTGGCTTCAGTTGAGAAGACTGCTGTAGTGTTGGCTAATCTATCTGTAAGATCTGAAAAGATCCTTCTCATAACCTTTGGACGTTTTTGACCAAGGGAGTTGCATCTCTAATTCCTGTTGATGTCAATCATTTTACTGGCTCCATAGCTGAAGTTCTCAGCCCCTAAATTCAGTCAGTGTTTTAGTCAATCCTTGTTTTCACTCAGAAAGTAAGAGTGAGACATGTGGATCAGTGAGAATCTTCTTTTTCAACATTGGAGTAGAAGGGGCAAAATCTAATGTACATACCCATATCAGAAGGGTCAATTTATTGCATACAGGAAAGCATCTATTTGGTAGAATATTTCTGTGAGAACAGGGCTATGGGCACCTAACAAACAGGCATGCCTTTATTTCAAAAGTATTTAGAAGTAATTATTTTATGTAAAAATGTCAGCAATCTGGCAAAAGACTTATTTAAAAGGCAGTCGAGTCTGTTAAAATGTCCCAATATGGGACAAATGCGGTAATTTTGCAATGCAGTCACTTGAAAAAGAAACATCTAGAAACACTTAAAAGGATCTGCTGCAGCTCTGAGCCATCCTAGCGAGATACTATTGGAAATCTTTGCAACTAGGATTCTTTTGAGCAGCGAAATGTTCACACAGCAACTAGTAAGTTGAAGAAGCAGATGAAGTGGAATGGAGTTGGAATGGAGTTGATGTCAAATCTGTTTAGAATGATCTATATTGGTAGATAGATGGTATATGGTACACATTGATCTTCTTCCTAGTCCCTCCTTTTTGGAACTTCCCATCCTGCCTACGGAGCTCGGCCCTTCTTGTCTTTATTTAGTGTATATCCTCTACCTTTAGACTGCAACTGATTAGATCAGAACTAGACACCTGACCCAAGCTGGAGTAGTCTGATTCTCTCTCTTCAGAATTTGGTATTGTTTAAGGTAGCTTGGAATTTACACATAGTAAAGTTTACACACGTCCATGCGAATATTGGTTGTTGCAGGAGGGAAGTACCTGATTGCTTCATTTTCTTAAATGGCAAAGGGATTGAGAATTAAAAATAATGAAATAAAAAGAGAACATTCAGAAACAATTAAATATAATTCTATGTCAAATTTTATTCTTTCTTCATCTACTGAAATATAGGGAGAGCAACGAGACATCTCCGTATCAATGATCTCAGTTTTCTTAATGACGAAAGTGATGTATTTTGACATTTAAAAAAAGCAGAATGATTTATTGTTAAATATATTCTTAATATACCTTAACAATAAAAAAAAAATAATACAAATACCGGCAGAGTCCCATTTCCACTATTGGTTTTTGCCTCTGATGGTTGAAACAGTAAATGACTAAATCGTCGGCCAGCTGACACCTCCTCACCAGGGCTCCCGGAGTTGTTGGTGCAGAGGACAAGGCCAGTGGCCCACTGTGCATTACTAAGTATCCTACTTGGCACTTCCATCCTTAGAGTCCAGGGATGAATAGCAAGTTTCAAGAGGTTCTTTATCACCTCTGGCTTCGCCCAGTTTCAATTCCTTTCTTCTATATTTAGTTTAGATGACAATTCAGTCATCAATCAATCAATCAATGAAACCTTAGAAAATAAACTCAATGAAAAAAGTAAAAAGAATAGACATTATCTCTAAATAACATGCATTCCATGACCATTCCTTTGGGCTCTACCTGGCATTGTATCAGAGTGCTTCTCAAACTTTAATGTACACACAAATCAACTGAGAATCTTGTTAAAATTCAGATTGTTATTTCATATGTCTTGAGTGTGATTGAAACTTGCCTATATTTCTAACAAGCACTTAGGCGATGCTAATGGTGCCCACTTTAGGTATCAAGTTTATAAGATCTAGTGAGAAGATGGTGGTAGATACCTTCTCCTAAGTTAGGAAAATGCTCCAGACTATACAAATCAAATGGGGAAAAAAGAGAGAGAAAGGGGTCATTATAAGAGGAAATCCCAAGTGTTATTTAAGAAAACCCATAACATGGATGTAAGAATAGTCAACTTCTCCTGAATTCTGGAGCTGCATGGTATTCTGGGTTTTAACAACTATCTCAACTCCAGTTCAAGAGTAAAGGAAAAGGAAAAAGGTTGTTTGATTCCCTTGTATTCATTGCTACATGGGATTTCTCATCAGGATAGTTGGTGAAAAATTTTTAAGGAGATAAATTCACATGACTCAACGAAACCATCGAACAGCATCTTAATGTGAAGACCCAAGTTTACATGGGGACCCAGACTATGTTTACTACCTTCTCCTGTAAGAATTCTTGAAGAGTAATTACTGCGTGTCCCTAAAAACATACATCTGGTTTAATAGAATGAGTTTCTATTGACATCAGAGCCCATGTTCGCAGTTCTTTATTGCTGGTATTGATGGTAATTTCATTGCATAAGAAAATCTCTTGAAATAGTCATGTCCCTGACAATATATTTTCATATATTATTAAAATATAATACTTTAATTGTATTTAGAATTTTGAGTATGCAAAATATAATTTAATATACTTTAAAAAATGATATATGAGTGATTATAGAGAACAGGATTCCTTCCTGGGTCCCTTAGTTTACATTTTATTTCTATATATCGCAAATTTAATCCTGAATCAACTTAATAAAATAGATACTACTATTTTCTCCTTTATAAAAGAAGAATTTGAGGCAGATAAGTAAGTACTTGCCCAAACTCGCAAAATTAGTAAGTGGCAAAGCCAGGATTTAAACAAAGTTTTTCATATATTTATTCTCAATCTCTGTGCTATGTAGCTAATTTTTAAATCAATGAAAGAATCTTAAGCAAATAAATCTATTATTCAAGTCTTATTGAAAATTGTCTTTTACTTGTAAAAACTTAAATATTTGATTTAAAATTTGCTATCTTAATCAGAAAGAAAATTTGATTAACACCCTTTGTCCTTCTGGCATTATATTTTGCATCCTCTGTTCTCCATGCAAAGGCCAGATTGAGAGCTAAGTAGCAGAAGGAGAGGAAACCAGAATAAAATAAATAGAAACCACTTCACTGGTAACAGTGTTGTTCTATTCCCTTTTAGAAGAGATTTTTAAAAGGGTTATTTTATCACCATCTGTGAGAAATTCAGTTTCAATTACAGAAAAAAAATTGAAAATAATTTATGGAGCAAATTTTTCTCTAAACTGTGAAAAAAATAATTTAACAGAAGCATGTGGAAACTGGTAGAACAAATCACCTTTTTTTTTTTCTATGAAGTAACCTTGATGTCACTGCAAAAAGCTGAGGGTTCAAATGGTCTATGGGAGAGGAGAAAAATATACTCACAATTAACTCACGGCTCCAGAGATTTTATCTCTTAAAATTTATTTGCATAGTTACAAAATTTTGTAGCAGTTGAAGGCCATTCCTCTTAGCTCGACAGCTGTCTCTCTCATTTTCTTCTCTATGGAGCCAATATTTATTTCTATCGGAGCTCTAAATCACAAGCCGTTTGATACATCTAGTTTATCTTCTTTAGCTGAAAAGTTTAATTTCATGCTTTCTCCACTGCATATTAGAAATAGTTCTGAGAGCAGCAGCTTTATATAAGAAAAATATTTCAGAGCATGACATTCTTCTCACTCAGATTTCTAGACCATCACAAGGTTTGCCCTCATAAGCCATTCTAAACTGCTGCCTCCTGATGACTTGTGTCATCACCTTTGCGGTACATCCATCTGTGGATCCCCTTCCAGCCCCAAACTCCCATCCTCCAGCAGCTGAGGGCTCATACCTGAGACTTCTCTGGAATCGCCCTGACAGAAGTGAGGGCCTCATTCATGGAGTAGTAAATATGGGGACACAGAGGCCCAGCCTCATTGCCTCTATTTGGGCAACTGGAGTGTCCTCTGGGACCAGCTGAGGCTAGTGCCAAACTTTCCTCTCTGACCAGCTCTGTTTTTCTGTTTCCCTACAACTATTCCTTACAGCTCTTCAGTGAGGCTTCTGCATGGAGTTCTCAGCAGCAACATATTTTATTTTTTAATATTTTCAATCCAAGTTTGGTTGACCCCACAGATGTGAAACCCATGAATATGGAAGACTGATTGTATTTCACTTTGTACAAAACTATCAAAATGTTTTTCAAAGGTTTTACCTTTATATAACTCCACAACCGATGCACAAAATTCCAGCTCTTTCAAATCTTCACCGATATTTGGTATGGTCAGTCTTTTTAATTTTATCTCTTCTAACATGAGTGGAGAGGTATCTTACTGTAGTTCCAGTTTGCATTCCTTTAAATTGTGCTTTTAAGATTTTGTATTTTCCAATGGTTACAGGCAATTTGAGCACGATGCGTCTTGGTGTAGTTTTCTTAATGTATCTTGTGCTTGGTATTTATTGAAGTTTTTAGGTCTGTAGGGTGGGAGTTTGGGGCTGGAAGGGGAACCACAGATGGATGTACCACAAAGGTGATGACACAAGTCATTCCAACAGGAGGCAGCAGTTTAGAATGGCTTATGAGGGCTAACGTTGTGATGGTTGAGAATTTTTCAGTGATTATTTCTTCGAATATTTTTTCCTGTCCTATTTTTTCCTTTTTTTCCTTTTATTTAGAATTCAATTGCACATATGTTTAATAATTTGTTATCCCACAGGTCTGTGATGCTCTGTTTACTCTTTGTTATTGTCTTTTCTCTGCGTTTCATTGCAAAGTTTTCTCTATGTCTTCAGGTTCACTAATCTATTCTTCTGCAATATGCATTTTGCAATTAATCCCATTCTGTATTTTTTCACCTTGGATATTGTAGTTTTCATCTCTAGAAGTTCTGTTTGAGTCTTTTAAAAACTTTTTATGTCTCTACTGAATATATCCAACCTTCCTTCTAGCTTTTTGAAAATAAGGAAAGCAGCTATAATTACCTTTCTAATGCCCTTTGTTAATTTTAATGTTGGCATCAGTTTTCATTCAGTTTCAATTCATTAAATTTTCTCCTCATTATGGATCACATTTTCCTTTTTCTTTGCGTGGTTGATAATGTTTTATTGTGTGCAAGAAATTGTACGTTTGATCTTGTTGGGTGCTGGATATTTTTATATCCCTATAAATATCCATGAGATTTGTTCTGGGATGAGGTTAAATTACAGTTTTGTTCTTGCTTTTATCATTCATTAGGCCAGTCCAGAGCAGTGTATGGTTTAGCTCCAGTTATTCACCACCATTAAAGAAGAACCTCTGATTATTTTACCTAGTGACCCATGAATTCCAAGTTTTTCCAATAGGCACTATTCTGGCCCCATGGGAGTTCCAACTATAGATCTTTTCAAGTAGTTCTTTATTTAGCCTCAGGTTTTCTCATGCATGCACTGATCAATACTCAGCTGAATACTCAAGAGGGATACTCTACTTGTTTCTGGAGTTCGCTCTCTGAGCACTCTACTCTCTAGTACTCTGTCCTGTGTAATCTAGCCACTGCTGTCTTCTCTCTCGGCTTCGTCTCCTTAACACAGGGATTCTGTTGGGTTCTCTCTTACTATGCTAAAACCTAGAAACACTTTCAAGGCTGTAAAACAGGGGCAATTGTAAGACTTGCCTCATTCATTTCCCATTTTTTATAGATCATTGCCCCCAATTTTTTTGCTTGATTTCAAATATCTTAAAAAATATATTCTTTCATTTTTTTTGTTTTTCTTTCTGTTGTTATTTCAAGTAGGAGGATACATTTGTTTCCTATTCTTCTGACTTGGCTGGGAACATTACAGGATTTTAAACAGAGAATGACTTGATTGATTTTGAAAAACACCCAGTCTATAGCGTGGAGAATGTTGGCCTAAAGCAAGCCTGGATGCAGGCAGAGAGAGCAATGAGAAAATTTTATCGTATGTCAGGTGAGAAATTCTATTGTTCAGTAGATTGTATTAACCCGCTCTGTCAATTATTGTCAAAAAAGAATCATGGGCAAAACAAAAAAAAGAAATCTTGGTTTGACTCCCAGAGTTTTACTTAGCATGACTTTGGACTAGTCTATTAAACTCTCAGAGACACATTTTCATATTTGTAAAATGACAACTATAATCCCTGCTTCACAGAGTTTTATGAGATTTAAATAAGATAATACACATAAAGTTACTATTATAGAACCTGACGCATAGTAGACAAATACTAATCTTCTTTCCATCACTTGCCTTTCTCAGAAGACACAAACTCCAGACTACTGGTCCAGGTGGTGCTTTGGTTATTCTTGCTTTATATGGGGATCCACATTCTACAAAAGTATGTCACATAGGATATCTGTTTCAAATTACTAAAAAATCATGTCAACTATATTTCACTACCATTAGAATTAAAATAATTCTTTTTGTTAAAAAAAGAATCATTATAGTCACCATTGTGTAGAGAAGAGAGTGATGCGTGTGTGTGTCAGCGTGTGTGTGTGTGTAAGTGTAAGAATTGAAAGGTAGTTTATAGAAGTAAAAAGAAGTCAACTTCTCAGTCCATCTCTCTTGAAACACAGTATGAGGAATTTCATAGTTTAATTTTATGTTGCAAGAATATGTGAAAACATGATTCTGCATGTTTTTAGTTTATTTTTTCCCTCTTCTACTTGCTCATATATATCTCAGAGTCACTTTTACCCATACCAAGCAATTGAAAAACAAACACTCAAGGATTTGGATATGTGTATAAAGAATAAGTTTTCCATTCTCCAAAGGTCAGATAAGACAGGGCAGGAAAGGAGGTGCATAGAATGTGTATATGGGAGAGGAGGGTGTTACTGTGTGTCATTCAACCAGAAGAAGAAGCAGTAGAACAACCAATTTCTTGAAAGAGGACGTGAGAATCAGAATCTTCTTTTGCAAAAACCAAGGAGAAAGTGTAAGGGACTTACTACTTAAGCTGTCCTAGAGCATGGAGTTCCACTGAACCATCACCTGGGGTCAATATGACAACCAAGTGACGCTTCCGAGATTCCAGAACAGAGGGGAGGAAGTGTGTGCAACTTATGTGAAAATGGAGTTTTGAAGAAAACTCCTTGTCCCATATCAGAGCTACAATTAACTAGAACCAACTGGGCCTTCCTCCATAGGCCGCACCATCGCTATGACTATGTTACTCAATTTTGTTTCTCTTCTCTTTGTGATAGCCTCTCTCATCTCTCCCAGACACCTCATAGCTTCCTGACTTTTCCATCTTTTCCATCAAAAACTGTTCACAGGAAATGATAGAAATGACCAATAATGCAGTTATCTTGAATAGACCACTACAGCAATATAGAAGAAGAATTAATGAAAAAATAAAGATCATCATTATTGAAAAATAGAACTAGGAAAAATAACAACCAGGTAATTTTCTTTTCGAAATTATCATTTTTACATCTGACTTCCTCTGGAAACAGATCATGAGTTCCACACTGCTTGATTTATACCGTCTTTCCACTGTGGTACAAGGTCTCACACTAGAAAGTTCTCATTAAATGTCGACTGACTGACATGCTTATGAAGTGACTGAAGGAAGACAAATAAAATCTTTAAGACTCACTCTTTCTTCTATAAAATTATTCTCTAAACTACTTCGATCCACTATGTTTTGAGAAACATAATACATGCACAGTACCTTAAAATATCAAATCTTGGTCCCGAGATCTGAAAAATCACTACAACAGTTAGATAACATCTGCCTCTACCCCAATTCCTTGCCTTGGAAGGCAGAGCTTTTCATATTATTAAAACTAATCTAGCTGGAGTAGGGGAAAGCTCTTAAAACACTGACATTAGACTGGCAGGAGTTAGCAGTCAATTGACGTATTCTTCACCTAAGAAAAATATACACATGCATCATGTTAGGTGCAAGGACAAAACCAAAATTAGACAAAATTAGCTTGTAACACCTCCAATTAAGTCTCTTAGATCTGGCAATGCCCACTTGGCCCAGCAGCGTCGTTGTTCCTGTAAGTCAAGACTCTATATGCCCTCCACAGGGTCTGACTAGTGGTACATCCATTCCAGTGAGCTGATGAACAGTAAGGAGTATCAAAGGATGACATTTCTCATGGCCTTAGGTTAGATTTCATGGCCTGGATGCCCAGTACACTGGCATCTAAAGTCACCTTCTGTATCCTTCCTAGAAACAATAGAAGATAACATTATTACTCTACTTTAGGCATCATGTCAAGCAATTTACAAACATATTTCCACAAAACTCTTTGAATTAGGTAGCTCAGAGAAACTGAGACTTAAAGAATAAATAAAATGTCCATTGATCTCAATGTGTCTTCAGAGCTGACAGGAATTCCCGTCTAGAAAAACACCTGTGGTTGTGATTCTAGCTTGTTCCAGTCCCTTTCCTTGCAAATTTCCTCACCCCCAGATAAAAATTCTATTTAATTGAATAATTGAATAGGAACTCTCCTCACTAAATATTAGACATTCGTTTTTTAAAGTTGATGCTCTTGATGATCTTTCTTCTACTTTCTTCTACTTAGTAACTTCTCTAACGATTAGAAAACTTAATGGTCTAATCAATTTAACTCAAGGAAATATTGATGAGTGCGTATGCTGGACCTGAAATGCAAAAATGCCTTTGCCTTTGGAAATTAATGATTTTGTCTAGGAGTTCTTTTACATCATAAAATATAGAACTGGGTATCACAATTTTCCTACTGATTTTGTTGTAGCTTAATAGCTGATAATCTCAGTTTACTGACTTCACTGAGTTAAACCATTTTCAATAGTCCTTTTACAGAAAGTGATAATGAAAATGAGCAGTTTTCTACAATATCAGAGATTTAGCTGTGAAGCATCCATTACCTTTAATAGAATTTATTTAACTCAATTTTACTGCCATTAAAAGGTCAAATCTAAAAGGTTTTATTAATGTGATTCTTTTCAAAAAAGTTGTTTCTATCAAAAATAATAAGTTATAAAATTTAAAAAATGATCATTAACTCCTCCTTTGACCTGTATTCATTATTTTTAGTCTCTAAACCTCCATCCCACTAATGATTATATATATGCATTTATATAAAATCTTCCAATTTGGAAAAATTGTTGGTGAGGTTTGTTGTTTTTGATTCCTATAAAAAAACCTTTAAACTGTAGAGACAGCCTAACAAGTGAGGTAATTAAAGTCATAGGCTCCCTTTGAAGAAGGGATATTTTCCTATTTTCCACTTAATTTTCTTCTCTTCAATAGTTGGTAGCAACTATCTCTTCTTTGAATAGCACAAGGCAACATCATAGAAGCTTTATCACAGATCTCAGTGATAGATGGTCTCCAATGGTGTTTTGTCAAGCAAACCATGGAATAATGAGAGAAATAGAATAAAAGATGAAGTCTCAACATAGCCCAACATGCCATTTCTCTGTTAGGGAGGCATTTGTTAGCAATCCTTTATCAGTCATATTGACTCCTGATATCTGAAGCTGTAGGGTAGCTTCTTTGGTTAATTCAGATTCATGGTGGGTATCTCTATCCTTTTTAAAAATTTTATTATTATTATTTTTGAAATTACTTGTATAAATAGGCCAAGATAATGAATAAGGAGAAACCAACCAACCAACCAACCAACCACCAACCAACCAACCTTCAGTTACAATTTGATCCTCACTCTCCAAACACACGGCCATAGTCTTACTGTTACCAAAGACAGACTGATCTTGATTATGCCTCACTAAGAAAAATGATCATCTGACACTAGTGGAAGAAATGATAAATATCCACAGTTTTACAAATAACAAACCAAGGTTTTTTTTTTAAAAAAACTGGATTTTGCTCCTGTTGGAGGCACACTGAAAAATACTACCACAGCTGCAGGGTTATCAATCAAGGGCATCTAACTGCCAGAAAGTTGAAAGCACACCTCACTGTTTGCAGTCAGGAAGATTTCTCCTGAAAACTCGTGGCTGTTTTAAGTGCAGACAGAATGGAGCTGCACAGCCAGCTTTCTCCATATGGGGTAAGGAAAGGGCTGTGCAGAGGTAAATGTAAAATGTAAGTGCTTTAGGAAATGAGCTCTTCTTTGTGTATCGACATCTAATTTACATGTAAAATCAAACACCTACGAATAAATTAGATGCTCACAGAACAAAAACATTGGAGATGAATGAGCAACTCCGAAGTACTGTGAGTGGCAGCTTCTAAATTTGTTATTTGGGGAAGGAAATAAATTTATATAATGCATGATAACTAAAGAAGAGAGTTTAAATTCAGTAAGCCTATATTACTGTGCAAAACTGAACCCCGAAATACAGCTATTATATCTTTCTTTCTCACATGTTTTTAGGTAGACTGGGGTATCTCTGATTCTGGGTACAGTGTGTGGGTGAGCCCAGACCAGAGAGGTAGAGTTATCTGAAGCATCTGCTCCTGGCAGAGGCCAGAAACTCCTATATGAGTGAGTACAAATGAGAAAGGCCCCGTGAAGCCTTGCAATCACTTCTTTCCACATTTCTTTGGCCAAAGCAAGTTTCCTGGTGAAGCCTAGCTCCAGTGGAGTAGGGATATTTGCTTCTCCTTGGAGATGAGGAGAAGTGAATGACTATTTGCTGAACAATAAGCTAATCTGACACATCTTTTTATTTTTCCCTCATAATTTAGAAATGTTAGTTATTAAGAAAGACAAAAATAAAAATCACTGAGATTAACCCATCATCCAGAGATTATCAGTGTTACTCCTTAGTGTATATCCTTCCTGCCTTTTATTTATGGGCACAGAATAGAATGAGTGGTGGGAAGGTGTTAATAAAGGGCTCATGGGAAGGGGAGAAGGGCAAAGACCAGGGCAGTTCCCATAGTGGGACATTAAATCAGGCTGCTTGTGTTTTTATGCCTATCTCTTAGTAGTTATAAATTAGCCTCTCTGAGCCTCAGTTTTAATCTGTAAAATGGAACTAACTCACATGGTAGGCATGAAGATTCAATGATTTATTGAATATAGATAGAACAGAACTCACAACATGATAAATGCTCAGAAAAAAATTAACCACTATCCGTAAACATAATGTGGCATTTTTAAGTATTGGTATATTTATCTCATATGCATTTTCTGCCTGAAGCATAAATAAAAGATGCAGACAAAATACTGGCATAATGCAAGAGAAAGATTTGGATGAATGTTTGTGGAAGGGCACAGCCTCCAGGGGCTCTTAGAGCCTAGGTTAGTGGTCATCTAGTACTTCTTAAAATAATTTTTGGAAAATTATGTGTCCTTTTACACATTTTAAACTTGAGATCTAAGATTTTTCATAAAGAGATTAAATAGAGATGATTTGATAAAATAGGGTTATGCTATTTTAAATAGCCAGTGAAATTTAAATATTATAATTCGAAACGACATCAACATTCAACAATTTCTTCCTTGACATTCAGAAATCTTACATCTTTTGTTTTTATTCCCTCTTGAAGTTACATTTCCATTCTATTTTTAACCAAAAAATTTTATTTTAATACGATCTATTTTTTATTCTTGAAAGACTCTTATTGGTAATCCTGCCATTATTCTCTGAGAAGAAAAAATACATTTAAAAAGTGGGAGAATTTTTTGAATAAAGTTATTATAAACATTAAATTTTTTTCTGGCTTGAGTCATTAGTATCATTACTATGCATCATAAATGTAGTATTATTATGTAATTATTGAACATTAAAGGTTGGATTTTATTAAAAATACATTTCCCATTGAGAGTAGTGGTATTTTTTCAATGAGTTCTTATTTCTATGAATGCTTAAAAAATTGCTAGAGTGGAACAGAGTTTTGCATAAATGGTGTTCTGCTTTGTTTTGTTTTGTTTTGTGATCCCAGAGAAATTTTCTCACAGAAATCAGTAGAGGGGAATGGAAGGAAGTTTTATTCTTTTTCATAGATGTGTCACTCAGTTCCCTTAATGCCAAAAATCATAGTGATCTATCATCAAAAATGATTTTAATATAGACTGGTTGACACATCTTTGAAAGAGAAAATCACAGTGCTATACCACCAAAAATTACTTTCAGCCTTTTTAAATTAAGTCCCACATGAAATTGACAAAAGCAAAAAATTGAAAATGACCTGATTTGAAAAATGATTCGTTTCCTATTCATTATAGTTCACACTATCTCAATGTCTGTGATCAAACCAAAAAAATTTTACAAACACCTACCAAAAGACTATAAATTATGCCTGTTACTCTTTTATTTAGAGGTATATTATTTAATCTAATATGCCTAAAAGAGGGAGAAAAAAATTAAAATATTTTTAATTATATTCCTTTCTATATAATATTTTTGTATTAAATTCTTTCTATCTTATATATTTTAAATATATATATTTTATCAACACTTTAGCATTGCAAAATTAACATTAAACTTACAAAGAATGCTTGCCCTAATTTAATCAGTAAAGTGTCCTCAAGCTAATCAGACTTACATTCTGTCAGAAAAATTTTGCTTTCATATTTCAATTCAAACAAATGTATTAATACACTTTTCAAGTGTTACTATAAAATGCCTGAAAAAATAAATTATATATAAAGAGATGGCCATAAGCAGTCATTAAGATTAAAATGATTTCAATCACAAATAAGTTATGAAAATAATATAATAATTAATATATAATAATATTATATATAATAATAATATAATAAAATAATAAAATAATAAGCTGTTTCTTATAACTTAATTTGTAGCAATTAAGTGAAACGGTTAACTAAAACTCTAAGTTTTTCATAAAGCAGAAGGGATATATAAGACTTGGCAATCTTTCAGTACCTGTGAGAGTTTATCAGTTAGCTATTGATACAATATTGTTACAAAACCACCAACGACATCACATCAGTATCCTAGGACAATAAACATTTGTTTCTCACATTTTTATCTAGTGTCAGCGGATCTAAGTTAGCCTGGACAGGCTAACTTTTATTCTTAGCTGGTCTCCTAAATTTGTCTGTTAAGTAGCTGATCTAGGCTGGGCTCAGAGGAGTGGCTCAGCTTTTTTGCATTTGTTTCTCATTGTTTTTCTAAGATGAACAGGTTAACCTGGACATGTCATTCACAAGATGATGGCAGAATCAAAAATAGAACATGTGTTCCCAAACACTAAAGGCTCTTATGGCTTAGGCTAGAAATTGGCATATTGTTTGTCATTTTATTGGCCAAAGTAGGCCACAAGGCCAAAACTAGGAGTGGTAAATCAGGCTGGGTCACAGGGAGAGCGCAGGGCAAAGCTGCATAGCTAAGGACATAGATACAGGAAGGAATGGAGAATTAGGACAATAATTCAGTTCTACCACTTTATGGGTAATAAACTTCGGACTTCAGTTTTGTGGAAATAGTTAAATGTGAATCAAAATATAAATATCAAACATAATTCAATTGAGTTCATTAGCTACCATGATCAAATTTTTACTGTATGCTGAAGAAGGAGAAAGAGAAAAGCACATACTGCTAAAATCAAATCTATCTGGCAATTGGCATGTAGTTTTAGTTTTTGGTAGTAAGAGATAGAATATAAACATTTCATAATATGAAATAAAGTTAGCATCACTAGTATTTGGTATAAATAGCTCCTTTTACTTTACAAAATGGTTCTAAATATCTTATTAATGAAGTGTATCAAATTTAAAATAAATTATGTTAAAGTTTTACTTCTGAGTTTTAACCAACATTCTTTGAAAAAGTTGAGTGACCCGAAAAAATATTTCAGTTACAGTTAAATATCACTCATCTATACTACTTAGGCTATTTGAAAGTTATTTTCTTTAAAACTAAAAAACATGTTTTAGGGAATAAAATTTGAAAAAAGTTGAAAAAATTGCTTATGTTTAAGTAAGTGCTATTTTTGTTTTTTTTTTTTAGGGAAGGCAACCCTTGGTTGACCTCACATTGCAAGGACCTTGTCGGCTTACAATCTCTTATTTTTTTTTATTTTTTACGCCTACAGCACCTGGTCTTCCTAGGTGGCCTCCCATCCAAGGCTGAACCTGTTTAGCTTCCGAGATCAGCCAGGATCGAGCTTGTGCAGAGTGGCATGGCCATAGACCAGTAAGTGCTATTTTTATACTTATTTCTTAGTTATGGCCATTTCGTTCTGTCACAGCACTTTCTCTCAATAGTGATGCATCCTTCGATACTGGCGGGGAAATAAGAAGTAAGTTCTTAAAATAAATGTCTTCACTGGACACACTCCAGTCAATCACATATCTGAATTCCGAGCATCCTAACATGGATCAAAATACCATTTCTCACAGAAACACATGTTAGAAAGGGATAGACTGGATGTATTGTACTCTTAAAATGCAGTTTTAAAATGACTGAGCAACTACTAGTCTATAGTACATGTCCATGAGTCTCTGTTTGTTTGTCCTGTTCATTTGTTGCTTTTAGGTTTACCATAGGGTAGGGGGTGTGGGAGGTGGGGAGAGGTAGATGGGATAAAGGGGGTCAAATATAGGAGGATGAGGGAGGGTGAAATGGGTAAAGGGGATCAAATATATGGTAGCTGAAGGAAACTGAACTTCTTTTTTTTTAATTAAATTTATTGGGGTAACATTGGTTAATACAATTATATAATTTTCAGGTATACATTATAATTTGACATCTATATATTACTTTGGGTGGCAAACACACGATAGAATATATAGATGTCAAATTATAATGTACACCTGAAAATTATATAATTGTATTAACCAATGTTATTCAATAAACTAATTTAAAAATAAATAAATAAATAATACAAAATAAGTAAATAAAATTGCTTTAAGAATAATAAATGAATGAATGAATGAATGAATGAATGAATAAATAAATGAAATGATCAGGCATGTCTCTACCCCTTTTATTTGTTTTATGCTTTACTCAAATAAATTTTGCGTACTTTTTTTCTCCCAGATGAATTTTAGAATTATTTTGTCGAGTTCAAGCAATATCTTTTAAGACTTGGCTTGGAACATCTAGATTAACTTGTAATGTGTGGGTTAACTTGAGGTAGCTATCAGTTTTGCCATATTGTTTTCCTATACAGGATTATGACATCCACATATTTATTTATTAAAGTCGTTAATATTCGTAAGCTAAATCTTGCCTCCTTAACATAAGCCCCTCACATTTCTTTCTTAGGTTACAATTTAATATTCCTATTTCTACTCTTAAGAATAAAAAGTGTTTTTAATTATAATAACTGATTCTTTTTTTAACAGAAAAGAATCTCAGAATGCATATTTTCTGAATTGTTAGAATGTAAATGGATGGCCTCAGGAATTTTAGAAAATTTTAACTGTTTAAAAAAATAAATATTAATTTATATTTTTGAAATACATGCATAAGTTTTATCTTTATTTAATAATTTAGGTACTTTTAAATGACATTCCAACTTTTAAAATTACCCACTGCTAAATTTGCACTATCTTTAGTTTGAAAGGTCTCTGCTTTCTACTTATTGTTGGTTATAATGACCCATTCAGAATTTCAAAACTTTAAGCCTATTATCTAAATAAAGTATGCAGATACAATTAGATATTTGGCTGGTTGCTGTCTGGCTGAAGTAAAATTTCTTTGTCTATCCTTGTAAAGATATTTTTAGCAATTTGCAATAAGAAAAAGCTTTCTGAATAAGCTTTCATTAGAAATTTCTAAGGTATACAGAAAAAGATTATAGTTCTTTTCCTTTCAAGATTTCTCTTCTATAGCCACAGTAAAATATGTGTCACAGGCATGTATTTTGATATACCTAAAACATATATAATATACCTAAAATGTATATAGGTGTATATATTTATATACCTATAAATATACTTATAGGTATATAAATATAAAGTCATATTTATAACCTCTGGTTAGGATAGGGAAAATTTATATATTTGATGTGGCTCTAACTATGAGTATACAAGTGATTTAAGCTACTGCCATAGGGAGATACTAAACATGAAATTTTGCTTTAATTTTCTTGCTAAAAAATATGTGTTGTTTTAAATTATTTTTAGTTCAAAAATTGATGAAATCAACAGTTGTTCAAAAAGTATTGCTAATCCCTCTCTGAAGTCAACCACAATAATACAACAAAAAGTATTCCCATTGCCAGTGTCATTAGCAGTCACCTTACTCAATGCCTGCTGAAAACTGATGGCCAAAAATAGAGAATGACTTCTTCAATTTGGTCCCATTCATCTTGAAAGTCAAAAGAACAAATGGACTATTTTCAAAGAAATAGGGTACTATTATAGTTTAAAATTCTGAACTCTTAATGTTATTGGATTATAACCCATATAATAAGTATCTATGAATCCATACTGATGTAAATTGAGTAAACAAAATAATAAGAAGAGACAGCTCTTCCTTATTAAAGAATTTTAATTAATAAATATTGAAGAATAAAAGGGGAAAATTACTATTGGGCATACACCATAATAATAATAATAATAATAATAATAATAATAATAATAATTGTTGCAGCCATGATCTAGCAATGGATGCTAAAATTAATGGATAAAACTTTAAAGGAGAATTGTATTTGAAGAACCTCAAATATTTTCCCCAAGATATTTATTAATTAGAAATGGACAGAGAATAACTTACGATGAAGAAACTCAAGACCCACGAGCAGAAACTTAGCCAAGTGATCAGTAGTAATATCAACAAAAAGATTTACTAACATGAGGTACCCCCTGACATTGAGAAGGGTACAAGATCACTTCTGTGGTCTTTCTAAAAATGTATAACCCCAGAAAAATAACATTAGAGAAAACCAAATGAAAGATGTTCTATAAATTAACCAATACTCTTCAAAAGTGTCAAGGAGAGAACGTATTAATTTCTCTGTATTTCTACACCTTATAAGTATGATTTTTCTTCTTGAATAAATAAAACAACTACCAATTATTTTTTTCCAAACTGCATAACAGCAGTTTTATTCATTATTGTGACTATTTCTAGAATGTATATACAGTTATATATCTGATTATTAAAAATTTGGCTTTCTGAAATCTGCTTCAGTGAAACGTGGATCTGATCTGGTACCTGTGGGTACTGAAAGTGAAAGCCTTTTGGGTCTTCAAAAAAGACTGAAGAATATCACAGATAAGAGGAGCCTAAGAAGACAGCACAAGTAAATGCAGCATGGAACCTTAGACCAGACCAGGAATGTAAAAAGATCGTTTAGAAGAAAATTCGGTGAAATTTTAATGCAGTCTATATTTTAATTATTAGTAGTGCAACTATGTTAATTTCCTGGTCTTGATCTTTTTATTGTGATTATGTAAGATATTAACATGGCGGGAGCTGGGTGAAGGGTAAACGGGAACTACTATTTTGCAATTTTTCTGTAAATCTAAAATTATTTCAAAATAACAGTTAAACAATCTGGACCTCAAGCAAACATTTTAGACAATATTTCTGTTGTAGGAATAATGTACTGATATATTTACCAGTGTTTGATTTTCTTTCTTTTTTTTTTTTCAATATATCAAATGGTGTTTTTTCTTCTGTATCTGATTTTTTACAGGGAGTGACTATGCTCTCTTTCCTCAAAGGTGATTACAGGGCACCGGACTTCTCATCTCCAACTAGGATTTTGGATTCTGGGCTTGGCAATGAGACAAGAACAGAGAAGAGTGACAACTTCCTGGTGACTCTGGACTTGGGCAATTATCAGTGCAGTAGCAATCATTACAGACTCACGTGAGGCCATTTGCCAATTCTTCTGCTACCAAATAGTTCTGAAGAGGATAAGGAGAGAGGAATAACTCCAAAATTTACCTAAATTTCCATCAAATGGCTGGATAGAAGTTTGGATCAGATTTAATTTGATTTAAAGAAAATAATAGGATGTTTCTTGAATCTTCAAGATTGTGCATTAAGATTTATATTCACTACCCCTCCTAAATCTTCTCTTAATTATTAAATAAATAAAACTGTGATGAAGAAGGACCCTCTTCTTTTTTGGAATAGCATGTAAAGCAGAAGTTCTCTGATTTGAAGTGATAATATCTCTAAATCCTTCTGCTCCAGACGTTGGAAAAATCTCTGCTATTGATTATTTGCCTCAAGTATTTATAAACTATGGGTGCTCCATCCACTTTTATTCCTCCTTTGAGATTTGGAAGAATTGCCAGTTTTCATGACGAGCTGCCATTTCTGTAACTTTGAGGTTAAGACTGGTGTACTTTGTGGCAGTGGATTCAGAGAAGGCACCTGACAGGCTCGTCAAGTGGGGCATGAAACATTTCAGTAACCACTCCGTCTGCTTAGCAACCAGATGAATATGTCCCTCTTGTTTGGTCTAGACAAACAAGCAAACTGTTAATTTACAGAGGACTTTGATTTTTCACTTGATTCTACTAACAACGTTCAGAAAAGAAGTTTCCAGGGTTATGCTTCATCATTACCAATTTCTTTTTCTCCATGGTGTGTGAGTGCATTTTGGTGAGGAAAGAAGTTTGATAGATGGCTTATCCAGAAAATAAATAGCAAAGTTATTTGCCAACTGCTGCTGTTTTTTATGCCCGGGTAACCTGGGTTTGCATTAGAATCCAGCCACAATTTAACAGCATAATTTATGGTGCTTCCAAAAGACTTGCTTCTTCTTCTTCTTCCCTTTTTTTTTTTTTTAAATTCCCCGGACTGATCATTCAAGTTCATTCTTATTGCTACATTGGCCATTTAGAGGTTTCTATCTTTCTTCTTGAAATTGTCAGTTTAAGAATTTATAGTTGTACTCAAAGTAAATATTCTTTAATTCAACTCAAATAGTTTATAATGACATTATTCCTGACTCGTGGCTTTCAATAGGCATTGGAATCATAAAATTTGATTTTCTGATTGGTACTTAGAAGCTGTATTAATTGGAAATTAAGGTTATATATTTGTCCTCCCAGCTTTAAAATGTAATGTCAACACTATGGATTAGAACCAGGTTGTCATGACTTAAAAGGAAAAGACTTCAGATTTGGTCACAGACTTTCTGATAAGTAAATTAAGGATGTTGACACATATAAGATAGTTTGTATATCAGAATAAAAGCCCAGTTATCTTAGAGTAATACCATTAAAAGTTTGATTCATCTTAACCTTCTTCCTCAGATTTCATGATCTCCAAGCACATCCATGGTCCACCTTCAGCTCTTTATTTATTTATTCAACCTGGAAAGAGAGAATATATTGATTTTCCTGTATTTCTATACCTTGTAACTAAGACTTTTCTTTGTGAATAAATAAAATAACTACCAATTATTTTTTCAGAACTGTTTAAAAGCAGGGAGTATTATTGTGAATATTTCCAGAATGCATATACAGTTCTATAGCTGATTGTTTATTAAAAATTTGGCTTTCTGAAATCTGCTTCAGTGAAATGTGAATTTGATTTGGCTACCTCTGGGAAATGAAAGAGGAAGTCTTTGGGGTCTTCAAAGCACTGATTGAGTCCCAGACACTCTTTCATTAAATTATAATGCATCATCACTTCTAAATCTATTCTTTTCCTGATTTGTATGGAATAACATCTCTGTGTTACTAACTGTGTGTCTTAGACTTTTTTAAGCCATTTTTTACAAAGTGATTGGCACATTTCTTTGAGTAATAATAAATATTGAATAAGTGATAGTAAATTTAAAATACAATGTGTTCGATAAAATTACTGTTTTTACAATAAATCTATCATCTTTTACTGCCTGAGAGGTGAGGACAAATCTAGGGGCACAAGCTCAGAAAATCTGTGTCAGAAGATCAGGAATACAGATTATTTGTTTTATGGAAGTCACCGTCCTCAAACCTGAACACTGAAGGCAAGATCACCGGTCATCTGGCCCAAGCTCACCATACAGGAAGCCTTCCTAGAACTTTACCTAGATTCTTAAAAACCTTTTAGTGATTGAGAACTGACTTCTTTAAAAGACCCATTCCTTACTCTAAAAGCTACTCATGAAGTACAAATGTGTATTTTTGTAACATTCATCCTTTGATTCTGTTTGCCTCTAAGTAATGAATGATACAAATAATTCCTTTTTAAAAACTCCTGTTAATTTTTTTAAAAAAAATTCCTGTTAATTTTTTCCAGGTTAAACATCACAAATTTCCTCAAACATTTTTCATATTTTATAATTTCCAAGTTCTCTAACATTTTTTAAATGTAAGGTTAAGGCTTCTCCACCTATATATAATAGTCCATAAATGGTCTGACAATGCAATGGAAAAATGGCACTATTGCCTTCTTTGATCCAAAAGTGTCCTCTTAATATTGTGGTTTAATAATAAATTAATGTTTATTACCTGATTTTAACACCCAGTCACAATGTTTTGCTCATACTGAGCTTATAGATAGCTAAGATATTTTTTGCAATCACTCCTAGCAGAGTAGATCCTCCCTAGCGCAATATCTAAGTGTGCTATTTTTTGACCCTCATTAGTCCTTCATCTTTACCTTAAATATCAATTCCTTGATTTATTTTACCTAATGTAATATTATTCCTTTTAGACTTATTCAGACATAGGTGTGATACCTATTATTATCAAAAAATTCCCAATATATTAGACCAAATAGAGAAGTTGATCTGATAACTTCTGAACTAATATAATGAGTTCGACTTTAAAGAATTTATTGATAATTTTCTAAATAGAAATTTGAAGAGAGATAAAATATAAAATAATCTTATACTAAGCTTTTTTGTTGATTTTCTTATACATTGTTTACTTGATTATAAAAGATTCAATAGGACATATAGAATAATGAATAAAAAGCTTATACTTGATTCGCTAATAATTTAAAACAAAATAGTTGAATGTATCCATGGTCTAGACTCAGGAGTTTATCAGCCAATAGTGTCATTTACAAAATTTGAATACATAAATCAGATAATAACTAATATTTTTATTTTAAGCTTTTACTCATTACAGTTTATAAAATCTTATAATCCTATTGAATTTCAACTGAAGAACTTCATTGATATCATATGCATTTTCACACAGTTTTTGTCACTACAAAATTTTGATTTTGAGGCAAAATGAACTTGGGCTTTCAAGAACAGTTTAATGTTACTTAATGTTTAGCCTTTAGTATTTATGCTTTCCTAGACAAATTGGTATCATTAGGACCTTGATAATCTATTTTTCTTACAGTCAGGCAAGTGCAATAAGAAAAAAACCTATTATTCTCAATTTATGAAAACATCCGACCACCAATAAGACAAATTAGCAGGGAATCTGAGAGTGTTTCTCGTAGTTTTACTATTTGCAAAGCATCTAATTCAATTAAACACTTACCAACTGTTTAAACGAATGAGATAAATGAATGATTTAACCTCTTACTTGGCTCCATCCCAATAGCCCCCCAAAGTATTTATTAAACAATATAGTTTAACACAACATAGTAGTAGAAATCCATTTATTACTAAATTATTACTAAAATGCTCCCTAAGCTTTACTCCATGCAAAATTCTAAGGATAATATGTTACACTATAAAATGAATGCAAGTCCTGCCCCAAACGTCAACAGCCCTTCATTTAAAATAAAAAAAAAATAATTAAATTTTAAGCTAATGGCACACCATAGTGGGCTCCTTCTCTCCTTTTAAGTCTCTTTCTCACTATGAGTGAGCAGACTTTACCATCTTAGACAAAAACCCAAATATACCTTCTCTATATATTAGCTACTTACTCTAGAAAACATCTTGGGCCTGTTGTCATTAGGCACTGCTTCTCTCTAATCTCCTTAATTTGTATCTTTCTGACTTTTACCTATTTAACTAGATGGACCGCCTCAAGAAAGAAGTGTTAGCGAGAAAAAAAAAAATGAAGAAGGAAGAGAGTGTTATTTGTAGTGAAGTTATAAGCTAGACAGGGCTTCACCTACTGTTGGGGATGAAAGAAGTCATACCTGGCCTGGTATTAGGCAGCCCAGTTGATAATTCCTGGCAAGAGGCCCAGAGTACACTTATGCACAGTGAGCACAATATAATGAAGTCCAAAGCCCCAGGGGCAGGAACCAGATCTTTCTCTCCATTTTATTCTGTGCCAAGTTCTCAGTCTTGGCTCAAAATAAATAAATGAATAAATGGATGAATGAATGAATGGATGAATGAATGAAATTAAAATAAGAAATTTCATGCGTCAGTAAGGCCATACTATACATGCTATGGGGTCAAATTGTAGAAAACAAAGAAACTATTCAAATATAAAAAGTAAAATAGTTAAATAGCAGTTAAGGCTTAAAAAAAAGGAAGAAACAAGATCAAAAACAAATTCTGTGCTCAAAGGAAAATGTGTCAATTGTTGAATGTTGTAAAAAGAAAAATGGGACAATGAAATGTTTACATGAAAGTAATGGAATTCTAACTATGAAATAAAATATTTTTGATTAAAGTCAAGTCAAAACATGTATTACAGTGAATAGAGAAGAAAAGTAATATCCTCTTCTAGGAATAGACACACCAGCAATGGGGACATTTGCAAGCAAATAGGATGTATAATTTTTTGTGACCTAGACCTTCAGCAACTCCATTCTATCTCCTCACAATCTCTATAAAGCACCTCTTTAGATTCTGAAATCTACTTCTCAGATTTCCTCTTAATGGTAATTCTAACCAACCTTCTGAGTGTCTTTAATTTTCTATTGACACTTGGTCTATCACCCCCATGATAGTCCTTTCATCAAGATCAATAGTTTTAATAGGAGATGCAGGTTTTGTGGGATGTGAAAAATGTTGCAGGCTCCTTTTAAGAAAAAAAATACAATTTATAAATACAAAATAAGTACAAAGCATTTATTTAGATGATAATAAAAATCACAATAAATTACCAATCCTAAAAAGCTATCCAAAATTAACCGCATCATGAAATAGATTTTGAAAAAAATATTTTTGTTAACAGACTGCTTACTAAACTTTTTAAAATTATTTATAACAGAATAATTTAGTCTTTCCTCTGAAAAATTTGGTGGAAATTTGTTTTTATTACTAATAGTTCAAGAAAGGTTCAGCTTCATAATTCATTATTATTAATGTCATGTAGAAAATGTAGGATTTTTTTTCAAATTGGGAAAACTTATCAACTTTCTTTTATGCGTGAGCTGTTAGTTTTCTTACACAATGACTAATCTGAAATACATTTTAAACGGAGGACACTTCACAAGGTAATTCGTTATCTATGTCACTATGTCAGGTAGGGAAATGGGTCCACATGTGTGCGATGAGAGTGTTTCTGGAACCCATCCCAGTACCAGGAAGCCCATCACTCATTTATACATACAAATAACTGAAGCCATATAAATATAAGCCAGTAAACTTAAATTAAATGTATCCATAAATAAACTTTACATTTCTGTGCCTACTGCTTCAACACCACTCAACAAAAGCGAAGGTATAATTAAAGCAAAGCAAGAGTTGAAAGCAATGATTTTAATCTATTACAATTAGAACGTCTCACTTTTCAACTTTTATGAAACATATGGTCATGTGATCACAAGAGTCCTTTTACAACGTCTCCAAAGAAGCTCTCTCATTGGCAAATTTTTTCATCCGCTCTCATGACCATCCTGTAGTTAATTATTTCTCTCTTCCCTCACCCCACTCTTACCATCTATGTTTGCCTAGCAAACTGTAGAACTACTATAAATCTCAAAACCTGACAGTCATTCTTGATGTTCCTCCTCTCCTCTCCCTTCAGTACAATAAATCAACAAGTCTTTCAGATTCTAAATTCTGCATATCTCTCAACTTATCTTCTCCATTACTGCTACCAACACCATAATTTGAGCAATTTTCCTCTATCACCAGCACTCTCACAAGTTTCCTAATTCATCTGTCTGCAGTATGGCATCTTCAAAGTCATTTTTTTTTTTTTTGCAGAATCTCAAGAATAACTAATTTAAGATTCAATTCTGACCATATCATCCCTCTGTTAAGAACTATTCAATAATCCTCATTGCCCACGAATCACGCCCAATCCCTTTGCTGGCCTATAAACCCCTCCAAGACCAGCCCAGCACTTTTCAACCTTATTTCATTCCATTCTCAGCTAGGACTCTATAATTCAAAAAATCTCCAAAGTATAAGTAATTTTCCATACTCTATGCTCTATCAGGTTAAAATCAAGCATTCCCCACTATCTAAAATACATCTACATACCGTCTCCAACTCCACACTCATTTTTAAAGATTTGGTTTAGATGTAAGCTTATTGGATAGAATTTCCTAAGGCTTAAATACTAAAAAAAAAATTCCTCCTCTGTCCTCTTTTACTACATTGCTGTTAGTTCTATCACTAAACCCACCACATAATTTTTTTGTCTCTCCAACTAGTTTTGTAACATTTTTTGAGGCAGAGATGCTGTCTCATTCATCTTCATGCCTCTGTGGCATAATACCATACAAATGAAAGGTGCTCAATGAATCTGAATGAAAGAAAAACAAAATGTGAAGTTTGATGGTACAGGTGAAATCAGAATGCTAAAGAAGTTTGAGAGAGAGAGAAATGAATTGTGAACGGTGTCATGAAGTAAGTAGCATTTTAAGTGGAGCTTGAAAGATACATAAGATTTAGAATGATACCTAGATATAAGATAAAGGGGAGGTGCATTGTAGGACAGAGATTTAACAAACCATAACTAAAGATCAAAGAGCTTCTCTGCAAGAATACATCCAAAATTAAACTAATGAAGGAGAGCTTGGTGGAATAAATGAGAAAAAAAATATTCTTTAAGTCCTGACATGGATGATAGGTCACAAAGTATAATCAAGAGGACATGATTGGCCAAGCCAAAAGACGTCTTTATGATTGAAAAAGAAACATTATCTTTTACATTCATGATAGACACACAACTAAGAATGTCAAAATGCAAAAGAGCTTTCTAGAAGAAGGATTTTTTAAATGCAAATAGAAATATTGTAATACTGGTTAATTTTTTGTGGGGGTAAATTGCTGTTAAAATGCAAATAAAATATTGCGAATATGAGTAGTATTGGTTATATTTTTGTGATGGCAAATTACTGTATAAATGGAAACAATTAGTGTAAGAGACTAAAAACTAGCACTAAATATGGAGATATTAGGAACCTGGAAATGTTGGTCAATCAACTATTCATTGAATCACTTCCCTTAATTACTGTGGAAGATATAACTGAAGGAGAAAATAAAATCCTTTACCTGAAAAAGCTTAAAATGCAATTGCAAGAAGCAGATAAGCATAAAATAATAATAATAAAAAAAACATAAACAATGAATTCTAACAAGTAAGTACACAATAATGATTAAAAACAACAACAATAAAAAAAAACACCAAGATATCACAGAGAAGACATAAGATGACCTGGATATGACTATTAGGTGGAAGGAAGAAATTCTATGTAAAAATACTACCTTGTGCAAAGACATATTTCTGTCCAGTACAATAGATTAACAGAATGGCAAAGGTGACAGAAGACTAAAGTATAATTTGTAATGTGTATGATACAAAAGTTTCTATGACATGGTGAGTTAGTTGTGATGAGAATATCAGGGAGAAGCCTGTAAGGCTAAGACAGTTTTAGATATAATCTAATAGGTAGTATGAATGTGGTATAAAATTTGAAAAGGGAAATCACATGAAAAAATTTCATCAGTGTATAAGGTTATCTGGACTATACATGTGAATCAAAAAAACAAAACAAAACAAAAATGGTCCATACAGTATTGTCAGTCACTATGTCATTTCTTTATTTCTTTCTCTCCCTTCTTATACCATTTCCTCTCTTTCTCACGAATATGTATGTATGCACACTCTTACACTATCATATTTTTTCAATCTTTTATGTTTTTAATTTGCTTTTCTTGTAATATTTCTTATAAAACCATTATGGATTTTACTGCCAGGTCTGTTTCTTTAAGTATCTATTCTTATAAGGCTTAATGACTTCTAAAGTCCCTGTAGAGTTTGCCTTCATGACTCTTTTCTATATTCATCTGTAGCATTTATGTGGCATCCTTGAGCAGGGGCCATGCTAACCTTCTCTGTATCGTTCCAATTTTAGTATCTGTCCTGCCAAAGCGAGCACTGTAGTGTTTAAATATCAAAAAAAAAAAAAATAAAAAATAAAACTATAATTTATTGACACATTGCTACATGCTAGGCACTCTGCAAAAAAAAAAAAATTTACACACATCATAATAATCTTATCAAGCAAGGACTATTGTTACTCTCACTTTACACATGAGGAACAAGGAGAATAGAGAATTTCATCCACCAAAGGTCACACAGGCTGTCCTTAATGAAGCAATGATCCACACCTTGAAATTTTTTATTTCAAAACCCTGCTTTCAATCACTAGCCAGCAGTCCCCAATCTTTTTGGCATCTGGGACCGGTGCTCCTATGAGAATCTAGTGCTTGATGATCTGAGGGGGAGCTGAGGTGGTGAGGCTAGCACTGGGGAGCGGCTGCAAATACAGATGAAGCTTTGCTTGTGCCTGCTGCTCACCTCCTGCTGTGCAGCCCGTTTCCTAACAGGACACGGACAGGTACTGGGTCTATGGCCTGGGAGTTGGGGACTAAACTATACTGTCTCAGCCCTGATTTGTGTCTTTTCAAACTCCAATCAAGCAGCATCTTTAAAGAGAACGCAAATCTAAAAATAATCAAAGATGTCCTTTTCAAAATGTTATTTAGATAAGGCGGTGAAATTATAATGATTTCCACAGTTTATATATTCTGTAAAAGAGTATTAAAAATTTATAAACTTCCTAGAAACACTATTGGTTTGTGTTTTTTTTTTGAAGTTATAATTTGTAATGCATATGATACAAAAGCTTCAGAAAAGCATTTATACAGATAAAGATATTTAGTAGATCTACTTGTTCAAAAGGGCATTTGGCTCAGAAAAGAAAGAAGGAAAAGGAAGAAGAAGGAAAAGGAAGAAAAGGAGTGGGGAGGAGGAGAGGAAGGTGGGAAAGGAGAGAAGGAAGGAAGAACAAGGAAAGGATGAGAAAGAAGGCAGGGAAGGTTTATTGAAAAGAGTAAACTTAATGACTCATGAATTGTTTAAATAACTATATGTAAATAGCAAGGTAGTATAAGATAAAGATAACTGTAACAGAAAGGTTCAGAAAAAGAATTAAACTCATCAAAGCACATTAAAACATAAATAAACTTGCATTGGACTTTATAGTATGATGGATTTAGATATGGCCTAGGTTCAGTAAAAATATACTGGAGTGGGGGGTAAACAGAAAGATTTAAGAAAAAGAATAGATAAAATTACTAGAAGATTGGCCTTTTGCTATTTCTAATGATCCAAGTCTAAATGTTCTGAATAAATCTCTCTCTTCCCACACCCCTACTTCTCAGAGTTCCTTCCACCAATAGTTTCCATCTAGAATAATCTGATCTTGATTCCCTGTCCCATCGCTCAGGGATACGTGTCCTGGCTGGCTGACAGGATTTGCAGAAGACTCTTTTTCTTTTACTCAGGTTTGGAATATAATATGTAGCAGTAGTGTTACCAGGTGTTTTACTCTTGAGAATAGGAGGATAGATGGAAAGTTACATTACGGGTTTCTTAAAGTCCTCAGAAGCACATCAAGGATAAGCAAGAGATTAGAAATAGATGGTACCCTTTGAAGGAAATGACTTGTGTTTCTGCAAAAAGGCTCTGCTGCACAAACAGGGTACGAACATCCTGGAGAAGCAGAGAAAGACTCCAGAGAGATCACCAGGAATGACCACTCCCAAAGGTTAATTCATGAAGAAGGGCTGGAAAACATCGTATTTCGTAGTGTCAGTTTCTATTATGTCATAAGCTGAATAATGTCAAAATATAGCATAATCAAATAGAAACTCAAAGCTTAAAACTGTAAGCTATTCTAAAATCAGCAATTGTATTACTCTCAAAGATTTTCTATCCCTTTTCTCTTAAAAGTCTCAAAATACAAACATTTTGGAACTTTACATGAGAAAGTACAAAATGATCCTTTGACCCATTTCACATAGGGAGAATCTGAATCATGAGGATGTTAAATGCTTTTATCTGGCCACAACAAAAGGTCACCAGATAAAGCAAAGATAATTTCAGGGTCTGACTTCCTTCCACTGTATTGTAAAGTTCATTTAGTAGTAGAAAGCTAGAAAGCTCTCTAACAAGCATACTAGGAAATCAAATCCCAAGTAAATGTCCATTATAGTCAGAATCTCATTCTTTGCCCCAAATTTAAGTCCTCATCCACTTTGAGATGTACTTACTTCAAAAAAAAATATTGAGAAAATAAATACATATTACCCCAAAGTAAATAATTCCTAAATTTTGGGGGATATAATGCCCTGTGATTGATTTTTGTGGTACTCTATATCTTCTTAAAGTCTTGCATGAATGACATTCTTTTTTAAAAAGTTATGTCATCTTCTTGCTAGGATTCTAGGATTAAGTAAAATTATTCTACATTTTAAATTATTTTCCCCAGCGCATGATGATATACTTATTAATTCATTTCTCTCTTTTTCTCTTACTTCCTTACATCCTTCTAACTACTTTTATTTGACTCTTATTCTTATTCCCAATTCCCAGAAACCACAAGTGTAAACAGTTTATTTTCAGATCGAAACAGATTGACATTAGCTGTATTTTGTATGGCAGGCAGATTGCATGGTGGTTAATTGAACACACACACTCTGGAGTCAGACAGCTTAAGGCTGAGTCCCTGTTTCCCCACTTACTAGCTGGGTAACGAGCAAGTCTTGTATAAGTGAGACCTTTCTTTGCCTCAGTCTCCTCACCTCTAAAATAGATATAATAATAGTACTGAGCTCACAGGATTGCATCTAAGACGAAATTTGTTAAGATGTAAAAAGGACTTAGAGCAGTGCCTGGCGTGTACTATTCATTGTGTGTTTGCTATTATAGTTTTTGTTCCTCTAGTTCATCACCTTGTTAAATGGTTAAGAGCTGATGAGAAGTTCAGAGCTGCTTGTGGTCATTATATATTTTCATGTCATTCACAGAATGATGTCCTACCAGATTCTAAAGCAGAAAAGTTTGACACCTTGACACACAGAGTTTCCGGCAACCAATGGCCTGTGCATGGACTTGGCTCATATGAAGACCTCTTGTTGATTTTGCATCTGGACATAGTGGGCCAACATTGTTATGATATACAAGATGTCACGAAAGCCTGCAGGGAAGCCTTCGATCATAGGAAAATGACAGGTCTCATTGTTTTTGTGGGGAGCAGACCAGAGACCAAATGACTTAACTCTTTCAGGTAACATCCTAGTGGGATTCTACCTTGGCAGATAAGCTTCCCTGAGCCATATAGAATCAAGAGAAACTATTATCAGCAAATGTGCACTGCCTCTCATTTCTGGACCCTCATCTCTTCTCTATGATAACGAGCATAACTTTTCCTGTAAAGCACCTTCATCAAGGTTGAGTCTTTGTTATCCCAACAAAGTACATCTGTATTAGCTGCCTTGAAGTTTCTTCTGAATCGTTGCCTTAAAACGTTTATGGTCTCAGACCACCTTAAAAAGAAATATTCTCTTAAATTTTTACCCTATACCCACTGACGTGCTATATATATGTGTGTGTGTGTGTGTGTGTGTGTGTGCGCGCACGCGTGCGCGTGTGTGTGTATACTGTTGTTGTATTGAAACAATATTGTTACCATTGGTGAAACTCCAGACAGTGAAAATATGAAATTTCTATCTTCAGAGCCATGAGAAAACAGTTTTTAAAAGGCAATATTTGTCATATTCAAAACAATCTGATAACTTTTTATACACTAAAACACATGATATAGGAAACATACACTCCAATTTTTAAGCATTTTTACATACATAAAAACAAAAGAACAAAAATGATTGTATATAGACAATCTTATGAAAGAACCCTCACCAGGACACAGTACCCTGTACTGTTTGTAACTTAGGGCAGAGTCCATACTCAAACTAGTTTCTCCATTATTTGAATAATGTAGATGTTTAATAAACACTTGTGAAATAAACAAATGAATAAATATCTAGGTATATTATACAATTGCATTTAGCACAATGTTCTGAAAAGATAATGTCCTCTTAGAGATTGTAAGCAATTCCCCTATTAGAAGATTGTCCTTAAGTATATATTTCTCCTGAAGTTAAAAAAAATTACTATACTTTTAAATTATATTTTTGAGTAATTATATACTAGGTTATACAGTACTTACTTCTTCAACCAGACCATAGCAAAGCAAAATTATTCTTTTTTTAAGTCTATAATCGATTTTCATTAAGGAAATACAAAAATAATACCCAAGATAACTTGGGCGGAGAGAGGTAGCCTCAAAATGTGCTACAAATTAGCTTGTCATTTTTAAAAAAGTGCTTTGTCATGAGTTGGAAGCATTTTAGCTTCTTTTTAAAAATTATTTGAAACATTTTGACTAAGGCCAAGGTTTCCAGTGAAGAGGAATCTTGTAAATGTGCTGATTTAGATGAAATATAAAAACAGAATATGAAGACCCATGGGATGAATAATTTGTCTATAATACATATTGATTTCTTATTTTCAACTTGACCAGTGAAGTGAAGGAACTCATTTGACCAAGAGTAGATATTGTTATCATTTCTAGCAACTTTCTTTATCCTGTTTGAAAAAACTAGTTTGTATTAAATCATTAAACCCAAGTAAACATTTAAATGCTGTAATCAAAGCCCAGAATAATAACTGAAAGACAACTTATAAAGAATCATTACAAGTTAATATCTCTCACTTCAAGAATATGTGTGAACAGAATGAGTAAGTAAAGGGAATGGAAGGAAAAGGAATCTGTATCATAGCTTCCACATGCTGATAAAAATTTTATTAATTTGCAACACAACCTGCTGGAATTTTCTTTTAACGTTTCTGTTTAAAGTCATAGTACCAAGTTTTTTCTATTTTGGGAAAACTGCCACCAGTGGCCTAAACTGCATTTTAACTTTTGGAAAGTTAGTGTTTTATGTTCAATGTCATGTCAAAACAAATTCTATTTTAACCCTCTCAAGCTATGAGAAGGTTGGTATTTGCTTCAAAATATAAGGAAGAAAGATATAGGAAGAATGATTGTCAAGTTACTCTTTACCTTCATCTAAAGCAGTGCTCCCCACATCATCTGAATGTTGGAATCACTTAAAGAGTTTTAAATATTACTGATGACTGAGTAGCATCCCCCAAATTCTCATTTAATTGATCTGGATGTGACCTGGGCATTAAAATCTTTAAAATTTTCTACAATTAATTCTAATGTGCAGCCAATTTTGAGGACCACTGATCCAAAAGAAGTAGGAAGAAAGATGTAAGGAATGACTAATAGATAAAAACATCTAAAAGAAGAAAAAAAAAAAACCCTAATCCAATTAGATTCTTTGGTCCCTCTTACATTATCAGAGACCAGAAATTTTGCTTATTATGCTCATTTTAGGCTTAAGGCAACAGGTAGAATTGCACTAAAAGCAATGTTTCCATGACTTACTATTCAATTTTATTAAATTGAATTTAATAAATAGTCACTAAATAGCCTGTTACCTGCAAAAAACTGATCTAATGTTGTAGGACACTCAAAGATGAATAAATCGGATTTTCTTTCTCAAATAGCATATGAACAAGTTAACTATTAGCTAAGTCAACTAAAGTCAAATGCTGCAAATAAATCAGATCTGGTAAAGAAGCTAATGGCTTCTTGAACAGCAGATGATGCCCCCATAGTTGTCACACCAAAGTTACAATGTTAATTTTAAAAAAAAAAAACAGCATTAGCCAACAGACACATACCATTATGTCTGATTAGGCCTAAGAAATGAAACCATTAGCTAATGAACTAGAGCTATGTATTACTTGCCAGACTGGAGCTAAGGGGTGTTTTGTTTCCAAGCATAGAACTTGAGATCTTAGCATTCTCCTAGACTTACCTGTAAAGGTACTTCCTAGGTGCCAATTAGATTTTTTTCAATTCAAATTAAGAACATAGTTATGCATAATCAAATGAGTTTTTAGATTTGCCTTGAACTGTTGGATGAGTGTTATCCAGGAAAATCTGGCTTAGTATATCAATATGCATTATTTTCTGATTTGTAAGGCAGACATACACAGCATGTACATGTGCATGTGTGCGTGCATGCATGTGTTTACATATACATTCATGTGCTATAAGTTAGTTTGTATAGTGACACTATGTATAGGGGGAATTACTGCAAAAAGGAGCCATAGCTTTTTCTCTGCTCAAACCTACTTTACTTGGCATCAGCCTTCTTTCCTGGGGCACTGTCAGAGCCCACCTGACGTGAGAAGCAGAATGTCTCTATATTGCCATCAAGCCTTGCAAATATATAGTCAAAGCTTCCTGTGCTCTAGATTGGAATCCGTTTTTTTTCTTTTTTTAAATTTCTGCCTTATAAAGCAAATTTTTAAAAGCTGTTCATTTGTTGAAAAGCTTACTCATTTAGACATGACAAATTTAAAATTACTTGTAAGGATCCTGATTATGTCTCTCAGTACTTCCTAGTTGAGGAGAAGGGAGTGAACATTTGTAGGTGGTATTTTCAGAGCCATAAATATTCATGGAGTGAACAGTTGATAGAGAAACAAACCATGGGCTCTCAGAGCTGCTTCCCATGGACCAGCAGGTGGAGTGGTTTTCCAGACACAGATTATCATCTTGTCTTCCCTTTCTGATCCACTTGTCAGCTCTCCTGTGAGACAGGAATCAATGGTATGGAGCCAGATCTGATGTCTCCTTTATGTAGATGATTTCCATAAAATTTGAAGAGTAATAGGTGTCCAGGGCCAAAGATTACAAAACTGAAAAAACTTTTTATAGGCAAAGTACAACTTTAATCAGCAAAATAGTTTTATTTAATTTCCGATGGGTTCAAAAACATACTTTTTGGAGGTGCACATGAAATAAAACTTTCTATTGTTTTCTAACCATTCACAAATCTCAGAATTTTTTTTTATTATTATTGCTGTACTTTTTGGTGCTTTGCCACTCTGATCTTATAGAAAAATCAATGAGATACTTTGGAGGTTGATACACGTGCAGGCACCTATTATATAGTGCACAGAACTGACAAGGTTTTCAATATTTCATAACAGAGCAATCATTATAAGTATTGAGAAGAATGGCTCTCTCATGCTATGGTGATAAATTTCAGCAGTATAGCCAACACATTTTCCTAAAACTCAATTAGTATGAAAAGGAAATTTGTTTATACAGATTCTAAAATTCATGTAGAAGAGCAGAAGTCCAGGAATAACAAAGACAATATTCAGAAAGAACAGGAAGAGGGATTTGCCATAACAGACACTGAGACTCACTCTAAATCTATAATAATTCAGAGCGTGGTACTGATATAAGGAGGGAGAAATAGAATAACTGAACAGAATTAAGAACCCAGAAAAAGACTCAAGCATAAATGAAACTAGATATGTGATAGAGGAGGCACGGCAAATCACTAATCACTAAACATCCCAGCTCCTAAAAGCCACGCTAAGGTTCTTGCCACTTGGCGGCATCCATAGGCCCTCTCACATCATAGAAGCTTACTTCATCAAGGATAGCTGCAGAATGTCCCTCATTCTTTGAATCCCTTTCTTGAGGAAGAGCTCATTTCCTTTTAAAGACTCACCTGATTAGGCCAAGCCCACTCAGGATATTTCCTTCCTTCCTTCCTTCCTTCCTTCCTTCCTTC
>NW_024356249.1:13146189-13288844 GCF_902729225.1 Pteropus medius | reverse complement strand
CTTTCTTTCTTTCTTTCTTTCTTTCTTCTTTCTTTCTTTCTTTCTTCTGAGCCACAATGATGTCTACTTGACAAATAAAACTAATATATTTAAAGTGTGCAATGTGATAACTTGATATATGTATGCATTTTGAAAAGATTACCACCATGGAGTTAATTAACATACCTATCACCTCAGATATTTACTTTTTTTTGTTTTGGTGACAGTATTTTTAGCAAACTTTCTATTTTTTTCATAGATTGGAAGATTTTTTTTAAGTTTATTTATTTTTTGGTGACATTGGTTAACAAAATTCAGAAAGTTTCAGGTGTACAATTTAACATATATATGTATGTATGTGTATATATATATGTGCGTGTGTGTATATACACACATATATATATACATATGTCACATTCATATATCTATTCATATATCTATTGACAATTAGATTGTCTCCATACCTTAGCTATTGTGAATAATGCTGCAATAAACATGGGAGTACAGATATCTCTTTGAGAATGATTTCACTTCCTTTGTATATATATCCAGAAGTGGGATTGCTGGATCCTCTGGTAGTTCTATTTAATTTCTGGAGGCATCTATAGTTATTATATCAGCTTACATTCCCACGAACAATGTAGAAGGGTCCTTTTTCTCTGTATCCTTTCCAGAATTTGTTATCTCTTATCTTTTTGATAATAGACATTCTAACAGGTATGAGGAGATACATTATTGTGGTTTTTATTTATGTTTCTCTGATAATTAGTGATGCTGAGAAACTTTTTATGTACCTGTTGTCCATTAGCATGTCTTCCTTATAAAAATGTTTATTCAAGCACTTTGCCCATTTTTTAACTAGTTTATTTTATTTTATTTTATTTTGCTATGTTTTGCATGAGTTTCTTGTTTATTTTGTATATTAACCCCTTATCAGATATATGGTTTGCAAATATTTTCTCCCATTACATTGCCTTTTCATTTTGTTAATGGTTTCCTTTGCTGTTTAGAAGCTTTTAATTTGATATAGGCCCACTCATTTATTTTTGCTTTTGTTACTTTTGCTTTTGCTGTCAAATCAAAAAAAAAAAAATCATTGCTAAGACCAATATCAAGGAATTTACCCCTTGATATCTTACATCATAAGTGAAAATCAACAGTGGACTAAAGACTTAAATGTAAGACCCGAAACTATAAAACTCCTGGAAAAAAATGTAAGGGGTAAACTCCTTGATATTGGTCTTAGCAATGATTTTTTTTTTTTTTTGATTTGACAGCAAAAGCAAAAGTAACAAAAGCAAAAATAAATGAGTGGGCCTATATCAAATTAAAAAGCTTCTGCACAGCATAGGAAACCATTAACAAAATGAAAAGGCATTGAATGGGAGAAAATATTTGCAAACCATATATCTGATAAGGGGTTAATATACAAAATAAACAAGAAACTCATTTTCATTCTTTTGCATGTGGCTGTCTAGTTTTCCCAACACCCTTTATTATAGAAAGTATCTTTTCCCCATTCCATTTTCTTGGTTTCTTCATTGAAAAGTGACTGAATATTTCTGGGATCTTTATTTGGTTCTGTTGATTTATGTATATCGGATTTTATGCCAATATCATACTGTTTTGATTACTATATCTTTGTGATATAGTTTGAAATCAGAAAGTATGATGCCTGTACATATGTTCTTCTTTCTCAAGATTGCTTTGGATAGTTGGGGTATTTTGTGATTCTATATGAATTTCAGGAGTAAGTGTGCATCCTTGTCTTGTTACTGATCCTGAAGGAAAAGCTTTTAGCTTTTCACAATTAAGTATGATGTTTGCTGTGGGCTTGGCGTATGTGGCCTTATTATGTTGAGGTACATTCTTTCTTTTTTTCATATATATAGACTTAGTGTAATTTTATGTTGATGATTCTTTTTAAAAATATAAGCCACTAATTTTATAACAAAAAAATTTAAACTAAAAGTTGCATATTAATATTTCACACAAACTGAAACATAATTTGACTTTTAGCACAGTGTACACATACTAATGTAAAATCAAATATTTACACATTTAAAACAATTTCATTTAACAAATGAAAGTTCTGAAATACATAAAAGCATACTACTTTCTATAAAACTACAGTTAAAACATCAGTTTGCTACTACTATATAAAACATCAAGTGCTTTCTTGAAGTTTCAAGTTACCACTGTAAAACAAGATCTTGCTTGCATCTATAGTGCTTCCAAAAAGTGGTATGAACTTTTTTTCAAAGAGGTTTATTTTCCAAGTACATATATGCTCAAGAAAAGGAACCCAACAATTATGCAATATAATTATGTCATAACAACTTACTGGTACATAATACTTTAAAGTAGGTTTGGAAGACATTCTCAAACATTTTGGTATATGTTCCTCAGGGACTTCTACTAGAAATAATAGAAATTATAAGTCTTTTCAATTCCCATTTTGCTTTAAAATAGATAAGTCTTTAGCTCAAGTTCTATATTTGGGGAACTTATCATTAATTAAAATTGTCTCCAAACCAGTAAATGATGCTGATGTATTAATTCACAAGGCTTCGTTTAACCTATTTTTGGTGCAGTGGGAGGCTATAGATACTCATTTACTATGACATTTTATTGAGAGTTCCAATTTTTCACTCAAAAGCAGAGAAATCAATAAATTTAATCAATATTTCTCTGTACATTTTCTGTTATAATCTAAACTGTACAGTAATTTGCAATAACTATAGATACTGTTTCATATGTGATTATAACTGGAAAGATATATAGCATTAAATTTAGAGTTAACTTACTCAGACTAACTCAGTATTAGGTTGTACAGTAATTCTGCATTGACTATAGTAAGTTGTCAGGTAATGCTTATTTTAAAACTCCATACCATTCTATTTACAAGAGAAATTGTCGCAAATGTATAAACACACAAAAAAAGCAGTCATAACAAGGCCCAGCAAGCAGAAACATACATTAGCAGTCAAATATAGCTTTTCTTTTTTGTAGCCTTGGCAATAGCCATCGGGATGTAAAACAACTTTTTATAGCAGCAGGTAAGGAAACTAAGGAGTCTTATTAGTGATTCAGAGCACATTAACAAAAGACACAAGAATGTATTTGACCACGTTAGTGTGAAATGTCTAGGACAGAACTGTAAATTCAGTTCAATACTAAGAAGCAAACGCTAGAACTTGGTATTACAAGATAACTCACTCAAACAGTATTGCATACTATTCTCAGTGGCAAAAAGATGCTAAGTAAAGTTATTTACAGATACAATGGTTGTACAGTATCTTTTAAATCTGCAATTTAGGTTTCATATTTTCCATTAAAACTTAACAGCACTGAAATTCTATAAATTGTACCTAAGCAATTCAGCTATGAGAGTTACAACAAAGAGATAAACGCTACCATTCAAATGATTACAGTTTAACAATAATCTCAACATCAGCAACCACTGTAGTTATTATAATCTGACTTGTTCGGGCATCTTCTAGTCTCATTTTTTTCTTGGTTCACAAACTCATCATGGTGTGGGAAAAGATCCAGCATTAACAAATCAACAATTAGACTGCACATGTCAATTTTATGAATTATACAGGACTACATGCAACTGCTATTCCCAATGTGTTTTAGGTTAAAGCACTCGTTAAAAAAATTAATACCCAAGGCCTTTAAATAAAATTCTTCTACCAACTTTAAGAACTACTATTTAGAAAACCTCTATTTACTTAACAGTACCTTTTGCAGAAGGAAAAGGAAGACCGACTATAAACTATATCAATACTTAAGTGAACTGCTCTATGACCTTGCGGCCAGAAAATTGCTTTTTTTCCTCCTAAAAGGAAGGCACTTTTTCTTTTTTGAATGTCCAAAGTTTGATATATAGTAACTACAAACATCACCACTTTTTGGAAGGTTACAGAAAAATTCTTAGAAAAATAGTAACTTCAAACATTAGTCACGCTGTTGAAATACTCATCCAATATTAACAATTTGTTCTTTAGTAAGAAATAGAATGTGTCATAGCAAATGCCCCTGAGTTGCCTCACTCAATTACTACAGCCATTAAAAGGTACATTCCTTCCATCTCCAATTTGTTGAATGCTTTTACCATGAAAAAATGTTTAATTTCGTCAAATGTTTTTTCTGTAAATATTGAGATAATCATATAATTTTTGTTCGTTATTTTTTTCATGTAGTCTATAATATTTATTGATTTGCATGTTTAAGCACTTTTGCATCTCAGGAATAAATTTCATTTGATCATGCTGTATGATTCTTTTCACGTATTGTCAAATTTGTCTTGCTAATATTTTGTTGAGGATTTTTGCATCTATGTTCATCAGAGATATTGGCCTGTAATTTTCTTCTCTTGCAGTGTCCTTGTCTGGCTTTGGTATCAGGGTAATGCTGGCCTTATAAAATGAGGAAGTGCTCCTTCCTCTTCAATTATTTCTGGAAATGTTTGAGAAGGATTAATTCACCAGTGAAGCCATCTGGTCCTGGATTTTGTTTGTTGGGGAGTTTTGGTTACTGACTCAATCTCCTTTCTAATAATGTCATTTTAGTCTCTACTTCCCTCTGATCTTTGTTATTTCTTTCCTTTTAGGGTAGGGTAATCTCTTTTTTTATTATCTTAAAGTCAACTGATTTGGGGACTTAATTTTATCTTCAAAATTTTTTCACCTTTATAAAGTAACATAACCCAATCAAGGAGTGACTATTCCATTATATTCATAGGCTCTGCCCACATCCAAGCAGAATGGAGTATATGGGATATATATATGTCAGGGCCTGGGAAACTTAGGGGCCATCTTCCTATCACATTGTGATAATATTCTTCCTATCACATTGACTTTCTGCTTTTGTGGGTTAGTTGGCTGATTTTGATTTCTATAATAGTTTTCTCCAAAGATTAAAGGGACCTAAATTAATCGTTTTTCTTCTCCTCACACCTTTTCCATATTCCATCATGCCATATGAACTATATGCTATGCTGAATTGACCCTGTAGTAAGTTTATCTCTATTTTTTTAAATAGGGACTTGCTGTGTAAATCTGGGCATCTATTATCAAAGTAATTTTCTAGTCATATCAGGCATGGACTAATACATATGTTTGAAATAATTTACTGATTTAAAACAAATCTAAAACAAAACTCAAAAAACAGAAACAAAAATTAAATTTAAAACTCTTTACGTGTTTAATGATCAAATAGCTTTTAATTCCACCATTAGGCACATTTGTCATTTGTATATGAAACATAAACATATAGATGAATTTTCTCAAGGAGTAGGAGAAAAACTCAGTAAAATTGGGTTTAAATGCTTATAAGATGAAGCTGTTTAGAAAGTAGTTCGAATCGTTAACAGCATCTATTTTTGGCCAGATATACCCAGGCACACAATATAGGCCAGGGCTAAACTCTATTGTCCTGACAGCAATGAAAACTTTGTGGCAACAATTTCCCCCGGAGGCAATGGAGCAAGATGAAAATAATCAGCTTCCTTGAGTCCCTCTCTGTGTTTTTCTTGTTGCTATTGACGGGATCTTTGATGTAGGGGTAATTAGTGTTCCAAGAGAACGCAAAGAAACAAAATAGGCCTGGTTAATATGAGAGTACTTTAGTGAACAAGGTAAACAATTAAATAGGTTGGGGGGGCATTGGAAAGTTTTTAATAGCAGATTTTCTAATAGCTAGTGCTCAGAAAACTAAAATGAAAGAAGAGAGAAAAGAAGAGATCATTATTTGTGCATTACTTCCAATGGAGAGAGAGCCAGTTTGGGGTTACGAATGTAATCTATGCTTTATGCATTGAAGATGGGCTGTTCTTTTCAAGCAGCCATTCAGATGGTTATTACATCTGTGCACTTTTCCTTAAGTGAATGGGTTAGATAGATATTTTCCTCTGGTTGTAGTTGCTTAAATTTTATATCAGTGAATCTGGCTTGAAATACTATTCCTAGGTATATTGGTTGGTTTTTTGGTTTGTTTGTTTGTTTGTTTTTGGCATTTATCCTTTTTTGTGTGTGTTCTCTGAGCTTTCTGAATCTATTGTTTAGTGTCTAACATTAATTTAGAGAAATTCTCAGTTCTCATTGCTTCAAATATGGTTTTTGTGTCTTTCTTTTTTTCTTTCTGGTATTCCCATTATACATGTTACACCTTTGTAGTCATCCCATAAGTTTTGAATATTCTGTTTTGAGTTTTCAGTCTCTTTTCTCTTTTCTTTTCAGCTAGAGATTTCTATTGAGATAGTCTCAAGCTTCAGGATTCATTTCTCTGGCATGTCTAGTTTACTAATGAGCCCACCAAAAATATTTTACATTTCTGTTATAGTGTTTTTGATCTCTAGCATTTAAAATTGTTTTTCTTAGGATTTCCATCTCTCTCTTTACATTATCCATCTGTTCTTACATGTTGTCCATTGTTTTCATTAATACTCTTAGCATATTAATTATAATTTAAAAAATTTCCGGTCTAATAATTTCAACATTCCTGAAATGATTCTGATGTTTGTTCTGTCAGGCTCTGGTTTCAATGCTTGTTCTGTGTCTTCTCTTCAAACTGTGATTTTTGCCTTTTAGTATGTCTTATAATTTTTCATTAAAAGATAGACATTATGGACTAGGCAAAAAGATCTGTAGTAAACAGGCATTTTGTAATGTAGTCATAAGGTTTGTGAAGAAAGGATGAGTAAATCTGTACCTTGGACTGTGAATTTCATCACTGCTTCTCAGATTTTTTTTTTCCCCTTACTTAAGACAAATTGGCTAGAGGGGCTCGAGTTGGATATTTCCCTTCCCCCATGTAGATTAGGCTCTCATAAAACCATAGATTTGTTGGCCTCTGGCAAAATCGTGTCTCCTAAAATCAAGGGATTTTTCTCTGATAGCTACTATGATAATCGTGGAGGAAAAACTCGCAAAAGTGTTAGGGGATCTCCAGTGACTGAATCGCCCTTGTGTTTTTTTAACTCTCAGACTTTCCACACTGAGCCTTTAGCAATTCATCAATTACAGTTCAAATTTTTCTACCACAGTACTGGTTCCTGCAGAAGCACCTGTTTGTGGTGTTTTGCTCCAGTAAGTTTTGAGTCTCTGTATCTGCCTGACTGTCTCTCCAGTTATAGGGTCAACGGTTAGCCCTATGACCTCACTTCTCTAACAGATTTAATAAGAATTGCTGATATTTCATTTTTTTTCCAGCTTTTTACTTGTTATTAGGGTAGAGTAGAAACTTCTGAACTCTTAACATGCTGGATCAGAACATACTTTTAAGGCTAAAATAGTAATTCTTGGTCTAGTTTTGCCTTGATGTCCAAAGTCCTTATTAATGGTATATGAAAACTACAAAGAATTTAATAATAACTCTGGTTAAAAATTCATTTAATGTTTTATATCCCACATTTAAGTAAAATCATATGATTCTCAACTTTTTCTGTCTGACTTGTTTCACTTAGCATGATAATCTCTAGATTTATACTGTTGTTGCAAATGGCAATATTTCATCTTTTCTTATGGCTAGATAATATTCCATTGTATGTATGTACTACTTTTTTTTAACCAGTTGTCTATTAAAGGATACTTTCATTGTTTCCATGTCTTAGCCACCCTGAATAATGATGCAATAAACATCAGGGTGCATATATGTTTATAGATAAATGTTTTCAAAATTTTGGGTCATGTGGTAATTCTATTCTTAATTTTTTGAAGAACTTCCATACTGTTTTCCATAGTAGCTATATCAATTTATATTCCCACCAGCAGTGTATGAGGGTTCCTTTTTTCCCACAAGCTCTCCAATATTTGTTGTTATTTGTCTTATTAATGATAGCCATTATTACAGGGATATAAAACTGAAAGCAACAAACGATCAGGACAAACAAACAAAAACTCATCAACATAGACAACAGTTTGGTGGTTACCAGAGGAAAAGGGGATGGGGGGAGATAGAAGAAGGTAAAGGGAGTTAAATATATGGTGACAGAAAAAGATTTGATTTTGGGTGGTGAATACACAATGCAATACACAAATGACATATTATTGAATTGTACACTTGAAACCTATATAAGTTTATTAATCAATGTCATCTCTAATAAATTTAACTTAAAATTTTTTAAAAATATAAGCTGAAAAAAAAATAGATTGAAAGCCTTGTCGATGAAGAACTTGCTAAATAATCTCATGAGCCTGTTGACGTGAATAACTCCTGATTTATGTTGGGAAAAAGAATTCTTACAAAAAAAATTGTTTAACGTTCATGAACTGATTTTTATAAACTTTTATTTTATATTTATTATACTCTGCCCAAAATGTTGCATGCAATGTTAATTTTCCTTTTCAAGAGCACAAAGAGTAGATGACTGTTTTTATTAATGAGGCTGCTGATGTATATGCACATCAAAATATGTCTTAGTTTTTAATCTACATTTTCAGAGAAAAATTCATGTTCTGTAACCTTCTCTATTAGGAGAGAAACTTGGGCCAACTGATATATTGCTCTTCAACTAGAGCCAGTTTTCTGTCTTAAATACACTTTCTGCAATGTGTTATTTATGGTTAAAAGTATTCTAGAGCTATCGTTTTCTTTTTTTATGGAAACTATCTGCCAATTGCTTCTGGCCTCTATTATTTATTCATGCAAAATTCATAGAGTAAAAAATGTTTCTTAACTACAGATTTTTATAAAGAAAAAATATAAATAAGGCCAGGAATAAAATTCCTTTTTTTTTTTTTTGCATAAACAGTATAATACAGTATGTAAATAGATAACTTTTACAGATGTTCAAATCTAGAGACTTAAAATTTTACTTGAAGATCATCTAGTGCAAACTCTCATACACTTTAAGAATCCTCTCAACTACACATCTGGCCCCAAATCATATCATATCATAGTTTCCTAATAAGACCCTAAAACCTCTTTCATATATACAATGAATTTTATTCCACAACATTCAAATGTGTCATTAACAGATTGTTATTGAGCACTGGGTGATGGGTGAAGGAAGGAAGGGATAAACAGAACTGAACTACAACTCCTGTCTCCAGATTCCTTGCCAGGTCTTCTAACCATGAATCCAGAATGATATCATCCAGACTGCCTGGAGAAGGCAGAATCTTGGCTGAGGAAACATAAAAGGATCATATTTTTGGCATTAGTTCATCATTCTTTTGGAGGAAAAAAATGCATTTCTTTTAAAAATAGATTACCTTAATATATATATTAAGACTGACAGATAAGTCAAATATTCTGCCTAGAAAATGGCCTCAATCAAGGAAACACAACATTGCAAATAAAATCATTCTCAGCATATCATTTTGTTACTATATATAGTTTTTAAGATGTCTCCAAAGCTTTTCAACAATTTTATTTTATTATTAAAGAGAGGATCATACACATTTTGTATCCACTGTCTCAGCTATTCATTCAATTCAGTTATCTTAGTATTATTTATATAATGCTTTTTAAAATCCTAACCTGATTATTCTTACTTTTTTCATGTTTCCTAGCTATCTCTTCATTTCAATTTATGTGCACATGAAAATTTTATTAATTCAAGATAATTTTATAATATTTGTTCTGTGTAAGATAATGGAAGTACAACATAATAATCCTAAATTTGATATTGGCATATGCAAAATATTTTAGGAGAATAAGTCTACTATGCAAAATAGCATAATTTACTCCAAAGTTTAAAAGTATGATACATTTGTTACAATTTCATTGCATTCATTGGTGCATTTTACAAAAATTTATTGTGTGCTCAATATTTTTCAGAAGCTATTTTAGTATCTATCGACACAGTTCTGAACAAGAGAGATAAAACTCAAACTTATATTATTGTTTTGGTAAAGACAGACTATGAGCAAGTTAAATTCAAGAATATATATAATATGTAAGGAGTGAAATGAAGCAGGGAGATGGGGTGGAGGGCGTGTGGAGATGCAATTCTAAGAAGGTGCCTTGAAACTGTAATGTTTAAGACCTGAGAGATTGAGAAAGCAAGCTTTGTGGATACCTGGGGAAACAGCATTCCAGACAAAGGGAAAAGCAAGTCCGAAGGCTCCTAGGCAGAAATATACTTAGACTATTCAAGGAAAATACAGGAGGCCAATGTGGCTGGAAGAGAATGAGAAATATTAAACTGAGACAAGATAGAGTGGTCAGGGTAGCCACATTTTAGTGTCTATTAGATTATAATAAGAAAATTCTAAGTGAAGGGGCAACATGATTTTACTTATATTTTAACAAGCTCACTGGGTGCATTGTGGAAAACAAGGTAACAAGGGCAGAAGCAGAAAAGCATACGATTATCTAGCTGAAAGATGATGGTAGATTAGATAACGTCAATAGTACTGGGTGTGTCTAGAAGAGATAAATCCAACAGGATTTGCTGTTGAAGTGAAATATGAGAGCATAAAGATCGACACCAAGCATTTTTGGCTTTATCAGCTGAAAGGAGGAAGTGGTCATTAACTGAAATGAGAAAGACAATAGGAGGACCAAGTTTAGACATTAACTTTGAGTTGCCTATTAGAAGCCCAAAAGAGATACAGACTAGGCAATGGGTTATATGTTTCTGGTATTCAAAAATGAATTTCAGACAAGATGTGTACATTTGGGTATCACTGGCTTATAGAAGGAATTTAAGTCATTGAAACCAGATGAAGTCATAAAAGGAAAATGTATAGAGAAGAGAAGAGGCTCAAAGATTGAATGTGGATCACCCCACTATTTAGTAGCTGGAGAAATGAGGAGCCAGTAAAAGAGATGGGGATGCAGTAAAAGTCCTGGAATCTAAAAAGTTTCTTGAGAAGGACCTGATGTGTCAAAATCTTCTGACAGGTCAACCATTTTGAAGGCTGAGAGATGGCACTGGATTTAACTATGTAGATGTCATTGGTGACCTTGACGAAAATAGTTTCAGTGGAGTGGTGAAGTTAAAACACAGTTGGAATGGTTCAAGAGAGAATAAAAAGAGAGAATTCAGAGACTATGAGTAGAAAACATTCTTGAAGAACTTTGATGTAAACGAATAAAAAGAAGAAATGAAGCCTAGCAAGTTTTATTTTCTTCTTTTTAATGGAAAAAATAAGAATTTCCTCTATTTGTGAGCATTTGAGAGTTCTTTAAAACAAAAGAAAAAGAAAATTTGCTTAAGAATCTGTGTGCTTAAGACAAAGAGAAGATAATATAATCTCTGAACGCCTAATTTTAGGCCAGAGAAGCATTAATATTTGGGAGTAATGATTGGTGTAATTGCAAGAGCAGTGGTTTATAGTCCATAAACACAATATGACCTTCTTTCAAACACACTAAACTTCTTCCTATATTTACAAAATGTTAGAAGCAAAGCCTAAGTTTTTGAATGAATCTTAAAAGGCAAGAAAGTTAAGAATAGAAGCAGTGTTTTAAGTGCAGGAGAACGTCCAGGGATATTGGAATTCCCTCACTCTTATTTAGATTTTGTATAAGTCACTCCAGGAAAAATGCAAGCCAAATCTCAGTTAAATGAATGTTTCACTTGTGGAAGCTTACAAAACTTAAAAGGATAACCTATTTTTGGCATACTTTTAATGAAAAAAATTCCCTTTGGGGAAAGAATCTGAACATTTATGGTATTGTTACAAAAATTAAATAATGCTTTGATAATAAGCAAAAGAGAGAAACTAATAACTAACTAATAACATCTCTAGTTATTGTTAAGTCCTAGTGCCAAAACTGTTAACTAGAAAGATTCTTCTCACTTTTTCCAACCTGGAAGTTCAAAGACACATACACAGTTAGGAAATGTAGAACAACTTAATGTGTCAGACTGAAGAACAAATCTTTTTAAAATGTTGATTTCTCATACTATTGTAGATATTAAAATAATTAGATATAACGACACGATTTTTGGTTCGAATCCTTTGGTTCTCTTTTTCTAACACACGCACATACACGAATACACAAACATACTCAAATACACACCTACACACACACTGCTAAAACAAAGTCCCTAAAAAGCAATGTTTTAGCTATGAATGTAGACTATACAAGAAAGGGAAGAAAGCACATTTATCCTAATATTAAAGAGAGAATTTTTTTATTGTGAAGAAAAGATTAGACCAAGAAAAAGAAATTGCTAAGCATTCAATGACCTGGAGGCTGTACTAAAATAGGTCTCATTTTGCTGAGGGAAAAAAGTCACTCATAAGTCAACATGAACAATTACAATCCATCTCTTCTTGCTTTTCTCCTTTAAATAAAATACACCTTATATGTTCTCAACATGTGGGGAATGATATTGACTAATGTCAATAGAGAATAATATGAAAATGGAATCAGCATAACCATGCATGGAGAACGGCGGCATTCTAATCATGATATATATTGCACTACCAGATTTTCCACACTACCTTTTTCAGAATATAAAAGCCATCGAAGTGGAGTAAAAATATAAAATTCAACAGTGTGGAAAAGTTCAATCATTTTAGCACTGGCATGATGGAGAATAAGACTAGTTTATAAAAGAGAAAAAGTTTATGTCATTGAAATTTCTGTCAACTTTTCTTATTTCGCAAGTTATAGAAAATTCCTAGGCCCAAGTGATCATTTGTATACCTAAATATATGAGTTTGACATTTTAGATTTTTATCTTTATGATAGAAAAATCACTCCAATCATTATGGCAAAAAGAGAACCATTTCTGGATAATTTTAGGAAAAAAAAAAGCACAATTTCTTCAGGAAGTAAGGTCTTAGTATCCTTAGTAAACTTAATAAGGTGTGGGTAGGAGTAAGATTTAAGTCAGCATCTTAAATTATCAAAATAATACAAGTATCTTTCATCCAAAATATATTTTAAGATATAGCACTAAATTTAAAATTAAAAAGTGACTTAAAATAGTGTATGTTTGTTAATAAAACTAACAGATATTGATTATAGAACGCATGAAAATTATAGACACAAGACAAAATAAAATCACTATAATCACAACACCCATAGACAACATTTAACATTTAATTTATTTACTTTAAGACATTTTCTATTCATATTACATTGACTAAACTAATATATTATAATAGAGTTTTGTATTCCATTACTATTTTAATAATGCTTATTTTATTTAATAATGTTTAATAATAAATAATATGTCATAAGCATTTTCTCTTATCATTTAATATTATTTAGAAATCATATACATACACAATAATATATTTAACAATTCCCTTATTGTTGTATATTAAGATGCTTCCTTTTTTGGTATACTAAATGAGGTTGAGATTAACACACATATATTTAAGTTTTACATTGAGTAAAGTGACTTTGTAATTCTATTTATTCGGTTAATGAAATTTTAAATATAGTACATCGATGATGGAATGAATGGCTAAATATTTAATTTATTGATTATGCCTAACCTAATTCCAAATATTTTATGACTATTAGAGCCTTCAAATGAAAAAGTAAATTAATTCATTAAAGTAGGAAAACTTAGAATTGAGAGAAGAAATTTCAGAGGAAAATAGATATCTGAAATATATGGCATAAGATTCCACACAGTTAATAGAAGTAAGTCACAATGTTGTCTGGAGTTTCTGAATAGCCAAACCAGAAAGGAAAATGTACTGTGAGTACTAATACCTATGAGTCTCAAATCTTAAGATTAAAATAATACAATTATCAGGGGTAGCTTCACTTTTTCTAGGTACTGTGACTTGAACAAAATTTATTTCTTGGAGTCTCATGAAAATAAATCAGGTTGATAAAATAGATTTCATCTCCAGAGAAATCCCTTTAATTGATTTTGACAGAGGTGTTTTTTGTACCATCTCTCCATGTAGACTGAGGGCATAAGGGCGAGGTCAAATAACATTAAAATACACATTAATGAGTCTCTCATTTGGGTGCTAAATTTCTATTTGAAAAATTCTATAAAATAGTGGTGAAATAAAAACTAATATGCGTGCATATATAAATTTTAATTTAATCACACTTGGTTTTAAAAAGCTACAGAATTAAAATATTTTGTGGCTCTTTATAATAGTGGGGAGAAATATTTTGACAGTTGGCACAGAAGCTGTTGTTATAATAAGGACTTATGGTATATTGCCTTGTTTCCAAGAGAGTAATTTTATTTTTAAATTACATATTTTACTTAATTTTAAACAGAATTTTTATTGGCTTACTGTCAGATGCAAAAGTGCATAGAACCATTGAAGCAAAATAACAAGAGTCATGAAATCATGTTATAGATGTTTATACCAAAAAAATCATGCTAAGGAGACAGCTATTACATTACATTAAACTCCTTGGCAATAAAGGAAACATAAATCTAATTAAATAATAATGGGAAATATTTTAGTTCACCAAGAAAAATAGACATTTTGTTACTACAGAATCCAATCTTAACCCTTAATTGAAAATCAGCACCAGACTTCTAGGTAAAAATGACAGATGTCTCCCTCCTTCAATCCATGAGCAAGTAAGGAAAGAGCACTATGCTGTGTGAATATGAACCACAACCCCACCTTAATAAATGATACTGGGAGCTGATTAAATACTGATAATTCTCACAAATACTTCCAATTTGATTTTTAAAAATTTTGAATAAAGGAGTGTGGTAAAGTGGGGATGAAGTGAATAAGTAGAGATGACTCTTACTGAGGCTCCAGTCATCTTCCATAAACACACACATACACACACACACACACACACACACACACACACACACACACACACACCTTCTCCAAACTCCTACCACCAACTCTGTGAAAGTAGGACTCCTGAAAGTAACATTTGAACAGGAAAAACAAAATTCTCAAAAGAGCCTTTTTTCTCCAAGAAAGACTTCACTAAGCTCCAGCTGATGACTCTTAAACAGGCAACAGAAAAGTAAACAGAGCAACATATCTGAGCCCCCAAATGTAGCTCAACCATGTCAGGAGTAGACAGGAAGTCAAGAAGAAGTCATCCACAATATATTAGGAGAAATGAATTCTCTAAATCCAATTAGACTCAAATAAATGGTCTCATGAGCATGTAAAATAGTAAACAACTCTTCCCAAAAAGAAATGTAATATACAAAAGACAGAACAATTTGAAAAAAGAAATGTTAGCCAAAACACAGAGAAAATGTTTCCATAGTAGTTTTGAAGTACTGGAGAAATTAATGAGAAGAAGGATTTAATACACGAAAACTCAAACACGAGATAATAAAACAACAGAATGAGATAAAGAGATTACAGAGGCAACAAAATGAATTGAAGGTCAAAATAATACTATTACAGAAGGAAAAAATAGAAATAACAAAATACAGAATAGACATGCTTTAAAATTGAGATAATAACATAGAATGACTTGAAATAATTACAGTGAATGCAGACAAAAAAGCTTAGCAATCAAAGCAATTTGAGAGAAAATAATAGATATTGAGGCAAGACAAAATGAACCAACATAAAGATAACCAGAGTTCTTAACAGAGAGAATCCAACCAACTGAGCAGAAAAAGGATTTAAATGCATATTAACAAAATTCCCTGAGATGAAGGAATATGTAAATTGACAGATTAACAGAACTCACGGCATCTCAGAAAAAGATTACTAAGAGTTGCCATATAGTTGGATGACCTGAGATTCAAAGCAAAAAAAAGAAAGAAAATTCTAAATTGTGATGCTATGAAGTCATTATAATAGGCAGACCAAGAATGACTACCCCCAAATTATCCTATATCTAAGATCTGGACTGAAATTGCATAAGCCTGGCATGATGGTGAGACTGTCAGCAAAGAAGCATTTAGACAACGGCGATCTGAAAGAGAGTTTTCCGAGACAAAATCTGAATGAGAAAATATGGTGGATACTGTGGATTGGCCCTTTCAAATTCCTTTACATCTTCCTCCTACTTGGAAAAGTTAGACAGCTAAAAACAACATTCCAGAGGAATTCTGCTTTTATCATGTCTGAGTAACTGGTGTTAGCTTTATTTTCTTACAATAAACAAATAGAAAACTGGAAGGAATATTTAAAACAACTGTTTTCGGACATTGGACAAGAAGTAGTGCAAGACTGCGATAGCTGAGAGAAGGGTCACAAAGGAGATGGGTCCATAGTCTTCCTGGTTTTCTACCTAAAGGCCATTTCCAGGAAGGGGTTCCCAAGATAAGTACAATCACTTCTTTTACTTCACCTGCAAGAAGTTATCTCTTAGAAATCTGTTTGCTCTAAGCTTCAATTTTCTGATAATTATAATGCCCTTGCTTAGAATTGTTGTAAAAATTAAATTTACATAGATAGATTAGAGAGAGAGAGGGAGAGACACCAAGTCATGATAAGTGACCAATAAATTTACCTATTATTATTATATATTAGATATATCACAATGTGTTCATTTAAAGTGAGGTTACCAGATTTAATTGAAGAAATTTCGGTTTCATGAAACCGAATACTATCACAAGAAACCGAAACAGAATACTATCACAAGACTATAAAATTGGGAGAAGCATGTCAAAATTCAAATAATTGTAAGTCATAGTAAATGGATTTTTTTTTAACAATAGAATTTTGTGAGCTAGAATAAAATAGAAATAGTAAAACATATTTGCAATTGTATTGTACAATTTATAAGCTGAATAGTGAAGGTGTTTGCTTGGAAAGGGAACCTAACAAGAAAAATTCATACTTCGTCTTGAAAATAAACTACATGGTCTTGCACAAAACCCAGCCCCTGCGAGTTACAACTTGCATCTGAAAACACCAGCGTGAGGAATTTGTGGAAGATCTGTGCATAGAGTCGCCTTAGAGACACAGTTCCTATTAGCCCAAAGAAGTCTTTATATTACTCTCCAGTGTTTGATAATGCTTCATGGACTGAAGAACTTAATCACGTGGAAACTTCTATCTTGTGGGTGAGATCATTATCCTTCACAAATGGGTTGCTTGAGAGCAATAATTCAACATTTAATTGTGTTTTCTTTATTTCTCCTAAGAGATAAATCTAGGAAAATTTGAATTGCGTTGTTGTTAAAGTTTTAGTAGACCTTTGTATCAGCATAATGTTCTCAAATGAGATCGTTCCTATTATTAGACAACAATATGAGCTTTGAGTATTTGAATGCAATGTTTATGGGATTTGGTGTCATAAGGTAGTACAGCTTTAACTCTACTTCCCTGTGAAGTTTTAACTGCTTTGAAGTTGCCCTGCTCTCTGGAAACAGTACACCATACGTGTAGTATGCATATTCTGCTGTAGTGAATATGATCTTAGGACAGTGTGTTTGGTAGCAAAATGGCTCTAATTCTTCACCCCTTCTTATATCCAGACTTAAACTCCTACTTGTCATGTAGCCTTAAAGGGCCCTCCCTTTCTGACTTTTGGGTCATCCATGTGACTTCCTTAGACAAATATAGGCTTGAAAATCACTTGGAACATTGGGTTTGTTTTCTTACTGTCTCTTATCCATGAGAATGACATGCTAAGACTAGTTTCCTAGAAGATGAGGCACATGGAAAAGAGATCAAATATTCTAGTCAAGGCCATTCAAGGTCACCTCAAGTTCAGTCCAACTTAGACATGTGGTCAAGACCAGAAGAGCCTCCCAGTTAACTCACAGATTTGTGACTTAAATAAATGCTTTTTGTCTTAAGCCACTGGGTTTTGGAGTCCTTTGATAGCAAACATTTATAGTAGCTAACTCCCATCAGACCCAATCTTTATAATTCGAATTAAATGAGAAATATAAGTCAGTTTCTTGGGATAATTTTCATCTTCAGAAACTAGGTTCCTGCATGCAAGGCTGGCTTACTTAGGTACTAGTTTTAACTCAGATACTCTGCAATAAACGATTTGGCAGAACAAACACATACCTCCTTTCTCCTTCTGTGTATCCTCAGCTTGATTTAAAAGTGTTTCTCCTGGCAGAAGAAAATCTATTCAAATGGGGTTAAAAATAAGTTGGATTACATTTGGAGAGAGCCGGGTAAATTAAAGCTGAGAGATCTCAGCAAGTAATTATTAAAACACTGCAAAGAGTTAGCCAAATGTCAAAACAATTATGGAGGGTTTGGCACTGACTGAAACATTTCTATATCTAAGGAAGAAGACTTTTTCATTCATAATATGAAGTTAACTCTCTATTTCAAAAAATCATGGGTAATTAATGAATGTACCTCAACTACCCAAAGAAATTTTGTGAATTAAAAAAAAATAATATCTTAAAATTAAATACTGTAGTTGAAATACGTTGAGTGTACACTGGCCTACAATTTATTTAACTTTAATACTTGATCTTATAGCACTTATAGTTCATTATTTTATATCTTTGGGTATTTATCTCTTTTAAAGATAAATATGGATGATAGGTTCAATATTTAAGTTAGAAAACATGTCTTTAGAAAGTACAAAGAAAATGTTTCTCAGAATTTGCATTTATGTCCTATATATAAAGGATTATAAGAACTTGTTTCTAAAATTATTAGAAGTCTTATTAATTTTCATTCCCTTATCAATACTTCCTTTCATCTCTAATATAAAGTACTAAATTTTTATCATCTTGATTTATAAATCACATGGCAATATAGGCAAAGCATGTCCAGTCACCAAAGATTCATAAACAGAAAAAAGTGCCTTACTCTGGAGTTCTACTCACAAGTTAGAAATATATACTGAAACCCATAATCTCGTCATGGCTTTTCAAGTTAATTTATTCTTTCATAATCATACTTATCCTTACTTTTTCTCCCCTATTTTTGGTTAAAAATTCACTCCTCGTATCTGCTTCATGGTTTAACATTACAGACACAAATTTCCCAATTACTCTTTGTTAGTTTTCATAATCCTGCATTTTCTACTACATCTCTTTAAATATCATATAAATATATGTTAAACAAAGTTATACGACATTTTAAAAATTTACCTCTTCTTTTGAGCAGGTATGTCAAAATAATTTGAAGTTATGGAAAAAATATATAAGAACATTGATCTAGAAGTCAAATTTTAATTTTATGTCATTATGTAAAAGTATCCCCCGCAAAAAAGCACGTTAAGAAAGCAATGCTTATTAAACTTATTTACTCTAAAAATCAATTATATCTAACATGTCGATAATACAATCAAAATTATTTGAATAAGTTTGTTAGGTATATGAACTTGACAGTTCATCAGCTGAGGCAAGCCATAGATATTTAAAAATCTAGCAACAAAAGCTGTGGAGTGAGATACTTTCAGAAATAAGGGCTTTGAAAGGCTCCTACATTACCGGGGAATCTAGAAGATCACATACATACAACAAAAAGGCACCAAAAATGGACTGAAACTTCTACGTGGTGGGCAACATTTTAGGGTTATTAGGCTGTTTCATTTGGATGAGTAAATGGCAGTGTCAGGTCTTAATGTCTTCCTGCTTATTCATTTCCTCAAAGAACTTTCAACTCTACCTTAATGTCTTTAATATCAGTCTTCTCCATTAGACTGCAAGCTCCAGACATATCTCAGCTTTAGAGCCAGTGTCTAGCACAGTAATTAACTCATGGTTCATATACACTTTGGGCGAAACAGACAAAATCAGACATATTATAGAATGAATAAAATAAAGAATGTGTCTTTTTCCCAGGTAAACTATCTCATGCAATAGCCACAGGTACAGAGTCAAAAGGAGAGGAATTCATTGTTACCTCACTCTTACCTCTTCAATAAAGCCCAAAGGATATTCAGCTACCTTTGAAAGCCAATGCAAGTTGTATGAGAGCCACAAATAAGGAAAAATTAAACTGGGCCACATAAAACCACATAAAGCTGAGAGTGGAAATGAAAAGAACTTCTGATAATAAAAGGAAAGAAAAATTGTTTAGGTAATTTTTGATTATCAGAAGAAAAATACATCTAAAGATTAAATAGAAGTTAGGTCAAAGTAGAGCATATAGAAATTTAAATATTTTCCCCCAAATACTTATATATTAAAGAATTTAAAGCTGAAATTGTAGTTTTTTAAATGCAATCATAAATAAGGCATTCAAAGAAGAGGAAGAATTAAGAAGAGCTTTGAGGAAGTGTATGTTAAGATTTATTAATTTGGTATGGAATCTGTAGGTTCAGCATCTCAGAAAACCAGTTTGTAGGGGCAGAAGAGTTTAAAATTAGTAGATGAGAGTTCAACAAACCTAAGGAATTGAACTGGAATATATTTCTCCTCAGGCTCTAGCCATGGATCTGAGAAAGGGATGTAAGCATCCACCTTAAGATAGAATACAGAGCTAAGGGACTGTGGGAAAAAGTCTGCACAGGGTTGAAAAAAGAGAAAAGTAAAACAACAGAAGTCTAAGGAAAAACCCCACTGAAACAGAAAGCAAACAGCATCCTACAGACTCAAAGGAAGTAAAAGTTGGCATTCAAGAAATTTAAAATAATCCATGCAGTCTTTAATGGATAAACTAGAGAGCCATTCACACACATAAAAGACTTCAGAAATTTTACTACTTACATGTTTCTTTTGGAAAAAACAAAACAAAACAAAACAAAACATTAAAACTGTATCCCGAATAACTGAGAAGAGAAGATATCAAACCTGCAGCAAGCTTTGAATTCAGTACAGGAACACATGTAAAAAATTTATGAAAATAATTGCAAAACTAAATTCAAAGATTTTTCTTAAAAGATGTGATAAAAATATAATTTAATATCAAAGAATCTAAAAGCCAACTAATACAAAGACTCACTGTAAATTATACACACGTTTTTATATAGATATAAACAAAAATTTGCAAATTAAAATGGAAAACAGTAAAACTAGTTCATAATTGAATAAAACAGCCCTTGCATATAACTGAATTAATTATATTTTGCTTGTATCACTTTAAATCATTAAGAAAATGAATCGCTTTTTTTGTTTGTTTGTTTTAGGCAAGGTAACCCTTGGTTGACCTCACAGATTGCAAGGACCTTGTCAGTTTACCATCTCTTATTCTTATGCCTATAGCACCTGGTCTTCCTCGGTGGTTTCCCATTCAAGTACTAAAGAGGCCCCGACGCTGCTTAGCTTCCAAGATTAGACGGGATCAAGCTTGTTCAGGGTGGCATGGCCATAGGTGAATCACTGTTTTTTTGAATAGTGCTGGGAAGACTGATTTAATTTTCTGAAAAAAGAAAAGTAAGTCAGATCTTTACTTCACAACTTAGACAGTAATAAATTCCAGAAGAAATTATTGAAGTGTTAAGAAAACATAATGTTAATAATAATAACATAGTTGAATGTTTTACAATATTGAAGAATAGCAAATAACATTTCTAAAGATAAGTTGCAAAAATAGTTGTTAGCTATTCAATGATGAATATTTAATTTTATTAATGGCAAATATATTTTCTAAATCAATAAAAAACAGACAAAACTATAGAAAATAAATACTGAAGAAATTTAAACAATCATCTCTCTCTCCTTCTCTCTCTCTCTCTCTCTCTCTCTCTCTCACACACACACACACACACACACACACAGATCCCCAAACATTAAACTTCACTGGCAATTGAAGAAAGAAATGTACATATGAAGAACAATACAACATAGTTTTCACTTAAAACAAGGCCAAAATGTACAAGTGATGTTGTAAGAATCTGAGAAAATGAGATTTTATATTGCTGAGAGGAAAATTTGTGAACATTTTCCAAAGACCAATGAAATAATCTCCATAAAAATCTTTATGATTGTGTATACTCTTTGACAAGCAATTTCACCCTTAAGACTTTTTCCTAGGAAAATTGTTGTGAATTTATTATCAAGGATATTCATCACAGTCTACATATCAAAGAATATAGAAGTGACAAATTGTTATTTTAAACTAAAGCCATATAAAAGAATACTGTATAGATACTGAAATTATGTGATAAAAAACTAATAAATGATATGGAATAATGATTATGACCTATTTTTAATCTTAAAAAATTCTAAAAATAGCATATGTGGAATAACCTCCTTATTATATTTTAAATAGTAAATGTATTAAAAATACAGGAAATATAGGCAAACATACTAAATTAATAACTGTTTTATTCTGGGTTGTGGGTAATTATTTCTTTAACTTTTCAATCATATTTCATATATTGTCTAAAATAAAAATATATCTTTTGATAAAAGAATTATAAATATGGATGTATCTATATATGTGTGTAAATTTATGACTATTTCATTAATCTCTTCTAGGCATTTATCCAAAAGATATTAATGGAAGTGCTGAGAACTATTTGAATATAATTATTTTTGTCATGAGATTATACATAATTTTCATTTAAATATATACTTAATCTAAGAATTTGTTATGTAAATTATGCTGAATATATTTTATATAATACTGTGCAGCCATTAAACTTTATATTCTCCTATATTATTCATGATTTTGAAAATGCTTAAAAATTGGAATAAGACAACAAATTATTATATACTGTATAGCCCCAATCTTACATAAACAAGAGGTAGGTGTGTACATGCATGTGTATAAACAAAAGGGGTGTGTGTGTGTGTGTGTGTGTTAAAAAAAGAAAAAAACATGCAGCTATTAGTTGAAGATAAGCTAAGAGAAACAGTTAAGCAACTGTGTCTGATCTTAGAATGATAGAATTATGTGTGATTTCTAAATTGAAATGTAGTTTCTAAAAATTCTTCAAGGAATATGTGTGTATGTGTTTAGAGCAAAACTTTGAAGGTGAGGAGAGATGTAGAAATAGTAAGAGAATACATACATGCTTTAAATTAGTCCAACATTTCAATCCTAATTATTTATATCATTGAATGATGAAAGACTCACCAGATTCATTTAGAATAATTATCAATGATGATAGAAGTAAAATAATAGTAGAGACTAAAGGATATTGATTATTGTTCATTTTCAGCATGAATAGAGATTTCCAGCATGTCAAGCACTTGGATATTAAGCTTTGTCTTGATCTACTTCTTTATCAATGTTTCCATTATTACATATTATATAAAACAGCATACTTACCAAATTATCAGATGCCCCAATGCTGAGATTAAATACTAATACATTATATAACAGTAATTTACAATTCCCAATATATAGGAGCAATGAGATGAAACTAATAACATAAAATTTGACAGATAAAAATAGGAAGTCCTAGAATTAGATTCAAAATATATCAGCACAATCACATAATGAGAAAATCTGTTTTAATGGCAAGTTGCCTTAATGAAAAAAAAAAAACTCAAATATTGCCATTGAGTTCAAATCCAATGGCCAAGAAGATAGTAAAGCTTTTCCAAAATGAATACAATCTTATGCTGCATTAATGGAAACATAGTGTTCACAAAAGGAGAAATTCTTTGCAACATCCAGAATAGCATGATCTGCTCCAAGAACATTTGAAGACACTATGAACAAAGGAGAGTGACCAGGATGATAAATATTTGGGAAAACATTAAAGAAAGCTTGTAGGAACCATGGATGTTAAAATGGAAGAGACGCTTTATGTGAAACAATGGCTATTTAAAATATTAGTAAATTTGTTCCTATTGCAATGATTACACATTTCATGCACCCCAGAGAGCAGAAGTAGGAAAATTGAAAGGAATATATACAAAGCTGACTTCGCTTCAACATGAGAGAGAACTTTCAGACTGAGAGGTTAGTACAATTTGAATCCTCCCCACCTCCATAATATTTCACAGTGCCCTCAGCTGCCAGATGCTGCTTGCCCAGTGACATCAATGATAAGCACAGATGCAAGGGATTAGGCCTCTGGAAGAATAACCACTGGGAAATGATATAGTCTCTTTCAGGTTTACAAAGATGTGTGTTCACTAAATTTCAAAATAATAGAACCTCACCTATGAACTACTAATTTTTTTTTTTTTTACTAGATTTATCAGGGTGACATTTGTTAATGCAATCATACAGATTTCAAATATACAATTCCATATTACATCATATGTATACTGCATTGTGTTCACCCAATTAAATTCCCTTCCATCATCATATATTTGATCCACTTTACCCTCATCTACCTCCTCTCTGCCCCTCTTTCCCTCTAGTAAACTGTTGTCTGTGTCCACGAGTCTCTGTTCGTTTGTTTTGTTTGTTTGTTGCTTTCATTTTTATATTTCACATATGAGTGAAATCATATGGCTATCAACTTTTTCTGCCTGACTTATTTCACTCAGCATGATAATCTCAATATCCATCCAGGTCATCGCAAATGAACTACTGATTTTAAAGATAAAAAGTGAGTATAGAGTACACGCCAAGAACAATTCTAAATGCTTCAGCTAAATTGTGTCATTTACTTCTCATAAAATGTCAGTGTACTAAAAGTTATCTGTATCTTATAGATAATGTTTAAAAATTTTATCCTTTAACTTTAAAATTGCGAACTTTTAAATTTAATATACCTATTCAAAAAAATTTTTAAAGTTATCTTTTAATTTTAAAACTTTAAGCTAATAAGAGTATTTTATCCCCAGCTTTGTGACATCAATTCCCATGTCCTTTCTACTTCAATATTGTGTCTTGTTGGCACATAGGACATGGAATCAGAAAATATATTACTAGCATTGAAAAAAACATAAATATCACTTTTAAAAATAATAATAAAATCTAGAAAATACAATAGTGATTTATTCTCTGCAAGAAGTTTCTGGAGTTCAAGAAAGTGACCTTGAGACTTTTACTTTTATCACTTTTTCAAGAACAGCATGTATAATTCTACTTATAAGGCACTTTATATTGACATACTTTTTTTTTTTACATTGAAACATAAAGCATGTTTCTCAGATAATCTGTTAACTGACACTTTCTGACACTTCTTCCTAGTTATCATAATAAGCCATGTTGTCCCTTAAGTTTCTGCATGATCTTCATTCATCTTCTGAGTCATCCAAAGTAAGTAAAAATTAAGCTTTGAACAGGATTATTATTAGGTATATTCTATTATGCACTTTTTTTCTTGAATGTGTGTAGCTTGACATTTTTTCTCTGGTAACCAGAATACTTCATTACTCGATTATGCGAAATAACACAACATTTCTTAAAGTATTTTTCCCAGCAGGAAGCAAATATACCAAACTCTTTACTTCTAGAAACAGTAAAAATGAAAAGTAGATAATAAAGGAAAAAAGCACAATCAAATTAAAAATATGGAACTATTCACAGACAAAAGAAAGAAAATATATTATGGTGAGAGATGAAGCTATTTGAAATATACTCTTTAAAACTGAGGTGATTATAAGGCAGGCTAGATACATCCTTGCTCAGAGGAAGAAAACTTGATTGCCTAGAACAATTTGGACCTGACCACGTGGTAGGTGCTTATGCTCTTGTTTTTCTCATACTTGAAGATCCAGCTAAGTGTACGATGCTTACTCCTGACTTCAAGATCATGGGAACACATTTGCGGAACCATTGCTTCTAAAAGCAAAGTCAAAACAAACAACTATTTTTGAGAATTCTTATTAATATAAGCCATAAATATACACACACTCTTGTGACTACCTCCTTCCTAATATTAGATTTTCCCACTTAAACGGGAAAGGTTGACATGAAGAAGGTCTCGGTTTCAACTGAGGCCATCAGTTAAAGGAGACATTAGGAAAATTTAACTGTAATCAAAGAGTTTAAAGAGTAGAATACAGAGGTCAAGACCTGGAGGAAGTGCCAAGGACAGATCAGGGGTTAGAAACCTAAAAGATTCTAAGGGTGAGATCGCAGGAAAGATGACTTGAGGGGTTTATATACTGGGTGGTGACCAGTGATGGTAACAATAACATGTGTCTTAATGGATTAAATTTACTACAAGTTTTCCAAGTGATTTAGTCCCTGCAGTCTGCTGGTGGGTGGAGTGTAGGCAGTACAGGAAGTACCAAGGCCTTTCCAATATCAGCTGTCTTCTTGCTCACCAGAGGAGATCTGTGTTTCTAGGAGACAGGGAGACAATATCCTTGGGAGGAATCAGCAATGAGCTGGATTGACACAACTATTCATATACTTATCTTCCTGTTTTGAAAACACCAGTGATATCTCTCTCAACTAATGGTGAGATCAGAGAACATTTTACATTCATCTTTGTGCTTGGTAAGTACTCAAAAGTATTTATTGAGTATGTCACTGCAGGTGAAAGACAAATAAGATATAAAGAATTCAGAGAACCATAACTCCTCAAGCCAAGACTCCAGAAAATAATGATGTTCAAAAATAAGAGAGACTTTAAAAGAGTCACAATAAAGATTTTAAAACAATTGTAGAAATCATAGGTCAAAAAGCTAGAAATAATGGTTAGTATTTTTAGGCATTGATAATTAAGGATATGACATGATTTTGAAGTGAAGTTCATTTGCCCTGGGAGACTTTTCACATCCATATGGGAACTGATGTCAACACCTGTAAAACAGATTCCAGACCAAGTTCAGAAGTCTCACCAACAAATTGGTTAATGCTGCAGCTGTGGCAGATAAGTTAAAATGGTATTTGAAGCAAGAGAAAGTTTTTATTCTAGTTACTTTTTTATCTGCCTAGTGTTCTTGCCCACCCCCCACTTCTCCAAGTAACAACTGTTTGGATGAACCACATCGCCCCGCAGTACACACTTTCCTAAATGTATTATCTTAAATTTGCCTGCAGTGAAGCACATTTGCCACATCTCCGTCTTCACAGTGGTAGTAAATATTTCTTGCCTTTTAAATATATAAATCCATTGTAAAATCAGCCTCTCAAGTGATTTGAAGGTGAGCAAGGAAGGGTATGCGATTCACTATAAATGACCCTATTAATGCCACTTAGTAATAAGTGAATTTGAGCAATTTAGTATAATTTATTACCCTAAGTTTTCCTTAAGTGTAAAAGAAAATTGATAAAAATACTTTCCCTCTTCATATGAGTTCATATATGAGAAAGCCCAAAGGAGATCATATATGGGATTACAGAGTAAATTATAAAGCATTTTAATATGTTAGCTACTATTATCTTGCCATTTACACTTTACTATTTACTGAAATGCCTGTGAATCCCTGTCATTCCATCTGCTAAGAACACCAGATACTGAGTATAGGCACTGACCCCTGACCAAGGGTGTAACTGGAAAGCCAGTCAGAAAAAAAAAACAAAACAAAACATATTAAACGCCAGTTTTTATAGAACTGCAAGGGACGATAAAAATTTTGCTCTCAATTAATTACTTGAAATTTTCCATCTTTGCCACTGGCAAACATGCAAACATTTAAAAAGTATCTAATGAGAGCAAGTGATTGCCCAGACTCTGCACACTGCTCAATTGTTCTCTGATGTGCCTTAAAAGTGCTGACACCAGCTTTCCTTCATCCGTGCCCCTCCAGGCCAGGAACCTCAAATGGCTCTATCAATAGAAAGTGCATTGTGCTTATTCTAATTCAGTAAAGATGCACAAAGACTACAATCTTGGAAGTAGCAGACAGTACCTCTCAAGTGGAAAGAACATGGTAGTAGAAATATCACATGAAAGCCTGATAAAAAAACAAGTGTTTGATTGTTTCTTCTCTACTAAAATAATATCAAGCATGAAACAAATTTTAAGGCAGAAAATTGACAAATCTGAAATATTCTTATTTACTTGATTTCATCCTGAACCTCTCCATTATTGATCTGGAGCATTTTTCCTCTATAGATTTAACTTTATATCCTTAAAATTTAATTATTATTTTATTCATTTGACACTGTCCATTGCATTAGTTTTAGTATTAACATTCACTAAGCAATTAGTGTGTTCTAGGCATCATAGTAAGAGCTTTATAATAATTATCTTATTTAATCCTTCTAACCACTCTGTGAAATAGGTTCTTTATTACGCCCATTTTACAGATGAAGAAACTAAGACTCCAGAAGTTCACATTACTTGTCCGAAGTCACTCAAATAAGCTAGGAACAGCAATTCTAACTGGGTGTCTGTGAAGCATAAAAGTCTGAGTTCTTAAGTGTTATATTAAACTGCCTAGGTATTGGGGCTCTAAGAATGAAAGGACATGGTTTTACCTGTTCTAGTGGAGGAATGCAGAACCTCACCTGAGGTGAAATCTAGTGTCAGGAGAAAAGGTGAGAGAGGTAGAGAGGGAAGTCAGAGAAAGACTCAGAAATTATGACAAAGAGTTTAGATCTTAGTGCTCAAAATGAAAAATAGATCTCATTTGAAAATAACTTCCAGATTTATGCTGGATGAACTGGAATGGAGCATGGCAGGTATAAGGAGATAATCTAATAAGAAATGTGATAATCTAAGTAAGAAATGATAAGGACTTAGGGCAATGACTATGAGAATGGAGCACAATGACATTTGAAGGGCACATAGGAAACAAAAATGGCAGATTGCAGAGACTAGGTACAGATGAGGGAGAGGGAGTAATCTAGAATTTCTCCAAAGGTTTTGCTTGGAGAGACTTGGTGGTACATTTGCCTGTAAGAGGATACAGGGACATTGCAAATTTGGGGGAAATGAGATGTTAGATGAAGAGCATATGGCACATCCCAAGTGCTCAGAAAAACAGGGCCTTGAAATCTAGTTGGGAGCCATTGCCATTTATACATGGTGATGCTGAGGATTCTTCTCAGGTGTCCTTCTGATCAACTGAGACCGTAGCCACCTGGAGCACTGTGTCACTTGGAGCCTAGAGAAGAAAGATTCAAGAAAAACATTCAGGATTGGGGACCAGAAGTAAAGACATGAAGTCAGGAATGAGCACATAGATCTCTGTTTGGAAACAAAGAAATCAATCTGCCTTGAAAAAGAAGCATTGAGAAAGATATGAAGAGTAATATGGAGTCAGCAGTGCTGGAAGGTAATGCAGTGGAGTGGTTAAGAAAGTGGGCCCTGGAGTAGGACCATCTGAGCTTGAATCTCAACCCCCCTTTCATTATTAATGGAACCCGGGGTCAGCTACCGAATCTCACTATCTTCAAATCTTTACTTGGAAAATGAGCATAATTATAATAATACCTCAGAGTGCTGTGAGAATTAAATATCCATAAAAATATTTTACCATGTAAAAAAAATGTTTTGTAAAAAAAACAAACAAAAAAAATCATACACATATGTCTTAGATATATATCTATAGATATAGAAATCAATAGATGATAGATGGTAAATGACAGATAGATGATGATGATAGGTATATAGATAGATAGATAGATAGATAGATCTTTTTAAACACCAGACAGAAATCCAAAATATATGATAGAAAAGGAGTCATTAAGCATTTTAATAAGGAATGCTGTAATACACTTGTTCTTAAAAAAAAATTTTTTTATAAGAAATAATACAGAATAATGATTATAAATTAGGGATTGTTCAACAGGTTTTTTTTTTTTTAGGCAATTTGAAGCTAGAGACTTTCATTGGCATAACCAAGGGACACCCAATCAAGCCAGAGCCCAAAGCAGTGATTTCCTAATCCCTCATATGATGAATTTTTCACTACAAGATGCTAGATAATAATTCGTTTAAAAAATTTTATCAATTGAGTAGAAACCTTTATAACATTTGTGTCTCATTTTTTATCATCTATCAAAAATAGCTTTGTGTCGAGTTGTTGGTAGAACGAAGCAGAGATTTTTACTTTTCCAGATTTGTCTTTTCCTGATACTGAAAAATGTCTTCTGTATGTGGCAGGCAACTTAAAACATAGGAACTCTCATTTTGTTTGTTTCACTAAAAAAGAATGAAGAAATATTTGTTCTTTGGTGAAAATCACACACTGGTAAATTTCAGTCTTTTTTGTTGCCTGTTTCTGGAAGATTTGTATTTCTTATGAGGCACTATTTTTTTCAATATTATTTTATATTAGTTTCATGGGTATAGCATAGTGGTTAAACATTTATATAATTTATATAATGATCTCCTCGATTAGTTTAGTACCTATCTGATGTTATACATAGTTATTACAATATTACTGACTATATTCCCTATGCTATACATCATATTCCTATGAGTATTTTGTAACTATCAATTTGTACTTCTTAATCCTTTCATCATTTTCACCCAGCTCCTACCTCCTTCCATCTGGCAATCACCAGTTCTCTCTACCTATGAGTATGTTTTCATTTTGTTTGTTCATTTATTTTATTCCTTAGATTCCACATATAAGTGAAATTATATGGTATTTGTCTTTCTCTGATTTATTTCACTTAGCATAATACCCTCTAGGTCTACCCACTTCATTATAAATGGTAAGATTTCATTTTTTAGGCTGAAAAATATTCCATTGTATATATGTGCTATAATTTTCTTTATCCAATTGTCTATTGATGGACACTTAGGTTGCTTCCATATCCTGGCTATTGTAAATAGTACTGCAGTGAACATAGGGGTATATATATCTTTTCAAATTAGTGTTTTGGTTTTCTGAGACACTATTTTTCAAATTATGTTTGTGGGTGTGTTGGAAAAATAGAATCGAAGAAAATGGTGGACTGAAGATGAAGAGGACAAGTGAGAGAGTTGGTAAAACCAGTTATCTCATATAATTTTTATCCTTCCTTCTCTTCTCCTGCTGAGATATTTCTATAATTTGCAATTAAATTAGGCTAGAGTGTCTACTAAATACAGAATATAAATTTTACCTTAGTAAAGCTAGAAATCCAGACACTCATCCTTCTTATGCAAAGGTTTATATTTACCTAGGTCTGAAAAGCTATTATTAGCTTTGAAGATAGTCTCACTTTCCCAAGGACTCGGGCAAGTTTTTTTAATGAAATCATAGAATGGAAACATGCCAGTTTGTTGTCTCAGGGCTCGGTGTTTAAACTGTTTTTTATTTTTACTTTTTTTTTTCATATTATTTATGTCACCAGGGGCTTGCTATTTGTTTATTTTTATGAATTAGATTTATGTAGTTCCTCATAAGTTAAGAAAAGCAAGGATGTGGACACAAATATTAACTGAACAGTTTAATATAATGTTATATATCCTTTTCTTGTTCAACTAAGAATTTTGGACATACTTATAGAGAAAGAAAAATGTAACCTGGAAACAATCATTTCCAAGAAATTCAAACAGTCACTCTTAAGGAATGACCTCTTAACACTTAGTACTTTTTAGATGTTTCAAATAATTATTAAACAATGAAAAATAATCTAATTATGAAGCAATTCAGAATAAATAATGGTTCTAAAATGCATGCTTAAATATTGAAGCATTTACATTTATGGGAAAGGGAAGATGATTGACCTCAATAAAATTGTTATTCTATAACACTTACTTGGTACTATACATTTTAAAAGCGTACTACTGTTATTGAATTGAGAAAAGGAGTTTTCAACACTTTATATGAATTACTCTCACCCACATATTATGCATGACTAGAAAGTACATAACAAACTTAGAAAAAATGCTATTGGTAAGTTTCATTTTTTTGCTAGGATAAGAAAGATTGTAAATTTGAGGAACTGAATGTTGATTTTAGAGAATTATGGAATGGGAGCCAGGAGAATTGAAAACCTATCTCTTCAATCGGATTACAAATAATGACACAAGAACCCATCTGCCTATGTTTTATGGTGAAGAATGCTGTGATTATCTAATGAGTAGGAGGGAAGATTTGGTGGGATGAAAAGATGGAATAATGCCAGGAAGCTGGCTGCCTCAAGTTCAACAAGAAAATGTCAAATTAAATGTGTGTTCTCTTCTTGAAAAATACCCGCCCTCATTATGCATCCATGTGTTGATGACTGATGCAAATGAATTTTTCAAGTATTATACAAATCAGTCGCTTACTGCTGTTAGCTTAGCGAGATCCAGTTCTTAGTAATATACAGATTCATTATTTTAGCCTTAGGAAAAAAACATACAGATGTTAAATGTTTACAGGCTCAATCCCCCTTTCCCCTTTATTATATTCCAATTTAATCATTGAACTACTAGAATTGGGACAATTGTGGCTTCGAATTGGAAATCATTTGAGTTCTGGCTCTCATCTTTATATAGGCTACTGCTACTTCTCTAAGGCCAACACATCTGTGATTTAAGCTAATTGACCCCTGCATATCACTGTTGTTTCATACAAACGGTGAAAATAGCATATCTTTGCAATGAGAAGCTGTAATCATTAGGAGAAATAATATCATTTTAAGTAAAGCTCATCTTATCTGATAAAATATTTGCACATCAATTAATAATTTTTCAACTGAATAAGTGTTTCAGTCAATGAGGATATGCAGATACTTTGATGTATTGTCCAACAGCTCTAAACTCTGATGAACTATATTAATTTTACACTTTTCTTTGATAAAAAACTGAGGATAATTTTTTAAGACAAAACTGAGAAAAGCTTGAATTCTTTTGTTTTAATGACTCAAATCAAAATTTAGCTTTATCAAAAAGTAATTGTTATTTTAATGAGTGTTAATGTAAATGCTGAAATACAGCATCATAAAACATTTAACATTTAACACAAAAAGCATTTAAAATAGACAGTTTAGTAAGTTAATTGACTTTTTGTCAAAATAACAAATGCTTGGTAACTAGAGAAAGTAATGATAACAACAAATGTGAATGCAAAACATCAAAGAAAAAATTTTAAAACATTTAATCTAAATATTTTCTTTAAAATTGGAGTTTGTAATATTTTAACATTTTAGTTTCATGTTTACTCATAATTATCATCATATATTATTTTAATAATTTAACTATTGTCCTTATTAGTCATATATACTTATTTTAATTATTAATAAAAATTGGACAGTAATAAAAATATTTAGTGACAACTAAATCATGCAGTAGATTATTTAATCTTTAGAAAAGAATAAAAACCCTGAGATTAATTTGATCTGTGTCCTTTTGTCATTTTCTTCACAAGCATGCAACAAAGTATGGTCCTGTAAATATAAATACTAATAAAATAGTATCTCATTGTTTGTTGAAATTAGTGATGCATAACAATTCATGTCATTACTGGTAGTGAAAACCATTGGAGAAATCATTATTGCATCTTAATGAATGAGTTAAATGCCTGGGATTGTCAGCTATGCTAGAGGAATAATTATCTGACAAAAATTAATTCCGGCGTTTGGTAATCACTAGTAGAAAAATTATAAATTTCACTGAAAGAACACTTTGTCTAAAATATTTTATGCTGTCTCAAATGCCAGAGCAACAAATTACATTGTATATAGAAAATGTTTTATTACACAATCAAAGACTATTCTGAGTCAAGGAAATATTTCAAAAGACTTAAAAAATATCCTTATTCAAGTAATAATAGCACTAATAATAACAACTATATTTTCTACACAGGTACATTATCATAATCATGACAAGATTACTTGGACAATTATTTTTACTGTACATAGTTTAAAAATATATGTGATAAGAAATGAATTAAAACTTTACTGATATTTTTACTGAAATTATGAGGCCAGCAAAATGGCATTTTGACTTTTATCCATCACAGATTCTTTTTGTCAGATTAAATATATACAGAAAAATTTTAAATTTTAAAAAATTTTGAATTTTTAAATGTCAAAAATATTGATATTTTTACTAATGATGCAAAATCAATGGTGGGCAAAGCTGATGGTGCTTTACAGGAATCAAGGCAGTGGCACCAAAACACACTAGTAGTCATTGTGTTCTTTACTGACCCACACACATAAAATAAAAGCCAGTTTCCCTAAATAATAAAGCAATGACATTTGTAAATTTCATTAAAAATCTTGATCCTTGAGTATATACTTTAATATTCTGTGTGCTAAAATGAGAAGCAAGCATAAAGCACTCTGCTACATACTATACAGTACAACGGTTGTCTTGAGAAAAAGCATTTGCGTGATTGAGTTGAGAATAGAGCTAGCCACTTTTCTCCATAGAACATGAATTTTACTTGAAAGAACAGTCAATGAAACAGCTATGATTATTTAGATTTGCTTATTTGAAGAACCAAAACCATTTTGAAAGAGGACAAAGTTTGAAGACTCACACTTCTAGAATTTAAAACTTACCACAAAGTTATAGTAATCAAGGCGGTGTGGTTCTGGCATAAAGACAGATGTATGAATCAATGAAACAGAATTAAGAAACCAGAGACAATGCGCACAATTATGGCCATTTGATTTTTGACAAGTATGCCATGGTGAAAGAAGAATCTTTGCAACTGATAGTGCTGGAAGAACTGGGTATCCAGATACAAAATAATAAACTTTGAAACCCTGCCTCATATCATATACAAAAATTATCTTTAACTGGTTCATATGCTTAAATATAAAAGCTAAAACTGTAATACATTTAAAATAAAATATAGCAATAAATCTTTGTGACCATAGTTTAGGAAAGTTCTTTTAGAAATGACACCAAAAGCACAAGTGACCAAAAAAAAGAAAAAAAATAAACTGAACTTCATTAAAATTATAAATTTGTGTACTTTAGAAGATACCATTAAAAAAGCAACAATATGACTCACAGAATAGGAGAAAATATTTGCAAATCATACATCTGGTAAGTGTCTACTATCCAGAATATATAAAGTACTCTGAAAACTGAACAATAAAAAGGTAAATATCCAATTTAAAATATGGGCAAAGCTTCTGTTTAGACCTATCTCAAAAGAAGATATTGAAATGACTGATAACGCTCGTTAGGGAACTGCAGACCAAAACCACAATGGGATCCCACTTCACATGTACTAGAATGGCTACAATAAAAAGGACAGGCAATCCCAACTAGTTCCTTCCTGGCAAGGAAATGGAGAAACTGAACCCATACGTTGTATTTGGAAATGGCTTGCAAAATGGCACTGACACTGTGGAAAACAGTTAAGCAATTCCTCAAAATTTTAAATGTAGGATTAGCATATGATCCAGCATTTCATTCCTAGTTGTGTGCCCAAGACAACTAGGAATACATGTCCACACAAAAAATATGTACATGAATGTTCAAAGCAACCTTATTCATAATAGCCCAAAGTGGAAACAACCAAATGTCCATCAACTAATGGATAAATAAACAAAATACGTATATCTACATAATAAAATATTATTCAGCCATACAAAATGAATCTTAAAAACATTACACAAGGTGAAAGAAGCCAGTCACAAAAGACCACATATTGTATGATTCTATTTATATAAAATGTTCAGAACAGACAAATCCATAGAAATAGAAAGTAGATTAGTGGTTTTCTAGGATATGGGGTTGTGCTGAAATTGGGAGTGAATGTTAATGGATGTGAGGTTTTTTGGGGGGAGTGATAAAATGTTCGAAAATTTACTGTGGTGTTGGTTGTTCACTTCTGTGAATATACTGCAAACCACTGATTTTTTAAATTTAAATTGGTGAATTTTATAGTAGGTGAATTACATCTCAATAGAACTTTTTAAAAAAAGAAGTAGGTATTTGGCAGATACTTCCTCAAAAATGAATGAAGGGATATTGTCATTTCAAGGAAAACTGACATTATTTGTTGCCAGGGGTATAATTAAAATTTTAGAGCAAGAATTAAAATAAAAAAAAATGTTTATCTCCACCTTGTGCTTAACAGCTTCCCGGTGTTAGATTTTTCTGAGGAGATTAGTGGGGTTATTAGCCAATGTGTTTTTGTTTTGTTTTGTTTGCTATTTATGAAATGTGTCAATACTGCACACCCCAGTGAGCCAATATTTTTCAAATGACCCATTAATGGTGTTACAAAACCATGCATGCAAGGATAAAAGATCCATTTAAAATACAAAAGAAGCCAATGGATTTAAAAGTAATAGCATGAGAAAAGTGTATTGATAAACTATTAAAAGTTTATTAAAATATATGGCTTCAAATCCACATTGCAATTCATCTTTAAGAAACTATCATTTATTAAATTTTAGAATAGTTATGAAAAGGAATTATTTGAAAAGGCATTTTATCTACTCCTTTTCCAATTCCATGTCTGCATGAGACTGGATATCTTTTCTATACTTCAACCCAAACAGCGTATTATAATAAGTTGGCTGCATATCAGATATGAGAATCTAATTGGCATCTGATATGCCATACATTAAAAAGATCAAAAAGTAAAACAACGCAATTCTTCTCACCAATAATTTTATTATTGAAAAATATATTTTTTATTAAAAGTATATTACTGATGTTAATGTGTAGTGAGCTTAACATTATTATTTTAAAATGAATTAGTAAATATTTTGAACTTTTTCTGTTTAATTTCTAATACAGTAAATATTGATAGGTATAACAAACCTAACCCAAAGTTCTTTGAGGTACTCGGTACTTCGTAGGAAGGTAAAGGGGCCCTGAGACTAAAATGTTTGAGAACTGCTGCTCTAACCCCCCGTTGGGGAAAATGGCACTCTGCGTATTGTTCTGAGGGTTTTAATATAGAGGTATGTACTGGATAAACTGATCAGATGGTGGAATATCTGGAAGTATGGAGCTTTTTAAAAAGTTTTTAAGTCCAGTTTTTATGTTTTAAAAAAGTCACATATCTTCACTTGTAATAAATAACAAGAACAGAAAAAAACTTTCTCTACTATTGCAGATAGCTGGGCATGTAGTTATAAAAACTCAGGCTAGAAGCCCAGCAAAAAGGTAGAGAAAATGATCATTACAGAGTCATTTCAGAAAACATTTATATTACAAATTGGCTAGATGTGGGAAAGAGATGGATTCCAGTATCTGCAAAAACCTTTTGTACCATTGACAAATACCTTGTAAAGAGAGATTTTCATAATTGTGAGTTTCGATTTGGAAGAAATTCTAATTGAAAATGGAATAATCATTCCAAAATGTAGGAGTAGATAATTAAGTGAGCTACTTGGACTGGTAATATTAACTGGGCTGACATAGGCTTTATATATATCCTATATATAGGCTTTATATATATCCTATATACATTTTTTTACATACACACATTTATAATTAACTGAACTACTTCGACTGGTAATAGAGACTAAGATGATGTAGGCTTTATATATCTAAATCTATAAACTTTAAAACTTTTGTTACAAAACAACAGATTTATTAAAAATTTACTATTTAAGAAGCAGGAGCTGAAATAAGAATGAACCACATACAATGGTAAAAGCAGAAAAGTCCTAGTATAATTCTGAAAATCAGATCAGATGAGTTGATATAAAACTTTCAAAAAGTGTCAGAAAATATTCTACTGATATTCGAGCCTTTTGTATTCTAGAGGACAAGAATCTCATGTTTCTTTATATTGAGAATTAACCTATTAAGGTCAATTAGATATGTGCAAGGTGTGAGGTGGGCAACTTAATCTTTTTGTAACCTAATCTTGGAATTGACATCTCATTCTTTTGTTATATTCTGTTTGTCAACAGCAAGGCAAAAAGTCCAGCCAACATATTTGTACCACACAAGGACACAGATACTAACTAGGAGGCAAGGATCATTAGAAATGCCTTAGAATCTGCCTACCATGGAGTGCAATTCTAGGTTCAGATAATTATAAGCAGGTTGTGTGTGTGTGTGTGTGTGTGTGTGTGTGTGTGTGTGTTTTTATGTACCTAAATGTTATAAAAAATGACAAAAGGTCTTCGGAAGTTTTTCAGATTAAAGGAGACTAATGAGGCATGACAATTAAATACAATACGTGAGCTTGGATTAGATTCTGTACCAAATGAAAAAAGGTACTAATGGAAAGAAGGATATAATTGGGTCAGTTGACCAAAGCAGAATACGACTGAAGATTAAGCAAATGTATCACATCAATGTCAAATTTTCTGAAGTTAATAACTGTTCTGCGGTTATGTCAGAGAATGTCCTCGTTCTTTGCAAATATACACTGAAATAGCTAGAGATGATGGCATGATGTATGCAATTTTCACTCTAATGGTTCAACAGTACTATATGCACATACATATATATACACATATAGACGCATATAGTAGGAAGGAAGTACATGAGATAAGCAAACAAAGCAAAATGTTTAAAAACTGGTGATTCTGAGTAAATGGTATGTGGGAATTCTTTGTATTAACATTGTAGTTTTTGGGTTAGAAATTATTTCTAAATAAAAGATTAAAAAATAGTATAATCAAGGTTACACGGAAGAGTTATAAATACCAGAGTCAGAGAAGAAACTGTTTTATAATTTACAGTGTTTATTTTAGTACAAACCACATAGGGAAGTTAGTTAAATATGTTCAGTGCCTTTTATGTCTAGGTATTGTGTAAAGTGTTTTATTATGTCATTCAATTCAAATTTAACCATATTCTTATAAAGTAAGAATTATCATTATTTTATAGCATATTTCATGAATGAGGAAACAGGCTCAGAGAATTTAAGTAACTTTTGGGAGATTATAAAATTTGTAAGTGGCTGAGCTCAGATTCAAATCTGTAAGGAGCTGACTCTAACAGATAAGAAAATTATTTATATCATAACTAAATAGCAACCTGGTTTCAAATCCAAATGATTTATATATTACTAGTTCATTAAAGAAGATCAGCTACTATCACTAGCTAAAAGTAAGTCAGATATATTTCATATGATTTTTGCAGATTAAAAAAAAATGGCATTCCTTAGAAATATTTAAATTAGGAATTTGGTAATTTAAATATAAACAATGTTAGTAAAATCTCTACTGTACAGTTTGGAAAGCATTTGATTTCAGCCATCGTGAAAAAGCTTAAATAATAAACCCAAAGGTTAGTGTCCAAAAGCAGAGAACAAAGAATCCGCTCAAATGCTGAGAAGGGCAGCTTCCTTTTAAAGCCGAGCTCCTCCCTTTTACCTACATTTTATTATAATTCCTTTTAAGCCCAGGACCAAAGAAAATAAGCCATTCAACCCTAGCGCTGCCAACAGTGGGCTTTGGCATGGGAACATGGTGGACAGCAGGAGGGCAGGAAACCACATGCTTTCCGTGGATGGGAGGCTGCATTTAACTAAGTAATAGTTTTCAGAATGACCTGTTGTTGGTCCTGCCGGGCAGTTAAGTTTCAAATCTTCTTTCTTGACATTCTACTCCAAATTCCACTTTTCAACAATGGAGAGAGGTGACTATAGATCAAGAATTCCCACTGTGAGAGAGAACAAACTTCTTTCTATAACACTCGGTCTTGGAGAATAAGACATTTGCTGATCTTGTTCTTCTTTCAGTAAAAGAATATAGCTTTTTGCTTATGCATCGAAAATAATTATGACAATCAGCCTATGAAAATCCTGCACTTATCTTTAGTACTTATGAACGAGCTAGCATTTGCTGAGCATTTGGAATGTGCCTGACATTGTGCTAATCAATTACACAGGTAGTAATTCAAGTAACCAGGACTTAAACCCACATTATTGATGTTTGCTTAATGACGAATTCATATTTTTTCTTCGTGCAAACAGCCAGAAAAGATAAAAAGTCAGAAAGACATGGACAACTTTCTCAGAAAGATTACAATCTAGTAGTAGACTTAACATACATAAATAGTTAAAAGATACAGTAAAATTTACTAAATGTCATAAGAAAGGGTTATGGGATTTCATGAACATGAGAAATATCAACAAGATAAAACCTCTAGAGATGGTGAAAACCGAGTTGAGCTATTTCAATATCAAATGTAATTAAATAAATGAACAAAATGTCATTCTCATTTTAAAAAATTATAAAGAAAATGAGGTTGCTGGAAAACAAGAGATAGATTTGAGAATGGCAAATATTTCACTTTGAATAATAAGCAAAGTTTGAGAATAGTTCATGGAATTTCTTGAATGCCAAAGTAAGATAATTTAATGGTACATTTTAGGCAGAGCAAAGCTTTATGAAATTTTAAGTAGAGGAGAGATATGGTCAAGGCTGTGCTTGAGAACTATCAGGTTCAATGCAAAAGCCACCACCAGCACAGGTAGTTGCTTAAATTTACATTTAAATTAATCAAAGTTAAATAAAATGAAAAATTCAGCTCAATTGCATGAGCCATATTTCAAATTCTCAACATTGTTCAATACCTAATAGCTTCCATATTGGACAGGAAAGATATAGAACATTTCTATCATCACTGAATATTCCACTGGACAAAGATGCCTTAAAAGATTAATCTGGTAGTGTATTTCAAATGGATCAGACAGAGGGGAAACTAGAAATGGGAAGTTGATTTTAACAACGAGGGTTAGCCTACTATGTAGCTGTATTAGTGAATACAATTCAATTTATAAAATGTACGACATTACCTTGTACTTTGTGGGCTTTCCACAGTTAGGCACAATAGGGACCATTTATTGTGTATTCCAGGGACTCCAGTCTGAATTTAGATTCCTTATACTCCTCAGGAAAAATTTTCTTTGGCATGCATGAGAAAAGAGAGAACACAAAATGATTCACCTGATTATGAATATCTAGAGATCCTAACTTCCATGTGGAAACTGGGGGGATTCAAGCAAATGGGCTTCCTGAGAATCATCTCATGTGGGGATTGTGGGTAATAGCCATCTGGCTTCCAATTTGTTTTAACTTTCAAGGAAGATCCAAAACCATTCAGTTGCCTTGTAAAGTCTGTTATTCACACACACATACACACACACACACACACACACACACATTATTAAGAATTTACACTTTTGATTTTCTATTTTTAGTTTTACCTGTGAATTTTTCTGTTATTATTACTATCTAGAATGAGGGACTTTCTCATTTTACCTTTAAGAAAACTGAAGCCAAACTTAAGTGACTTGGCCGTTGCAAAGCTAAGGCAATAACTGGTACTCTGGGTTCTTCCTCCTGTACTCTAGAATTTTCAAAGTAACTTCGAATTTTGACTTTAAGCTAATTTCCTTTTCATATACTCACAAATTGGCAGTAACCACAGCTCTGTAATTTAATATATGGTCTAAATATTGTCACATGTAATATACATTTTATTGAGCATTTGCTTGAAATTGGAAGCTTGAGGACTTAAATCTCACCAACTGCCAAATGGGTCTATGGGACGAAAAGTTCTAAAGACCCATGTTCTAAGTAGACATGACTACTCTTTCCCTCCACCACTGACTTCCTCAGGGTCCCCACAATGTTTTAGAGCCCTTACTTGTTGTCAGGCTTGTCACCTTCCATTAGATGGATGTTCCTTTAGAACAGGGTTCCTGCATTTCTTATCTTTACTCCCAATGCTTCTTCCAGTTTCAGCACACAGAGAGCTAATAAATAATGCATGGATGATATATGAACATAGAGGTAATTCGGAAACTCCACTTATGTCTATCCTTTTTAATCTCACTTCTGACCGTTTCAAGTACACAGGCTTACCAAGGCACAGAGGAAAGTCAGGCTTGCCTTTTTCCTAGCACACCTCAGCAGGCAACCCAAAACTGCACAGGGCAGCGGGAGGAGACTTAGCAGAGCCCCATTCTTCCATCCCCATAGAAGTTTACCAAAACAGCCCGTCAGCATTGCTGGGTCTCTTTAATACAAAAGTAATATTTTTCAAAGTCCATTTAATTGACTCTTTTTTTTCCCCCTGGGAATGAAAGCCAGCCTGCCAAAGATTCGCAAAAGTGAATCTGAAATCCTCTACAGGATTCTTGAGAGTCTTAGAACCTGTCTGCTGTCCTGCAGGGGGAGGGAGGCTGGCTGTGCTCTCCGCAGATGGATGGTTCTGTTCTTCTTGTATTGGCCAGGAGATGAGTCAGAAAACATAACTTAGTCTTAACATAGCTATTTGTATCCTGCAAGAACAGGTAGAGATTCCAAGTTGAATCAAATGGTTTGAAGTTTAAAATGTTTCCTACAAACATTGAAATCTGAATGAAAACAACACAAGCTAAAGGTCATTTGCTATATTTCTATCAAGCATCAAGTGATGATGACTAATTTAGTGGCACCACTTGGTGTCTTGCACCAATCTGGCAAAGGGTTAATGTGCATTGCAGATTCCCTCATGATCCAAAGCACGGTGATCCAGATACAAAGAGACAGTGTTCCCCTTTGTTGTGGTCTCTGCCGGTCTCATCACTGCCTCCCACCTCCCTCCCCGCAACACAATAGGATTTCTGGCAACATCTCAGTAATCAGATGCATCAGCTATCAGACGCTAGGGCTTCCCGAGCTCTCCTTTTCAACTTTGTGTCTAGTTATTATTGTTGTTCATGTTATGATAAGGAAGTTAGTTTGCAGACATTATGTGTTTTATAAGACAGGCCTTTTGTTAGCAATCAGTGCTATCTAAAGCTTCTCCTAAAAAATATGGTCTTTATCATATTCCCAACAGATGACATAAAAGAGCTCATTTCATAAAGAATGTATTCTTCATGAGTGAGTAGTTTTTAAAAACGTCATTAAAAACATATATTCACCCATCCCAAAGCCGTCTAGTTTGACACCGCAGTGTTAAAATGGTGATTATGCATCTCCGAGGATATATTCTTTATTTGTTACCATGTTCCAAGCAGTTCTAAGTTCTAGGCTACTAATATCCGCGTGAACACACTTCAGTGCAGGCTGTGGCACTGTCATCGCCAGAGATGGGAAGCTATTGTCAGGAGTGGCCTGATTTGACTGGTTTAGGTTCCATGCATTTAACACAATTCTATGTCCACTGAGTAAATATGTAAAGAGTCAATAATTGTTTTAATCTTTATAATATGTTTTATGCAAGAGCAGTGTTACACACTGGCAACAGTGTATCTGAGAGTAATAAAATCTCTAAACACGTGACTATGGGTACAGTCATACACCTTGTAACTTCTGGTTTCTCATTTTACTTCTAATATAAATCCAAAGCCACACTTTGTTTCAGTTGCTGTGAGATAAATTTTGCACATAAAAGCCTGGAGTGACTCAGTTAATTTTATGCTATAATACAACACAAATATTCCTGAAAATCACCACAATAAGCAAAACACGGGGCTTTTGGGAAAATGGGTTAGGGGCACAAAGCTCAAAAACTTCCCCAGTGACATATGTAAAAAAATAGGAACCATAAAAGTGGTAACAGTTTTATATGTGTTAAATGGCTAAGAAATTCATAAGTAGCATAATAAATGTGACATGTCTTTGAAAATGACCCAAAGTCTGCTTGCAAGCATTGGAGGAGTCTCAGCTTGTGAGCTTGTGAGTTTTGTGAAGTAGTATAAGGAGAATTACCTGATTTGGAAAGAAAGTTGTAGCACCAGATGTAGATGGGAGTGTTTCATAGCACAAAGAGGACAGTGGAAGTTGGTAGATATGTGATGTGTACACGAGAACGAGTTTTCTGTATTTCTACACAGCTTGCTTCAGCTGCATGTAGTTTTCTGCATTTATCTAGTCTGTCTTCCAGATGAAATTGAACATAAACCCACATAAAATTTGAAATTTGCGTTATGCTCAACTATATCATTGCATTAGAATAAATTTGTTTTCAAAACAACTGTTATAACAGAACTGACTGCACTACAGTCTCCAAGGTCATCAGCCTTCCCTGGGAGTTTTCTGACAAATAGCATCACTCCCCAGGTCCCCATGGACAAACAATAAAGCCTGTCTGGAAGGCGGGAGGGAAAATCACATCCTGGGCCGATGGGTTACAGACTCTTACCTTGTAGAACCAGACTTGGAATGTTTCTTCCTCATTCATCGTCCAGACAAGTTCACTCAGCAGTTGAACTCATCAGATACTAGAGTCCATTCTGGTTCTCTTGGGCACAACATTTCACAGATTTTAAAGGCAGACCTTGGAAGAAATGTCTGGCTAAACGGAAATAGAAACATTAAAAATCTTTTGAAAAAGTTTTGAAAAGCCTCAACTCCCATTGGGTGTTGATGGAAGATAGGATCAATACCTTTCGATGATTAAGGTGTGTATGTATACATATATATATAATTTTATAGTGAGGAGACTGAAAGAGACTCCAGATTGTTTGAGGCAGGGCCGAAGTCAGTTCAATGCCTGCCAGTTCCTTATGTTTGTAATCCCTTTTGTTCTTGTTCAAGCTGGATTTTCTATCACTTGCCACATGAACACACTGCTCTCGTCTCCTAAGATATGCAAAGAGAGAGGCTTCAAATGAAGACAAAACCTCCCAGTGTCTGTGTCCTGCATTTGTGATGGATTCACGCATGATTCCTACACATTGAGCACCTGCTCTCCTGAAGGCTCAAACAGGCAAACCTCAAGACAGGCAATTTCCCAAGTGTTTGGGCTCCAATAGCCACATTTTCTGGGCCACCTAAACAGGTCTTTAGCGGGGTGGGCTGTTTTCCATGCCCTCCCCTTCCCCTCAAGCTCACCTCTCAAGGTGGCACTCGAGGCTCACCCTAATTTGGCACTGCCCCACCCCGCTCCCAGTGCTCTAGCCCAGAACACTGCCCACCCACTTGAATTCAGCCTCACTAACCCCAGGAAGCAGGCGCTGTTTCCCAGCCCCCACACTACTCCTCTTCCCATTCCTTCTGCCTGTTCATCCTCCATCTTTCACAGTAGAGTATCTACAGGAACAAAGCACACTGCTGCCCCCTCAGAGATATGCCCCTGATTCCTGTTCCCCTAATTGGCATTTATCTCCCTCTGATAGCAGACGAGAGTCCTGGTCTGAGCCTGGAGGAGGAGAGTATTCTGTGATGGCATGGATATCGGGCCCCCAGCCTGAGCCAGTGCTGAGCTTGCTCTGGATTCGAAGTGGTCCAGGCACATCTGATGAGGCAACAGGCCTGGGAGTGGTCGCGTGCCCATTTTAAGACTTGGAGCTACATACAGGCCCTCTCTGAGCTTCAGTTTTCACATCTGTAACGGGTGGATGGGAAATAATAGTGTTACTTCATATAGATATTGTGAGATTAAATGGCATTATATATTTATGGTATAATTTTCTAACACTCTCCTATGTAGAACAATACACTAATAGTAATTTTCATTTTTTTTGTATCTGCCTATTACTTATTTTTAACTTTGTTAAAGTAAAACATATATACAGAAAAGTACAGCCATAATTGTGTCACTCAATAAACTTTCACGGACCGATCATATCTGTACAATCATCATCCAGATCAAGAATCAACACGTTAGCAGAACTTCATAACCCAAAAAGCCTCACTTACAGTTCCTTCTATTCCTCTCTCTCATCATGGACATAACTACTATCTTTACTTCTAACAGTATATTTTAGTTTACCTTTTTTTTTTTTACACTATCTAAATGGGATCATTCAATATACTCATGTTTGGCTTTTCTTTCTGTTTTCCTTTAAATTTTGTTTTGTTTTCCTTTGTTTTTGTTAAGCATTCTGCTAGAGCTTATTCATTTTGTTAATCTTTTTTTTTTAAAGCTTTTAACTTGGTCAATTTTCTCATTCTATTTCATAGTTTCTGCTCTTACCTTCATTTTTTTTTTTTCTTTTTAGCATAGGACTGATATGTTGTTCCTTCTTTAGTTTGGAATTTTAAATTATTAATTTTTAACCTTTCTTTTTTTGGTATGTATATTTACAGATATACGTGTTTCTGTAAACACTGATTTCACTATGCTTTAGTTGCACCTCACAAGTTTAAATAAGTTATAACCGTTATGATTCAGTTTAAACTAATTCTCATTTTGATTTCTTAATTAGGACTTAGAAATATGTTATTTAATTTCTAGACATTGAAGCTTTTCTTGTTATCTTATTATTGCCTTTAAAATTAATTGCATTGTGATCAGAGAACATATTCTTCTGAAATTTCCAGAGATTCTTTATAGCCCATCAGACAATTGATTTTGGTATATATTCCATGTGAACTTAAATTGTTATTGCTGACTGCATATGTTTGTGGTTCCTCAAGATTCCAACTTGCTGCTCCAGACCCATACAATGGCAAAAGACTTTCTTGATTCTCTCTTTCCAGCAGAGGCTCTGTACATAGGCCAACCCTGACTCTCGGCTCAAACCAGAATTGGCAATTCCTCTGCAAAAAAAAAAAATACCTGGTGATCTAAATCTCATTTGTATACAGTTTCCCTCTTTGAGATTTTATTCCACCTCGTCTTTGTTGATTGAATAGATTTTGGAAAACTTTAACACTATGATTTTTGTAATTTATCCACATTTTTTACATTGCTACAGTGGGAATACTGGCCTGCTGTGACCTACTACATCCTACCTAGAACATAAAATCAAGACTCTTAAAATATTCATAAAAATAAATGATGTTTTTTTTAAAAAAGGAATCAATCCAAACAATTTTTGCAGTGCAAGGAATAGAGCTTCTGGAGCCATGATTTGCTTTGGCAAACATTTACTGATTATCTACTGGTTACAAGCATTATACCATGTGCTGTGGAATTAGCAATGAGTTACACAGTTCTGGTAGTAGATGAACTTACAGGCTATAGAAGAGTCAGATGTGAAAACAAATAAATTGCAATGCATATAATAGGGAGATAAGTCCATTCCCTGGAACTCACAGCAAGCAAAGACTGCCTGCCCATAGGATTCAGGAGAGAGTTCACATATGAATAAAATCACACTTGATCTTGAAGCCTGAGCAGAAGGCAAAGGGACAACATTTGCAATGACTTAGTCTCATGAAAGGGTACGGAATATTTACATGCATATACTAGAATAGAGTCACATGAGTGGATCTGTGAGGTGCATCTATGAAAATGGAATGTTTGCAAGGAACTAACTCAATAAAGATTTTTTTCTAGAATGTTGTTTATAGATTAATAATGGATTTAGATATACCAAACTGTGAAAGCGACTGATAAAATCACCATCTAAAATTGATTAGTAGAAACTGCAATTGGCCAAAATGCAAAGCTTACCTCGCTCTTTTTTCATTAATTTGTGTTTTGATGCCACCAAGTGAACAGGTCTCCCTCCAAATGGAGTTGTTTTTTTTAAAGTGTGACTCTAATTTCTTGAAGATCCTAAGAGAAATCTGAAAAGCATCCTTTCAGACCTCTGTTTAAATGCACGGTTTCTTACTATAATATAAATAAGGTAAAATAAGTATTATTTTATCTTATGTAGCCAAAACAGTTTCTTTCACTTAACTTTTTGAAACAGAGAGAGAAAGAGAGACAGAGAGAAATATTGGTATGGAGGAAGAAAAAAATGAGAGGATTGTGATGTCATGCAGTGAAGCCTAATTTTGAGTACCAAGCTTTGCCACTTATCCTGGCCTTTTATCTCGTGCATTAGAAACATTGCACCAGCAGAGCTTGTGGAAAATAGCTCCTTCTTCGGTATAATTGGGATAACATTTACCCTGCCTAGCTTTAAAGTACTATTCAATGCAAAACATTAGCACACAAAAGTGACAACTAGAGATCCTTGCCCAGACTCTAGCCTTACTGCCATTTCATTTTTATACTTTTTTCGTGCAGAACAAAGATTTTAAGTTGATTGTTTCCCACAGTCAGGCACCTCCTGTGATTGAAAGAATTTGGCTGAAGTGAGACTAAATACAAATGCAGAATCTCATGGAGTTTCAGAAGTCCCAGATTGCATTTGATACTTTGTTGTTTTTTTTTGGCCACAAAATTATTACCACATCTCATACCATAATTTAACTGTTGGAGCCATTTTAACCTGCTTCTTCCCTATGAAGCAAATACTTGGATGGTAGCTGGCTTGGAACCATTGGAAAATAATAACTCAAGTTATTATGGTAATTTATAATTTGCAAACTCAATAAGGAATATTTATTATTACTCACCCTGTGAGCTGTCCCCATTTACTGAAGAAAAAACTAAAAGCTTAAAATGTTAAAACACAAATGAAAATAAAAAACCTGATCTAATGCCTTACAAATCATGCACACAGGATTGGAAGAACTTTTGGTTCCAAATCCATTGTTCTTTCTGCATACCGTTTCTCCTTATCATTTCTCTTAGCCGTATTCCTGGTATTCAACCAACCTGAGAACCAAGCTAAACACCAGCATTTTCCTAATTTTGATAGATTGAACTATAATTGTCTGATTTAAATCCTCTCACAATGAGAAGGAATCTTATGTTGGCTTTGTGTAAATGTACATTCAGCAAGTGTTGAATGTTGTAAATCATATTAATATTTCACATCCTCTGGTCTCTGAGTCAAACCCATATACAGGCATGTCATTTCTTTTGTACTCGAGCCCTGAGGTAATTTTAACACAAAAAGTGCAATTTAAAAAATCTAATAAACTGTCATCAGTCTAAAGGGCAACATTTTGCTCATGTAAGTAATATCTAGCATTGTACTACCAGGCTGTAAAGCCGCATGACAGCAACCACCTGCAAACACAATGAAAATGTTTCTAAGTTCCTTTTTTTCCAAAGGCTTAAGTGTTTGTTTGTTTGTTTCATGACCTGAAAGTTTATGTGCTTGCCCTCTTTTCGGAATGAACAATATTCTCCTGGCCTATTCTAATGTAAGTTTGGCTATATATTCTAAGATGATTTCTAATTATCGTTCTCTCCTCAGAAACATATGTAACTCACAAATTAACTTGTTAAATTTTTCCCAAACTACCAGTTTGCTGGAATCATCCGGTTCCCTAATATCTAAGAGAAAATAGACTCAAATCTTGACTACATTTATGGTGGAAAACCCACAGAACACATATCTAATAAGATAAAGTTATAGCTTCAAGTTCACATTTCGACTCAATTCTCAGTCTCTATATGTAACAAACTTTTCCGAGATTCCGAGACATTTTGGGGGTATATATTTCAAAACATTATAGAAAATAATTTTTTATTGAGGTATAATTAATATATAACTTTATATTAGTTTCTGATGTGAACATAATGATTTGATATATGTATATATTGCAAGAAGATCACCAAAACATGTCGTGTTACCATACATAGTTACAGAACTTTCTTTCTTGTGATGATAACTTTTAAGATCTACTCTCTTAGCAACTTTCAAACAAATAGTACAGTACTATTAACTATACTCACCATACTGTACATTATATCCCTGTGACATTTATTATACAGCTGGAAGTTTGTACCTTTTGACCTCTTTCACTCATTTTCCCCACTCCCACCCCCACCTCTGCCAACCAACATTTTCTGTATCTACGAGCTTGCTTTTTCGTGTGTATGCTTTTTTAAGATTTCACATATACGTGAACAAATAATGTTACATAGAAGTGAGCAAATAATTCTACATAGAAGCAAATGATTTTATATTGAATTCTAGTGGAACTTATGATAAACTTTATTAAACACTCTGGCCTCTGACTTTTCACTGATAATCTTTTTTATTGGAACTATAATGTTGGGCCTCCCTTCTCTATTTCTTTGACCTCCTTTTCTCTTTGGTTCACTAGTTCTCCAAATAAGTATTTATATCTCGCAGAGGAAAGTTTAATTATCTTTTTATCTCACTTCTTTCCCAGATTGGCTGAGAGATGAGTGCTAAATTTATAATCAAAATTATAGGTAGATTTGTCAGATAATGCCCAATGGCCTAAGCCTTTGTGTAATCCGCTCCCAAGAGTATAGTATAGTGAAGGCTCTTGCTTCTAACCATTAGAATGTGGAGATGGGATGTCACTCCCATGATAATGTTACATTATATGGCAAAGGTAAAGGGATTTTGCAACTGTAATTAAGGTCTCTAATCAGTGCACTTTAAGTTAATCAAAAGCAAAATTGTCGTGGATGTATCTGACTTAGGTGAGCTCTTTCAAAGAGGGTCTAGAAGTCATAGACTCTCTCTGTTTTCTGGACTTAAAGAAGCAAGCCTCCTCAAATATTAAAGATTCAATTAAATGAATTCTACCAACAAACATATGAGTTTAGAAAAGAATCTCAAATGAGACTTTAGCCCCTACTAACGCCTTGATTGTAACATGTGAGCCCCAAAGCAGAGGACTCAGTTAAGCTGTGCTTATGCTCCTGACCCACAGAGAATGTGAGATAATAAATAGATGTTGTTTTAAGTTGCTAAATGTGTGGTGATCTGTTACACAGCAATAGGAAACTAATACAACATCTTTTTTCTAATTCGATGGGTATCTTAAACTAGCCATTTCTTTTCCTTACCACAATAATCACAACTTTTAAAAATCAGTGTATTCAGCCAGTCTGGAGAAAATTTTCTGGTTATTTCAATATGAGAATTACTAATAACTAAAGAGTGGTTGGAGCGTTAATCTTCATCCAAATAAATTAATAGTAACAGTTGACATCTTCCACTGAAACACAAACAACACAACTTGAAATAAGTATATTTTCCCTTCCTTTACTATGACATAATCCTCATATATCAAAAATGAAGCTGCAATAATGTCATTAGGATATTTGATTTAATAATGGTAGGGAATTGTGTTTATTTACTCACACTCACCTACTGGGTCCCACTATATGACTAATCACAGTCACCTCTAAGCTGAGAAACCAGTGTTATTTCTAGCCTCAGAACAGAAGGTAATAAACAACCTACATCTGGGCCAAGTAAGAGAATTTGACCTATGTAGAACCATGAAAAAACTACATTAATTCACAGACTCTTGTTACCTAGGTAAACGCTTATCTTATAGCTATGAAATCTGTCCTTAGACATACAGGATACCCATTCTAATTTTTTTCTTAAATTTAATCACGTTTTAGGGTTGCCAGATTTAAATTTGAATTTTATAAACAACACGTATTTTCTTAGCATAAGTTACTATATGTATATTCCCTACAGTGGACCTCAAGATTATATATTTTTAATAAGTATCTTGGCTGATTCTTTGGAACTTTAGCATCTGAGAACAAGTGTACTTTTTATCAGGCCTTGTGCTCAGCTCTGGGGATGCAGAAATAATCCAAGATAGTCTCTCCCCTGGAGCTTCTTATTGACAAGAAATATAAAACTAATTACCTGATCTTTTCTCCTTTTACTGGCCTGTAAAATATCACTAGTTTCCAATTTCCTTAGTTGTATTATCAGAATTTTACAGGATGGTATTGCTAGCCTGTAACCTTACTCAAATTTTAGAAATACAGTTGATGCTTTTTAAATACTTCAAGTTTACAGAGTGCCAAGCAATTATCAATGAAGCATCTATTCTGTTTCTTTTTTGTTTTCAAAATATCCTAGTTGTTCTGTCCTACTTTCTCTAAGTTGGTTGTTATTAAAGATGAAAATCTCCCCTAGAAAGGAACATGCTCAAAATGTTCTTAACAAGAGATTTTGAAATATTTGACCTGTCAGAAACAAGGATTTCAAAGGGTGACAGTTAAGTTCATCCAATTCCCACATAACTGCTGTGCCATCAGAATTCAGTACTACTGTCTTCAGACTAAAAGCAGAAAAAATTATACAAAAGACATAATAAATTTTGTTTCTACTGATTTGGAAGTCATTCCCTGCTTTGAGAATATTCATGTCCTTGTTAGGAGAGTTAACATCAAAGAGAAGATTTATAACTAATATGATTCCCCCCATTTTCAATTCTCCTTACCCTGATATATTTTTTCCATAGCATTTATTAGCTTGTAACATAATATGTCATTTATTTGTTAATTATTTTTATTGCTTATTGTCTATCTGTTCCCACTAAAATAAATCTCCACAGAAGCACTAATACCTCTTCAATGGAGGAGAGCTAAGTAGCACACAGAGAGGGGCTCATTAAACTTCTTGAATGAGTAGGTTAAATAATAAAATAATACTCAGTCACTCTTAGTTTAATCCATCTCCCAGAGACAAGGCCATTCAAGCACTGCTGTGCTGGTTTTTTTCCAGTATACTAGAAAACATTTTTAGAAGAGTAAAAATAATGTTTAACTTTATACAAGGAAAGGAGCTACTTACTTCTCAACCAATAAGGGGTCCCCTCCTTTGACCTCTTTAACAGTTGTAACGCTGAATGCATACCGATTCTCTCCTATCCTCTCACTGTGAGATCCTGTGACCAATGACCTCTGCATATATTGTTGGCATAGCTTAAAAGTCAATAGTGAAGGAAAACAACAAAGCTCAGTGGCCCACATAGGGAGTAAGGTCCTAATACTGTCCTCATTAAAATCTATCTGCAAGAATATTGTGTTTTATATAATTTCCTTTAATTCTACAGGATTTATGAAGCTTCATAAATAGTCAAAATAGAATCCTTTTTAAAAGACCTCTTTTATATTAGAAAATACATTAGATTCATTGATAAAGCCCTTTCTCTCAACAGCATTCTTTAGTATCATTCCATCAATATATATATAAGCTTCTATTTCACTTTCTTAAAACACACACACACACACACACAATTCCAGTTTTCTCTAACTACCACTCTATTTCTCTCATTCCTTTCAGACTAAAACTGCTCCAAAGTTTAGTTTCTTCTCATTCTCTCATTTATGTACAATCAAGCTCTCTCTCCTTCACCGCCACTTTTGTTGATGTCATGCCTCCATCGATAAATCTGATGGTTATTGTCAAGCCACATCTTACTTGACTTAGTAGCAGCATTTAACACAACGAGGCTGCCTGCTCCCTTTGTCACGAAATACTTTCTTAACTCAGCTCCCAGGACACTGAATTCTCCTGGTTTTCCTCCTGTCTCATAGCCATTCTATCTCCTTTTCTTTTCCTCTTTTCTCGTTTTTCAAATCTCTTAATCACTGTCATTAAACTTATCATCTTTTCCAACTAGATTCATTCCTTGGATGCACTCCTCCATCCCAGGACTATGAACGCCATCCACATACTGATGACTCCCAAATTCACATCTCTAATCGAGACCACCCTGCTAACCTCATGATTCATAGACCCAACTACCCACCAATTTCTCTTCAGATGTTTAACCAGCTTCTCTGACTAACCTTTCCAAAATGAGGGTCTAGTCTTCACAAACCTGCTCCCCCATTAGTTTTCTTGTCTCAATGGCAATTAGATCCTTCCATTTGCTCCATTCAAAAAACCTTGCTATTATCCTTGATTCCACTCCTTGGCTCACTCTCCATCAGGAACCCCAATATTGGCTTTAATACAAAGTATATCCAGATACTGATGACTTATTACCACCACTGCTATGGCCCTAATCTACGTCCCCATTATCTCTTGCCTAACTAGTCTCCCTGTTTTCACCTTGCTCCACTACAATCTATTCTCGAAATTATAGCAAAGTGATTCTGTTCAAGATGTAGGTCAGATTACATCATTTCTGGCTCAAACCCTGCAGTGCTTCCTGTTTTACCCAGAGTAAAAGTCAAAGTTTTTACAACAGTCCACAAGGCCTTACATGATCCAGCTTCTCATTATCTCTTCGACTTCATCTGCTACTCTCACTCTTGCTAAGTCACTCCAGCTGCGACTGCCCCCTTGCTGTTCTGGTAGACTCCAGCCACACTCCTTTCTCTGAGCCTTTGCACTTGCTTCCTGTTCCCTCAGCCTGGAAGGTCCCCTCCCAGATAGTCAGGCGGTTCACACCCTCACTGCCTTGTAGTCTGCGTTCCAGTGTCTCCTCCTCAGTGAGCCCATCTGGCTCAACTATCTGAAATTGCAAACCCTAATGCCTGACATGCCCTCAGTCATGTCCCCTAAAATGCTGTCAATTTACTTGTTTATTTTTGATTGTCTTTCTCTGTTCACAAGAACAGAGGCTCCATATGGGCTGGTGATTTGGGGCACTTTCATTTTCTAATGCATCTCCTGTATCCATAGTAGTGGCTGGCATATCACAGGTGTTCAATAAATGTTTGTTAAAGAAATATTAGACATTTAAAAAGTCACTTTATTTAATAAACTGCCAAAGGTCATCTATCCACCTACACAACTCAGTCTTGCTTACAATTTGAACAAATGAAATGTGTAAATCCTTATATAGTTTTATTCTCATATTTATTCAGTAAACATTAAAAACCAAACTCTGGGGGAATACAAAGATCAATAGGAAAGAATGTCCCAACTGAAGAAGTTTATAATTTAAGAGAAAAGTAAAGATTTATCCATTAGTACTGATAAAAATTATCATATATTACATAATATATTAAAATAGGATACAGAAGAAATAATATAAAAGATAGTAGATATTTAAATACTTGCCATCTATAGGGCATTTTAAATCTTAATAATGTCTCATATAGACTAGAATACCCAAAAGATGTTTAGCAAAATATTTATAACCAAAGTCAGAGACTAAATACAGTTAGAACATTCTGGATTAAATTAACAAAATTTTTTTGTTGTAGAAATCATCAGAGACTCTGTTAAGATACACTGTGACTCTGTGAGAAGAGAAAGCCCAGACCGAATTTGGTCAAGGAGCTAAGTTTTGTGTTGTTCTGTTTTTTGTTCATTTAGAACAAGTGTTCTTAGCAGTCTAGGGCTTGCTGCCCGACATGCTTAGAAGACAAAACTATGGCACCGGCTTTTGAGAAAAGAAAAGGCTTTTGTTGCGAGGTCAACCGGCAAGGAGGCAAGGCTCAAATCTGTTTCCTTCATCCAGGGTTTGGGGAGAGTTTTTATGGGTTAGGGAGAGTAGGCTGGTATTCAGAAACGCTGGAGGGGCAGGTTTCAATGGGAAGTTTAGGAAATTTGACCATTTATGGTAAGATATGGTAATGGGCTTTAGTATGGGATCTTCCTGAACAAGAGACCCTTGGTTTCTGAAAGGATTTCAGAGGTCAAGGTCCAGTCACTTCCCAGTCCTTTGATTCCACAGGGTGGGGAGTGAGTTCCAGGTTCAAGAGAAGGTCAAAATTCTCTCTTCTGTGCATGCTTTGGCTGAGTGACTTGCAGTTTTGGTCAAGGGTTCTCAACGTTTCTGTCTGACTTATTTCACTTAGCATGATAACCTCAAGATTTATCCATGTTGTCACAAATAACAGTATTTCATATTTTCTTATGGTTGGATAATATTCCATTGTTATATATGTATCACATCTTCTTTATCCAGTCATCTAGAAGGACACTTCAGTTGTTTCCATGTCTTCCAGGCCACTGTAGATAATGCTGCAATGAACATCAGGGTGTATATATCTTTACGGATAAATGTTTTCAAATTTTGGTGGTAGACACCCAGAAAAGGAATTGCTGGGTCATATGGTAATTCTATTCTTAATTTTTGAGAAACCTCTATACTGTTTTCTGTAGTGGCTATATAAAATTTACATTCCCACCAGCAGTATATGTGGGTTCCTTTTCCTCCACAACCTCTCCAACACTTGTTATTACTTGACAAGATATAGCATTGATATATGATTAAAACACTCAATAAAATGGGTAAAGAAGGGACAGATCTTTTCATTATAAAACTCTACTTCTTTGTAAGCTTATAAAACTATTTGTAAAAAGTAAAATAGCTGTTGAAAAGATAAGTAACAAAAAAACTAATAAGCAACTTAACTTTTGTGTTTAGAGTCATTATGTGTCGTTATATCCTGTAGAGAAAATGAACAACGATAAAGGAAAATATTCTGAATTCTCCTCTGGAAGACTAGATCGCTAAGCTCTTGGTTAGGTCACTAAGACCCGAGTAATTTTTTCTCTCTAATCTCCATATTTTGCCCACTTCAATTTCTGCTTTGTTCTTTTTAGAATAGGTTAAAATCCAATGCGATATGAAGCAACTAATAAGTATTGAAGTAATTAAAATATCTGGCAACTTGCATTGCAAGATATTTCATATAAGTGTTTAATATTTTTAATTGGAAAAATTATGAAATATTTTTATATTTTTATATGCACTTAGGTTCAGAAAGCTAAAAAATCAGATGTTCATATTAAATATCACAAATTAAAAATATTTCAATATCTTTCCTTTTATAAAAAGGCTTGAACTTAACTCATAAATTAATTCAAAAATATACAAAATACTAACATGGTTAAAACATTCTAGGAAACTATTGTAATGTCATTTATAATTAGAAAATGTGGAGCTTTTTAAATAGCTGTTATTTTTTAGCAGTTCACAGAAAAATTGAGTGAAAAATACAAAGATTTTCCATATACCCCTTGCCCCTACACGTGAATAGCCTCCCTCATTATCTAAAAGTTGCCTTTTAGTTTTTTCAGCTTTTTCCTTGTTGTTAAGGTAGAGTAGGGACATCCAAATTTCTTACCTGCCATGGAAGTGGTAGTGGTGGCAGTAGGATTACTTCATAAAAAATGACACTGGAAAAAAAACGTACTGTCAGAAAACAAAATTCGACGGAGTAAGCATGAAGGTCTAATTGGCTTTATTAAGTGCCTCATTCATTGGGCAGCATCCTATCTAGCAAGTGGAAGGGCACTCTGAGGAGTTGTATGAAATGGAAGGTTTTCATAAGAAGAAGGGCATGGCAGGGGCGTTACTAGCAAAAGAAAAGAAAGGATTATTTTTGGACCAGAGCATCTTTTTATTGGAAAGGGGCAGTGGGAGGTGTGCGGCGGGAAGGGGCAGGGAAGGCAAGGATTTTATCATGTACATGGTCTCTTTTTGCTTTGGGGATGGAGAGGGCCCACCTGACAGATTACCTCATTTGTGCTTACCAGAAAATTTCAGACTCAATTAAGATTACATTTCTGGTAAAGGTCAAAACTACAGTTAAGTCAGATATTAGTCTAGGTTTGCTAGCATGGGCTTTAGCACAAGTGATTCCATTTGGGGCCTGGGTTTTCTCTTTAACAGTACCATTGACCTTGATTTTTTTAAAAAGCAACTATCTCAGAAATGAAAGAAAACTTACAGATAGAATTTCAAATTGACTGAATAAAACTCATGCTGAGATTAATATGAATTATAAAAGTTGGCTGCATTATTAACTAAATATAGCCACAAATTAAAATGATTCTGATTTTTTTTTTTAAATACCCGTTCTACTTATAAATAATTTACTGAGCAAATTCCATGCACCCTGAAAGTTCTATGTTCCTTCTTCTCTCAAAACAAAGACTTGGTATCCCTGAGTTAGGCAATTCGATAATGAGGTACAGCTCAGATTTCTTTAGAAAATTGAGGTTTTGCCATTTTATAATTTGGGAAATACAGATTTCATTTAGAAAAAAAACAAACATTGACAAAATGAGTTGAATAAATCTTATTTAGGCGCTTCAATATTTACTAGCCTATTTATTAGTTCTTTATCAGTTCTTTCTTCTAGTAAAATTGAAAAAAATGCAGAGGGCATAACAATTCTGATATATACTTACAAGGTACTTATTTGTTGGCTGCTAGTACCGGGATCAGGGACCTCAAGTTGAATCCATTAAAAATATTTATACTCTCCACATCTTATCTTGTTGAGGAAAAGCTTGAGTCTTTCCAACCATATTGAGAGGGCTAACTGCTTGGAATTTTAATGCTTCTTAGCCAATATGGTCCTTGGACTCAAGGCACTATTGGTTTTAAACACTGCTAATGCCAAGAGCAGTAAGTAATTTCCCTTGAGTTTCTGCTGCTGCTCTTGAACAAATTTGTTTTTCTTTAACCACTATTCAAACTTAAATAGCACCCAATGTCCAGTTTGTTATCCTCATCCAAATGTGAACAGCTATTTCCAGAGATGACTTGGCAGGGTTTTGATTAAGGATTGTTTTCACACATCCAAGAAAATAGCACAGTTAACTGTGGAGAAATAACGTGTGGCCCAGAGGATTAATAAAGACCAATGAGCACTGACGAATTGGGCTTATTTGTTCTCTCCCTATTATTTACTCTTATTCTTTCAGCACAGGAGCTGCCTAGCATCAACAGAAGCTGAAGTCTGGTGGTATTTAAGTGTCAATCAGACATTGCAGCAAGGAAGCAAGAAATAAGAAATAAAGGAGAAATAAGAAAATTATCTTATAATGCAAATACAACTTTTACAAAAAAATTAAAAGTGAGTACTTTGCCTATGAGATTTCACATACATCTGCTTAAGAATTCAGCATGATAAAATTTCTAAAGCATATGTACTATATTTCTATACTAAACAAAAAATTTTATATATGACCTTAAGCAATGACGATCACATTAAATATTTTCTTGTCATCATTTATAATCACCTAAAGCCTCTTGCAATGTGTGCTCTTATCAGAAATGAGTCATTCTCAGCAATTCATGCTGGTTTTTAAAACTCTTTATTTTCTGTGAAACGAATCCAAGATTTTTTTTTTTTTTTAATTGTTAAATACTGGAGCTATTATTTAAATCTCTCCTTTACCACAATCCTCTAATCAGGAATTTTTAAACTTGGGCATAAGAATAGCTTTAAGGGATATCTAAACACAACATTTTGGGCAAATTAGCATTTTTCTCAGGAGTGCCCATAACATCTTCTAGGTCCTCAAAGGTGTCTAATGCAAAAACAAAATGCAAAAAAAAAAAAAAAAAAAAGTTTAGAATCTGTTAAAATATTTCATATAGAGTTACATTTATTTAAACACCAGGTCCGATGTTCAAGACAGCGAACTAAAATGACCTTACTTGTCTGATAAAAGAAAGTTAATAATAGCAAAAAATACTCAGTTCTCATCAGTTTAAAATCATCATTGCTAATTTTAAACAGATACTATTCTACTCGGTTATTAATTTATTTTCAACATTTGAAAATGTCTCAGGAAAACAGAAGCAGAGAGGGGACATGGATGAAAGAAAACTTAAGGCTTCACCAGAGCCAGCCTTAAATGTGCAAAACTGTGCTTCAACCTTGGGCCAGTTTCTTCACTAGACAAACTTGCAGTTAGTAGGACTAAAACATCATCTATCATAAGATAGCTGTGGTATCTCACACACGATAATGTCCAATGTATATTAGCTTCGACCTCTTGTGTTTTTTTTTAACTGCCACAAAAGTGTATAAACAATATCATACTTTCATTTTTATTTATTTTTCTCAGAAATGACGTCCCAGTTCATGGTAACAGGATCTGGCTGGTGACTGCCTCTATTTTTCTCATACTCTTTAGAAAAGGACAAGCGACAGGAAAAAAGGTCAATGCTTCACTAAACCTATTGGTATCTTGGGCAAATTAGTTTTTACAGAATACTGAAAGCAAATCAATTGGGCTTACTTAAATTTTATTGCTACTTAATCGAGCAAGACATTTGCATACATTTAATTAGTTATCACTGAATGAACCAATTTGAAAGATGCTGAGTAACTTGTCTCCCCAAATTGTTTTTCTATCCATTTAATAAATAGTTTGAATTTCCCTGAAATTTCTATTTAAGAAGTATGATTCTGGGATCTTCCTCTTAACTCTAATGCTATAATTTACTAAGTTGTTTCCAATCATTATACTTGAGGAAAAATCAGTGTATGAGATTAGGTTCTAGATATGACTACACATGGAAAAAGTAGCAGTTTAATTAGGAGTTGGCTGTCAAGGTATGGTTCAAGAATCTCTGGTAAAGGAATTCTGGCAATTCTGCAACAGGGGACACTTCCCCAGAGGCCCAGGCTCAGGGACACTAGGTCACTGGAGGTCCTGAGAAGAAAAGAAAGTTGGGTGGCAAAGACAAACTTCCAAGTACTCACTATTGCCTAGGACAGTTTCACTCAGGTCTAGTACTATGGATGGCTGCTGACGAGGCTGATTCTGTTTTTCATGAAGTTCTGGAAGTATTGGTTATGCTTAGATTTTAATACTCTATGATTCTCTTACCCATAGTGATAGTCTCATAATTCTTTTTAAAGACTCAGTAACATGACGGAATTCTCTGGGGATAGCAAAGAATAGAAATATCTTAAAATAGTTTCTTTAAAAATAGAAATTAGTTTTAATGATGAGTAATTAATAGGGATTATATGACCTATGGAGGCAAATATCTAAGGTTGTGGTCATGTGTACTTCTTTCAACTAATCCACAGCAGCTCACAAAATATGCATATTCTTATTTATAGTTAAAATGCAATGCAGGGATGGATTTTAATCCTAAGTCTAAGAATTCACCATAACATTTTGAATAATGGTTATTCTTAGTTTTTTCCACTTACTTTTCATTAACTGCATTTCTTGACATGGAAGTTGTAAGGTTCAAACAATATAAATACTACATTTTAGGGAAATTATTACAAAGATAAACTGTTTCTTCAAAACATGGCCTTCTATAAATCAGGTATTTAATGTCGTTTTTAAATTACATTTTTATTTTTATAATATGAAGTGTTTTATAAAGGTACAATTTTGATTTCACTACTAAAGAAGACAGAAAGCACGATAAATCAATCATACATAAAGCTAAATATAGTGTCTAGCACTCAGCACAGAAATAAAAGTGAAATTAGCTTATGTTTTGAATGTTTCTAGCAGAAGATCTACTAAAATTATTATAATGAACTTGATCAACAACAGTTCAACCTATGAATTTTATTAGACTAGTAACAAATTAATTCAGAATTGAAGATTTTCAGAACTGTAAAAATCCATCACAATTTAGATAGGAGATAGAAACCATAATATATGTTTAAAACCTGACTAATATCTATGAATTACTTTACTAGTATTTTCGAATTTGGATATAAAATAATTAGCCTCAGAACAAGGCATATGAGGAAAAGTAGGGGGAGGGAATGAAAGGATGAAAGGCTTTTCTTCTCTCTTTTCTTCCCCCCGCCCCTTTTTCTTTCTGTCATTAAAAAGGGAAAAGGAATGAGAGGGAAGGGAAAAGCCCTAGTATATTTCCAGAAGCAAAAGAAACTTGTAGGATGACAGTGCCCATGACCAAAAGCCCTGGGAATGAGGTGAACAAAAGAACTTTTAAGACTAGGGATGTTCAGTTTTAGAATATTTGGCATTGGCTATATAATTGCCACCATTATGTTATCTTCTCCTTAGTTTCACCAAATCTTCAGTAAGATCTCCTGTACCCTTAAGCTTTGTGACATTTTTATTTAATTTTATTTAGTTTTATCTAATTTTAATTTTTTTAAAAATTTTAGCCACCACCCCTCTCCTGCACTCTCACTCCCAACCCCAGAAATCACATTTCTCATTTTGTTTGGCATTGTACAGAATAGAAAAAGAAAGTGGAATAGAGAAATGTTTTAGTACAAATATTACTCAGAACTAGGGATATCCTTAAAGAATATAATTTCTACAAAAATTTGCAGGGATCTTAGAGAGTACAACAAAATGTCTACATATTATAGGACATTTTTATTCAATCTTAAAAGATCTTTGAATAGCAGAGTGATCTCAGTCAGTCATTATGTTATGATGATGTGACAAGAAAAAAGTGGGTCCCCAAAGACATCCATGTTCTAATCACTGAAACCTATGAAAACATTACCTTATATTACAAAAGGGAATTGAAGTTGAAGATGAAATTACATTTGCTTATCAACTGACCTGGAGATATAGAGCATATTCTGGATTACCTAGCCCATGAATGAATTCCCTCTGAGCCAAGTATCTTTCTCTGAACAATTGGCTGAGGCCAGGAAAGGGTCCAGTTACGTTTAATAAGTATGACTGTAGAGATTAATTTACTACTGATTCAGAAATTCATGTTAAGATCTGGTCAGAAACTCAGAACGTTTCTATTATATCATGGAATTTAAGTTAATATTAGGTAACATATTAACTCATGTCCTGCTCCACATGCCTATATGCCTCAATTATTCTTAAAATCCTTATCCGTGGGAAAAAATCACCCCCATCAGCTTTTCCATTCTTATTTCTAGCCTGTGAATCCTGCTAAAAATGGTCACACAGTCATATAAACTAATATCATAGAATTGTATGGCCTTTGATGCCTACTTGGCTTGCTCCTTCTAGCAGTACCAACGAGACTATACCAAGCACCTAACCACTTCCCACTCCTGAGGTTAACCAGCACCTCCGGTCCATGACAAATGAAGAATAGAAACTATAAGTCAGGAACTGCCTCAAGGCCCTTATGTTTCTCCCCACTAAACGTATGTGTATTTACCCCTCCTAACAGAAGGAAATGGCTTCCTTCTCTCTAGTCAAATATTATCCATCCATCTGAACTCTCAAATTGAGATTTTAAAAGGTTGTTTTCTCTTTACTCTTTTATTCATTTTTTCCTGCCTTGACCCTTGTTCTTTCAACCTACTCATGCTTCTAAAAGCCATATGCATTAGAAACTCCCATACTAAAAAATATATACTCTATCCTCCTTATACCCATCTTTAACTACTTTTTGTTATAAATGACTCAGAAATCTTTATTTTTTGCTCAAATTAAGCTAACTGAATTGTAGTATATTTGATGATCAGTATATTGAATAGACTTAGATTTTTCTCTCACCTTCTACTTCAAAATAAGCTCTAGGTCCCGTCATCCCACTTTCTAAGTATTTTTCTGAATCTGTACATTTCTTTCTATCTCCATGTAATAATTAGATCAGGACCTTCATCATTTCTCATCTGGACTATTCCAATTGTCCACTCTTCCAACAAATTTGTACCCAAAATTTTTCGTCTTGTTACAATGGACAAATTTGTCTTTGCTTCTTTCTCACACTAAATTCTATTTTATAATGGATCCCATGCCCTCTAATTTATCAAGGTCTTTATTATTTTTATCTCTTGGATTACCAATTTTGTCATCTTGACAAGATCATTTTCATCAAGTTCTATATTCTTCCTTCTTAAAAGCTAAAAACTTTCCATTGATCCCACAAAGTCCTCCAGTCATTGTCCTTATTCTATTTAATTATTTAATTATTTAACTATTCAACCATTTAATTTTTTAACCATTTAATCAAATTTAATAAAATTCAAATGAAAAGATGGTAGTCTAGAGAAAATAAAGGGTAGGAGAGCAATTTATATTCTGTTTTATTTTAATTTTTAATTCAGAACAATAAGATAATATATTTATAAATTAGATTATTCTGATCTTTACAAAAGTATTTCATTTAATAATTAAGGAGCTAAAATGTCTAAATAAAATACTCTAGGAGACTATACAGCTCTCTTTACTCTCTTTTTGAGAGTTTGTGCTCACCAAACTCTTACACAAATTTCCAATTTTATTTTCCTTTACTTTAACACAATTCTAAAGCTACACTAGATAGCACACACAATAAAAATCAAATGAAAAGACAGCAGCACTCAATGTTAGGTTACCAGCCTGTTTCATAATTCTTCTTAGCTTAAGAAGAACTTGCCTGACTTCAAAGATTATAAAAGCATCTCAGATTCTCTCACCATGGTTCTTTTATTTGTATTGCGATGAATGTTAGGTTAATCACAAAAGAGAAAAGGGAATGAAATTCAGGGAAAGGTCCTCAGCTGATAACATGGCATGTGCTGCCTTTACATTTATGTCATAATGCTTTGAACCATTACTCCTGACACTCTGAACACCACTGGAGCTATATTGTTTGTTAAGATCATTAAACTGTGTGGATTCGGTTCTGTTATCACAACAGCAGATGTAGGGATTTCCTTTGTCATCTCTCAATTTTGACTAAACGCTAGTGCCATCCATGTTATGCTTGCTTCATTTCATCCTTCTTTAGGCCCCATCTGAGGCACTATATCAATAATAATGTTTCTTTCATTCATATGACACTTTCCTATATGTAAAACACTTTCACACAAATTATCTCACAGGAGTCTCATGATAACACGGAGTGGGAGGCAGGGCTGGAATTGTTGCATAAGTTTAATAAAACACTAAAGTGCCATTGGTAGCTACAGTTTATTGAAAATCTTCTGGATACCAGGCACTTTAATAGGCATTTTATATTTTATTTAGTCTCATAAACACATATGTTGTAGTTGAAGATGGAAGCTAAGCAACATGTCCAAGGTCAAATGGTAAAGAAAATGTGGCAAAATAGGGCTTTTCAAGGCAATATATAATATCTATGAAGATAGATACATATACATGTGTATATGTTTATATTATATATGCATGTTTGCTTGTTCGTGTGAATATATATTTACTCCAAGGCCTATGTAAAGCATGGACTAATTTCCAATTTTTTTAAAAAAATTGCCAGCTTGTACTTTTTTCACCCTTTCAGAGCTAGAAGGCAGTTAGCTTTGACTTCTAACAAAATACAGTACATTAAATGAGATTCAGGACAAGGCAAGGCATATCCTTCTAGGCAGTCACAAGTCAGGGAAAGCATTTATGGTGGAAGAGATTTTTTAAAAGTATGTTGTACCTTTTTCATCTGGCATAGCATCATTTCTGTTAATTCAAGGAAGTGATTCAACTCTCAGGTGGGGAGACCTTGGCTCCTTCACGCAAAGTTACAGACAGCTGGAGCTCAGAAATAAAATTGCTAAATTTACTAAATTGGCTAGCAAGCTACCAGAGTCTTCTAAGACATATCTTAGAAGACATATCTGTCTACTTTGCCCAGGTCTTTTTCTAAGGTAATGCTAGGAGACAGGATGGCTGAGAAGAATAAACCAAGATGTCAGAGAACAGAGGAGAATGAATAATGAGAGCAACTCTCTTTTGACTAGGACGTAAGAAGTTAGCAAGTGATATAAAACATCTTCCATTCCTTTGCAGCTCAGAAAATATCTGCAATGTCTAGTGAAGTTAAGAGTGGTTAGTGCTGAGGGGCCTTTGATATTTGTGGAGAGATAGATTATTCTGACATCATATTTTCTGGTAATCATGGTGAAACCCGTATGTCTACCAAGTGTGACTTTAGGTGAATAGGTTATTCCTGTTAAAGAATCAGCATCCTCCAGGACTCTTCTCCCAACAGGACAAGATGAGAAATATGCTAGGAACCAAGAATTAATTAATCTCATGGAAAAATCCATTTAAGCTTAGACAATTTCAACAACTACTTTGGACAAAAGTATTTTGAAAGTGAGAAAAATTAGTTCACATTGTTGTGTTATATTAAACATCAGCTGTATATTCATTAGTATTAATATTGTTTGCCATTTGGTTATTATAATTATTTTCTTCATCATTTAGGCTATGTAGCATTAGACATTCTATGAAAAAAATTCAGAGCTCTCTTAGTAATGAGGCTAGTATTTAAAATGTTTTAAGTAGCATATTAAAAGTCATTTTATCTCATTGTTACAATTTTCCATTCTAGTTTTGCCCCAAGGTCTTCATATCCTATAACACTAGATTGCTACAATTGCAAGTACAGATGGATTTCAAATCAAACAACAGCGATATAGGCAATTTTCTAAACGTTTAGTAAATTGGCACATCTTGTAATTAAATCTGATCTAACATCAAATTTGTACTGTGTAAGAGAAATGGTATAATTTGCTGTATTCCATTGTTTTTGTAAATAATTTTAATTCTTCTTGCAAACATTCAACGTTTCCTTTCAGTTCTGTATAAACTCTGGGATTCTATATGAAACCCACTCATGTTAAAGACAATATGCCTTGTAAGTAGTTCAAACAAGAATGCTTAATTTATACCACAAGCGGCTTTAAGTTGCACTGAAAAGAAGTCTATTGAACTGAACTATATATTTTTTTCTTTTAAGGGGTGTGATTAAAATAAAATAAATGTGCAGCCATTTATCCACATTCTAAGTCATTGTTGTCACCATTCCCACCTCTGACCAAATACCCAACTGAATTAACAAGTAAAATAATATTGGAAACTCATTGTAAAGCAGTTTTCGAAATTCCATGCCACAAGGGATTTCTAGTCAAGATGGTGCAGTAGGTAAATGCTGTGTTTGCCTCCCTCACGATCACATCAAAATTACAACTAAACTACAGAATTGCTATCATGGAAAATCACCTGAAGTCAAGTTGAACAGAAGTCCTATAACAAAGGAATACAGAAGAAGCCACCTCAAGACTGGTAAGAGGGGTGGAGATGCAAAATGGGCTGGACCTGCACCTACGTGTGGCCGTTGAGAATCAGGAGGTCTCCCCAGAGGAGCGAGGAGCCCCAGCCCCACACCAGGCTCTCCAGCCCAGAGTTCCACTACCAGAAAGAGAAGTCCCCACAAAAGTCCAGATTTGAAAATCAGTGGAGATTGTGGCTGAGAGGAGCGGAGGGCTGTGGAAGTCCCAGGCACTCCTCTTAACGGGCCCACATACAGACTTAACTGCTGATGGACTCACACACTCTGGGCTCCAGCAGTGGGGCAGTGGTTCAAAGGGCACCAGGGACATATGAGGAGGACTGAAATGATCTGGCTTTAGGGCAAGGGCTGGAGAGGCAGATTTCAAAAGTGCTGATGGAAGCCACTGTTCCTGTGTTGGGTCCTCCCCCTACTCAGCCTGTAGACACAGGTGGCCACCATATCTGAGTCTCCATCAACCCGGTTAACACAGGTCACCCTGCCCTGGTGCTTCCATGAGACACTACCCCATTCCAAACAACTTGCAGGCCCACCCAAGCTGTTTCCAGTGGCTTTTCCATATAAATGACCTGTCTCGGCTCATGCTGCAGCCTTCCCTAGCATCTCTCAAAGGTTCACAAAACTCAAACATGAAGTATCTGGCCCCACCTCACCCTGTACTTCTCACTGAGCAGCCCCAAGCTCAGCACAAGCAGCAGCCAGCCTTGGTTCATAGCTTGGCTTCTTAGGGTACCTTCAAGCCCAGCATGGTGGCCATTTACACATTTCTTGATGGCTCTCACCAGGTGGCCTTAGGCAGAGCATAGGCTGTGGCTGAACTTGGCATATTATAGGGCTCCTCCCAGGAGGTCCTGGTGCAGCATGCCCAGTGGCCGACTTCAGACTGAGCCAGAGCACCACCCAGGGCCACATCCAAGGATGACACACCAAAAGGGCAGAATGAGCAAGCACCAGAGCCCTGCTAAAGCAAATCCTGCTCCATAAGGTCAGCCCCTATACAATAGCTCCTTCACTATAGTCGCCAGCTAGTCCTCAAACCAAGCAAAATGAGGGTCAGTCTCTCCCACTAATGTGCAAACCAAGGCTCAACTCCAACAGAAGGGCACACATAACCCACACAAAGGACATGCCTGGACCACCTAGCTCAGGTGACCAGGGAGATTTTACCCCTGGGCCTCACAGAACATCTACTACATAAGCTCACTATACTAAGACCAGGAGACATAGCAGCACTACCTAATACATAGAAACAAACATAGGGAGGCAGCCAAAATGGGGAGACAAAGAAATATGTCCTAAATGAAAGAACAAAACAAAGCTCCAGAAAAAGAGCTAAACAAAATGAAGATAATAAGCAGCCTACTTGCAGAGATTAAAATGCAGAGTTCAAAACACTGGTTATAGGAATGCTCAGTAACTTAGGGTAAGAGTAGATGAACTCAGTGAGAACTTTAGCAAAGAGATAGAAAACATAAAAACGGAGATAGAAAACACACACACAAAAAGTCAGAAATGAAGAATATAGTAACTGAAATAAAGAGTATATTAGAAGGAATCAACAGTAGATTAGATGAAGCAGAGGAACAAATCAGCGATTTAGAAGATAGTGTCACAGATAACACCCAATCAGAACAGCAACAAGATAAAAGAATCCAAAAAACGAGGATAATTTAAGGGGTCCCTAGGACAACAACAAGCGTAACAACATTCACATCACAGGATACCAGAAGGAGAAGAGAGAAAGAAAGGAATTGAAAACCTATTTGAAGAAATAACGATGGAAAACTTCCCTAACCTGGGGTAGGAAATAGACGTACAAGCCTAGGAAGCACAGAGTCCCAAACGTGATGAATCCAAAGTGGTCCACACCAAGATACGTCATAATTAAAATGCCTAAAGTTAAAGAAAAAGAGAGAATCTTAAAGCAGCAAGAGAAAAGCAATTAATTATCTACAAGTGAGATCCCATAAGACTTTTAGCTGTAAGTTTCTCAACAGAAACTTAGCAGGCCAGAAGGGATTGAGATGAAATATTCAAAGTGATGAAAAGCAAGGACCTACAACCAAGATTACTCTACCTAGAAAAGCTATCATTTAGAATTGAGAGGGATAAAGAGCTTACCACTAAACCAGTGTTACAAGATATTAGAGGGACTTCTTTAAGAAGAAGGAAAAAATTTTTAAAAATATGAATAGTAAAATGGAAATAACTACGTATCTATTAATTACTTCAAATGAAAAAGGATTAAATGCTCCCACGAAAAGATAGTATAAGAAATGGATAAGAAAACAAGACCTTTACATATCTATCTACAAGAAACTCACACCAGATCAAAAGATACACAGACTGAAAGTAAAGGAATGGAAAAGATATTTCACAAAAATGGAAATTAAAAAAATCTAGGATAGTAATACTTGCATGAGACAAAATGACTTTAAAACAAAGGCTATAACAAGAGACAAAGGAAAGACCCAGTAATCCCAAAGAAACCCTAAATACTATTTTGAAGGGACATGTATTTATCCAAAGAAACCCTAAATACTATTTTGAAGGGACATGTTCATCTGTGTTTATTGCAACATTATTTGCAATAGCCAAGATACGGAGATAACCTGGGTGTCATCAATGGATGAATAAATAAAGAAGAGGTGGTATGTATATACATGGAATATTACTCAGCCATAAAAAATAAAAAATGAAATCTTGCCATTTGCAACATGGATGTACCTAGAAGGTATTATGCTAAGTAGAGAAAATTAGACAGAGAATGACAAATGCCATATGATTTCACTTAATAAACAAACAAACAAAACAGAAATAAACTCATAGATACAGAGAACATTTTGATGGTTTCCAGATGATAGTGGGTTTGGGAGGGTTGGTGTAAAAGGATAAAAGATTAAGAAGTACAAATTAGTAGTTACAGAATAGCCATGGGTATGTAACTAAAGCATAAGGAATATAGTCAATAATTTTGTAATAACCAGGTATGGTGTCAGATGAGTACTAGATTTATCAGGGTGATCACTTCATAAGTTATATAAATGTCTAATCACTGTTATATACCTGAAACTAATATAATATTATATGCCAACTATAATTGGCAAATAAAAATTATTATTAAATAAAAATTCCATGCCATGGATAATGTTTCAGCTAATAGCTAGGCTTACAGACAGATAAGTAATAAGGCTTCTATGGCTTCTCCACCCAATATAATGGCACCACTGACCAGTTGAGATGCTGGAGGTTGACTTTATTATCTCTTTAATATAATGGGCCGTCCTCCCATCAAATACCATTTAAAATATAAATATAATACTTCAGTGAGGAACAAAGTCACAATTAACATCAAATCTATTATCAAATTGTGGTTTATTAATTATGGTTTCAATGGCATGTATTAGGGTCACCTATTAAACCTGCCCTGGAGAAGCTTATCATCTAGAAGAAAACAGGACCAATGAGTGATTGGTGGAGAAAGAGGAGCAAGAAAATGATGGCAAACATATATTTAACAACAGAGGCTTGGAAAGCTGAGCTCAGGATTTAAAACAATTGATTCTGGAACATGGAGAGAACAGAGCAGATGTAGGGGTGAAGATAAATGAGGTGGATAGCAATTAGTAATTAATTAGTCAATAAAGTGTTTATTAAGAGTCTATCAATACAGCACGCTTGGACTTAGATATCTATAAAATTTGAAAAAATGTAAGACTATATTCACAAAAACTTTGATTTACAACATAGCCTTAGGTAGACTACACTCATGTGAGACAAGGTTGTAATGAGTTCCTAGTGGTACATGCAGTAATAAACTCCTTTACGTGGAATTCAAAGATTTGCCCTTGCTGAATCATAGTTCCTCATTTGTTAGAGAGATGCTCCAGTGTGTTGAAAATGCACTGCTTAGTCACTCAAAAATTAGTCACTCAAAAATTTTAATATTAACGTTTTTCTTATATCATGTAAAAAAATTTTGTATACTGTTAAATCATTTTACTGAAGTGCAATTTTACATGTTGCCATCAGTTCTCATAATGTAAACAAGAGACTAATGCTTGCTGATGTTTTCGTTTTAGAGCTCTTACTTAAAGTATTCTTTACTGCAGCTATAGTACATTTCATTTGTGAGGATTCATGAGAAATGTTTTCTAATCTTATCCAGAATAAACAGTTTGCATCTCTTTTAAGATTATGAAACACATTATTAATTTTGTTCCCTGTTTTGCTCTTACCATTAAGAGGTAACTCAGAAACAAATTTTCTTATCAGCTGTTGTACGGGACTGTATGGCATGCCTTTTTGTGCACTCACCTTATCTATACTTTTGTTTCTTATCTCTAGTTAATTTTCTTTTTATCATTTTCTTTTTTTCAGATTCTCTTCCATTTTTTAACCTGATATATAATTTTGTCCTAATATCATTTTATCCTGATATATATGTATATAGCACACATAAATAAACATACACATACTATGCCCACATAATATATATAATTATTGATATTAATGTAAGAAAAACTTAAATAGATTCATATTCAAGATCAGTGGCTTGTAAATTTGCTAGCAAATATCAGTTTAGCTTTTGAGTAACTAAACACTGTATATACGTATGTGTATGAATATCTATCTATTACTATTGTTTCTCATGGAAGACAAAAGTACTTTTATCCCACAGATTTTGCTTAATTTCTTAACACACTTAATATTGGTGGTTCATTAAGTGTAATAATAACTACTATTGAGTCATAGAACAAAATTCATTTTAAGGAAGTTAAGTTCTAAACATAAAAGTCATTTTACTTATTATAATTTTTATTCTTCTTACTGTAAACTGAATACAATATTTGAAAAAAAAACCCTGGAAAATAAGATATTTGGTATTTAAAGTTTTTTTGACTTTGTCTTCACTATTGCGTATTTATAATAGAAAATTTGAAAAATACTGAAATATATAAAATATTTCATTGTTTTCAGTGTACTTTTTACAAATATATATTGTACTAATTAGGAGGAGCAAGACTATGCCATGCTAAACAAAGAACCTAATCACAACAGTTTCAACCAACAACCAAAGTATAGTTTTCACACATTTTATGTCCCATGAAATTCGAATGGAGTCTCTGTTCATTATAATTATTAAAGACTCAGGTTGGCTGAGATTCTATCTAGATCTGCATTATGTCATACAAAAGCCATGAGCCACATAACTATTTAGCACCTGAAATCGGATTCATTTGAATTAAGATGTGCTATAAATGCGAATATATACCATATATACATCCCATTAATAACATATTGAGTACATGTTGAAGTACTGTTTGAGACATATTAGTTAAATAAAATATTATTAAAATTAATGTCACCTTTTTCCTTTTATAATGTGGCTAATAGAAAATTTTAAATTACATATGTGACCCACATGTATATCATTTGGGCAGTGCTTGTTTAGACATTGCTTTCATGATTGCCACGGCAGGAAGAAGGGAATGTAGTATATCATGTACTAGTTAAAGTTTCCACCTAGAAAGAACACTCATCTTTTCCACTAAGATTACATTGGCCAAAACATCTCATGAAGCCAGGCATAATTTCAAGGAGTTGGAGGGATAGAGAAATACAGATTTATCACATGCTTAGTAGAATAACTTTGAGCATAACTACATTTTATACCCTCATAATTACTATATAAACCCTAAACTGGGCATACGACTCTGAAAACATATTAACAAAAATTAATTTTTAATTCCATTTTAATTACTTCAGTGCTCACTACAATATTCCTACCCTTGATTGCCTAGCTTTGATTTATATATAACCAGTAAACTAGAGTACTTTCTCAATTAATTTTATGCAGAACGGTATGTAGCTGGTCCTTACAAGGGGAAGAGGACACCATCAAAGGAATTTTGTTAATGTTCCTGAAAAATGAGAGAGTAAAAGAGAGTAAAGAGAAAATGTTAGAATCCAGTAAGGACAGAAGAAAGGAATTTTGGGGGAGGGATTACTGATCAAAAGTATTCTTCGAAACAGAAGGAGAAAACATCTTTAAAATTCTGATGTGCAAAAGTTTTACCACATTACATTAGTAACCTGATTTTCTCTTCTGATGCTTGTAGGAATTCTAAATTTTTCCTTCAATTCATAAGCTTTGCCAGGTGTATCATAGGGTAAATTAGTTTTTGTTTATTTTGCCTCATATGTGGTAAAACCTCTCAGCCTCTCCCTTCAGCTCTAGAAATTTATCTTCCAATTTGTCTGTATTTCCTTTCTTCTCTCTGTTAATTTTTCTTCCTTAGGAACATCTAAAATTCTTAAGTTTGTGTCTCTGCTCTTTATATTTATGTGTGTATCTATGTGTCTGTAATATGTATATGTATACTATACACACAGTGACAAAAAACATATGTTATCGTCATGCCTCTTTTCATTCTATCCATTTAGATGGAAATTTTTGTAATTCATCTTCCATATCCTGAATTTTGTCTTCTACAGTCCCAATTCTACTTCCTATTGTTTGCAACATTGATTTTAAGTATGCAATTGTTCTTTGGATTTTCTTACAACACTTAAACCTTTTTAATCCAATTGACCTTTTAAATTCTTATCTCCAAATGACTTTCTGTGTTTTTGTAAAAAGCAGCACTATCCACTAGGACTTTCTGCAATAATGATAATATTCTATATTTGGTCTGTTCTATACAGTAGCCACTAGTCACATGTGTACATACATGACTAGTGAAACTGAAAGGTGACTAGTGAGACCGAGGAAATGAATTTTTAATTTTCTTTCATCTAAATTTAAATAGCCCCATATAGACAGCCAATATAGAACACATGCTTTCTCAAACACTAATAATGTTGAAAAATACTTTTCTCTGGGCTCTTTTTAGTATATTATTTTCAGAGTTATTCTCTTACATTGCTTATTCTGGATGGTATTTCCATCATCTGCTATATTTTATTATAGCTTCTATTTTGGATCTTTCTATTTATCTTAGGATGAGGAAGAGGTTTCTATATCTGGTATTTGCTAAGAGACAAGTATACGAGTTTTATTTATTTATCTATTTATTCTCCTGTTACAGAGGTGTGGAATCCTCTCAGACTTAACAGTGATATGTAAAATTGGGTATAATAGGATGAACCTAACCCAATTTCCCACATCTGGAACATGCACTCACTTAGTATACTCTAAAGAAATATGTTAGTGCTTTTTTTAAACTCCACTATCTGATCACTGATGCTCAAACACAATGAAGTGTGTGAAAATTCGCAATTTCTCATATGTAGACGTTTCGGGTTTCTACTCCTCTCTAGAGTAATTAATATGTTAGGATTAAATCTCCCAGACTATAATGCATCATTCTGGTTCATCTCCCCATCTCCATATCCCTACTACCTGCTTTGCTATATTTCGGGAGTCAATTTCCTGTCCCAGACTTGAATCAGTAAATCTAGAATGAGCCTTGATTTAGGTGTGAAATGGTGTTTGCGGTGCTCATCACTATTGCACTGCATTGTTCCCTTGGTCTTTTCAGTGGACAGAGCTGGAAATAATTACTTGCTTTATTTTACATGGCATACACAACAGCAATCACAATAGCAATACTGCCATCAACAATATAACTGCTAAAATATTCAATTTTTTGGATGTCTTTTTTGACCTTGGGTATTCCACTAGGACTGAATAGTCACATTACTCCATTTTAAAGTCATTTGGAACAGTCCCTATCTATGAGGCTATGTTACCACTGGACATGTATCTCAGTCTATGTATTTCACTTTCTTTTCTATTTTTAGTTATCTTTTAAATTTTTTAAATTTTATTTTATAATCATGTAAAACATAACACCTCGAGAAAAATAGAAATATGTAAGCACACATTGACATAAATCAATAAATGAATAAAGAAGCAAAGAAAGCCCTGTATTACAGTAGAATGACAACTAATAATGTCAAAATAATGATAAAACCAGAAAATTGCTATTTGGTAATAATTAATCCCTGAATGAAATATTAATGGATGCTAAAAGTAATGGGTGAAAGTGGGATGAGAAATAAGATTTTTGCATTTTTACATAGTCTTAAAATATTTTTCCCCCTATCCCCCCCCAAAATTAATAATTACATAGGGGGAAATAAGTAGCTTTATAGTGGTAAAACCTGACAGACATACTACCTTAATCAAGTGATCAAAACTACAAACACTGGAATGAGAATCAACATTGTGTGCTCCCTGGTAAAGAGGCAATGGAAAGAACACAGCATTGCTTCTGTGACATTCCAGCCAAAAATACATAATTTGCGTCTAATCACGAGGAAACATTAGACAAACGCAAAGTAAAGGGAACAACTGCCTTGTAATCGTAATATATATACATATATACATATATATATATATATATATATATGTTCAATGGGGACAGTTTCATTCTGGGAAGATGGAAAAAGTCCTGGAGATGATGGTGGTGATGGTTGCCCCACACTGAGAATATATCTAATGCCATTTTGCACATAAATATGGTTAAAGTGGTAAACTTCAAAAAAAATATATATATATATGTATGTATGTATATATGTCAAGGTCATAAAAGTAAGGGAAAGACTGAGAAATTATTCCTCAAGGGGAAAAAAAAAAGACTAAAAAGACATTAAGACCCAGATGTTACACAAGATCTTAGATAGGATTCTTTTGTTATAATGGAGCTGATTGAAACAATTGAAGAAAGATGAATTGGGTCTCTGGACAAAGGGTATATGAGTGTTCTTTGTATTACCTTACGACTTTATTATCAGATTTAAACTGTTGGATGTTTGTTTGTTCATTTGTTAGTTTAACTACATGGCTCCAAAGTAAAATCTACAAAACTTATTTTCTTTTAACTTTTTCTTTGGTTTCATAAGTATTTTGGTGGAAATTTGAGAGAATGCCAGCCAAGAAGCCATTTTAAGCCAGAAACTGAGTTTACATAAATTCTTTCAGGAATTTGTCTTTTTCACAAAGACAGGTTTACCTCTATTTTGCAAACTACGTTTCTCATGTTTCTTTAAAATAGCTATCTCACCTAAGAAATTGGAATCTGTGGCAAAAAAATCATTAGCAAATATGAAAACCATCCTTTAGCTATTACTTATAAGATACTAACAGAGAAATTTTAAAATGATATTGCAGAAGTCCCTGCAACTTAAGTCAAGGTGAAAATTAAATTGAAGTATATATAGTTTGAGAATTTAAATGGAATTAGAAAAAAGATTTTTCCACCCATTGACCAAATGACTTGATGAGTTTCTGGCAACATGTTTTATTTTGAAAGATTTGAAAAAGCAAAAATTAATATATTTCCAGCTACCCAGACTCCTCCAAAGTATTATTTCTAAGCAGATGAACAAAATTTGAATCAGTAATATTCCTCAGTGAGTCAGTTAAGCAACTCTGATTGTAGGATTGATGTCATCAATGTTAATCTATCCTTTAACCTGACTTCAAGGATTTTACATTACAGAATTCCCTTCTCTTCTGTTGCTCAACTTGTCTTGAAATGATAAGGTTTTCAAATCAAAACTTGAAGTAATTAGTTTTCTGCCTAAAATTTTAAACTGATTAATACTTTATTTTAAGATGAGTAATCATAAAATTGATCGATGGTCTCCCTAGACCCTACCTTTATTTACTCATTGACATTGTATCACTCCTTTCTACTGCCTTCAAATGTAACTAATTTTTCTCATTTACTCATCAAAAAAACTTCCATGAATTTATACTTATTTTCTTCTAATTGCTTCTACAGGTATAACTATAATTTATTTATGGTTTAATATAATTTCAAAAAATCAAGGACACATTCAGAAAAATAATATGATAATTTAACCATTCTTGTTGAACTAAATTCCCAAACTCCTGGAGGGATTTATAATATGAGTTTATGCTTCCTTAGCTGGAGACCTTCAGATGAGGTTATTAAGTTGATTTTATTTCATTTTTCATTTTAATAGATTTGAAATACAGAGTTTCTAGTTTACAGATTTGTTTATATTGAACTGTCTAATTATATAATATTAAATTAAAAACTCATAAATGTTTAAAATTGGAAGTAATTATTTTAATACTTAGGCATTAACTCTAAAAATGCAATAAAATCATACAATTTAGAAAAACTGTAGATAGGTGTTGGATTTAGATCTTCTGAGTTGGGTCTCAGGTCTGTAAGTATAAGCTAAATAACCTCAGGAGAATCACTAAACTCTCACAGAAGTTTCTTGTCTATAAAATAAATATAATAAAATCTTCGTACATAAATTTTTTAAGGTGCTATCACGGAAAAAGCATTTGACTCTATCAGATCTCTGTCTCCAAGATTTTGACTTGTAAAAAAGACTGTTCCAGTTCCTGAAATAGCAAGATACTCCTAAAGTCGGAGATAAATCAATGGACAAATACCCAACTCTGTATAAATCCAAAAAAAAAAAAAAAAGTGGTACAGAATTATCTCTTCTATTGGGAATAATCCTTAAAGTACTTGAAAAGAGTACAGGAGTTTTCCAAGCAACCACTATGTGCAGGTCTCATCATACAGGTTTCATGTAATCATGAAAGCAAGTTTCCCATTTGGGGGGTTAAATGAGCTATCCCCCTATATAGACCAATCCTCCAGTGTTGACTGAATTGGGATATCACATTTCCAAGAGAAATATTCCCTTTTGATGAGAAGAATGACTCTTTAAACAGAGCACTGGTAGGAAAGGCAACAGGATGAAACCGGCTCCACCAGCAGAAGAGTCACTAGTCACTGGTGGATTGGGCATGGCATCCACACAAAAGGTCACATCGACTACTCTATAATATTAAATTAAAAACTCATAAATGTTTAAAATTAAAATTAAAAACTCTATCTTTGTTGCCAACACCCATGTAGGAGGAAAGTCAAAATGTAGCAACAAAAATAAGTCAGAAGTTAGAACTCAAGTAAAGACCTGAAGTCAATAGTAACTGCTTCAAGTTGATATCAGTAATCTTTTACCAAATGAAATATTATATTATGCATAACATTAATATATGAAACAGATGAAAATAATAAATATGGTCCTAAAGACATTAAGATAGTCACTATTTTTTAGAAAAAAATGCTTTCTTTTTTGTGATCTTGGGTGTCTTGGCTCAACTATTGAAATTAACAAATCAGAAAGGAAAAAAAGAGAGCCAGAATGGTTTGTTTCTTGCTTATACATCTATTGTAAAATGCAGCACATATATTTATCCTAGCACTATCCTTCATTACCCTGAGCTGCAAATTTGAGATGAGGAAATCTTAAGCCTCATAGAAACTGAGCTTTGCAATGCATCAGTAGTATCATCTATCAACACACTGAGTATTAACAGAACTGTGCAACCCTCTTCCAATTCTGCTATTACATATTTCTTTTCATCAGGCTGTGAGCCCCTAATGATATCTGAAAACTATTTGACACTATAATCATTGTTTCTAAGACTCTGTTCAAGCATATACTATATACCAAGTTCTCTTCTTGTACTTTTGAAAACCTTATTATTTTAATACTCAAACTAATATAAATATATCTACATGTAATATTTGTTTTAAATACAATATTTGTTTTGTTTAGTTTATTTAATAAATACAATCACTACTTTGTGGTTTTACAAGGACTTTACAAATATTAACATATTTAATCCTTTTAACAATGATATAGGGCATAGATTATTATAATCTCTACTTTTCCAATGAATCAGACAAAGATTAAATTCTCCAGTGTCATCTGCTAGTAAGTGGAAAGCCTTTTGGTATTATAGTCCATGAGCTTAACCATAAATTTATGCTATAAAAATTATTATTCCCACATTAGCTATCAAGAAAATAAGGGCCAAAATAGTTAAATTGTCCAAAATGGTTGCTAAGCATTACTTATTACTGCAGAACCAGAATGCAGTGGTTCTTTGAAAGCATAGGGCCTTCCAGTATTCTTGCAGATCTCCAAAAGTAGTCCTGGAAACCCCGGGTGCTTTCGGGGAGTTAGAAAGTTCAAAGCCATTTTACTTGTAAGATTAAGACATCATTTGCCTTTTTTGCTCTCCTTTCTTAAGTGTACAGTTGAATTTTCCAGAGGCTGCATGACATGTGACGTTGCAATAGCTTGAGCACAGGAGATGTGAGAATCTAGATATCACCTATTAAGCCAGACATTAAGATTGCAAAAAGGCACAACACAATATCACTCTTCTCACTCATTTTTTATTTGTTTTGGAATAAAAATGTATTTTTTCATAATAATATGTTTTTGTTAACATATAGTTGCTTTATTATTTTTAATGAATTAAAAATAAATATTTTTAAAATGTCTTAGTTTTAATTTCATATATAATAAATATCAAGAGATATAACCCATATGAGCAAAAGTTCATTGACGTCCTTCAAAAATGTAAAGGGTGCCTAAGACCTAAACTTTGAAAATCATTGCTTTTTAGAAACATTTTATTATATGTCACCTTGCCCAATAATGCAGTGAGAAATGAGACGAACCTGAATTTAGAATATTCAAGTTATTGTCTATCTGTTTTACCTGGACAAATCACTTGGCTTTTGTGTTCTTAGCGTTATCTGTTCAAGAAATCCAAAGACCTAATATCTATGACTTTTCTAGTCAAATCTTGCATTCCAAAGCATTAGACATGGCTAACTTTTATGATTTTCATCTTATCATGGCATTTGATTATCTACATCATAATAAAGTACTTTTGCCTTTTTAAAAATGTGACATTAAGTACAGATCAATAATAATAGACTGACTTACATTCTTTTGATTTCCAATTTCTACTATTTTTAATTCTGAGTTTGTTTTCTCTTTTGAGCTGAGTTAGAGGATATGGGAAGAGCAAGGTTTGAGAAATAATATGATGAATTCGATATGAGGCATGCAGAGTGGCATGTGGCGTGGGCATCTATACAGAGATATCATGAAGACAGCTAGAGAAACAGAGCTGAAACTCAAAGAATATCAATTCTACAGCTATAGATTTTGGAATAATCAATATATAAGCAGAAATTTAAGCCACAAGAATAAATGACTTAAGAAGAGAGCACACAAAGACTGAAATGAGAGGCATGACAGGAATAGAGATGTAAGAATGTCATGCAATGGAATAGGCAGGAAAAAGAGGACTCCTGGAAAGAATTGAGAGCTGATCATAGAGAACTAGGAGAAGATGATATCAGGACATGTAGGAAGTATAAAATTACAAGGAGAAAATTATCTCAAAGTCAAATGCGAAAGAGAAGTCCAATATATGACTGAAGGTCACGATGACTTGAGAGAGTAATTTCAGAGTATCTATAGAGTAATGGGCACAAAGCCATTGCAATAGGTTGAATAGAAAATGGGGAGTAAGTGGAAGAGTGTGTAGAAACCACTCTGCCTTGACATTGAGGAGAAATTAGATTAAGGAAGAGCATGAACAAGTGAGCCTTGAGTTCTCTAAAAAAAAAAACTCACATATTTTTCATGAAAACATTAATTGTAGAACTTAAATGTTCTGTTTAACACCTAACCATGCACAAATTTTTAATAAATTCCTTTCAAATTAGTTCCACTAACTAATCAGCTTTCATTTTCTAATTACAGAAATCCTCACGATGAACCACATTAACTGCATTACTAAACACCCAAGTGATCAAATGATTCCCATATGCCTCTGCTGTCTGAATCACCACATAGAGGCCCCCTGCCACTTGAACGCTTTACTGCCTTTCATAACAAAGGTCTTAACATCCCCCAGAAATAGATTTCATGCTGAAGAGTAAAGCGAGAAGTGATCAATTAATTTCAACTTTCAAATTCAAATCTCAATGAATGCTTTATTTTTCTATCTACTTTTAAGCCTAAAAAAGTATTCCTTTCACAATCTAAGTGGCAACTGGTTTTGGAATTAATAGTCCTTGAATAAAAATATCTTACCTATAATAAAGGACCATATTCTAATATTAACTTAACTATTAGTTATTCTTATCAATTAAGGGTTCATTTATAGATTGTATTGCATTTTTTCCAACTAAGTTTCCATTAAATCTTTTTAAATTACCAGACATGTCAGCATTTCTGTATATTGTTGAGTTCCAATTCAAGATGATGACACAGGAGGCTCACCTCCTCCCATGGACACAGCCAACCTGAAACTAAACATAGAACAACGTCCTCTGAAAAAACCTAAAAACTGCCTGAGAGACTCCTAGGCATCAGGCTTCTGGCCAACAAGAGAAGGCTCACACGAAGCAGGTAGAAGAGGGTGGCCACAATCTCACTATTAACACCATCCCCTGTGACTACCCACAATCAGGGGGGAACTCAAACCTCAAAATTTCTCCCTGAGGATCAAAGAGTTAGAACCCCACAACAAGCCCCTCTACTTTTAAAATTTGCATCTGAAAGATAAACCCCCAAAACATCTACTTTTGAAAATTAAGACAGCTTGCCTCCACAAGACCCACAAGATTATAGTGATCTGAGAAACAGCCCTTGGGCTCCAGGCTCTGACTCACCTGCTCCAGGGTTCGGCACAGAGGTGGCTGATGGACAGGCAGCCAGACTTCCTGTGAATAAAGCTCATTTGCTAATCTTAAAGTGTTGGTTTGATAGGGCCTGTTGGCTGGGGGCACCATCCTCACGTTCTTCTTCTGCCTTGTTCTAGTCGTGAGCAGCATCCTTTTTTTTTTAACTTTGGATTTATTTTTATTTTTTTCCTTTTCCTTTTTTTCCCCTCTCTCTCTTTCCCCTCTCCCCCTGTGGGCACCATCTATACACTGTCCCTCTGCCTAGTTCCAGCCAGCAGGTGCTATCTTTGCGTTCTTGCCAGCGGGAACTACCTCTCTCTCTTTTTCTTTTTCTTTGTTCCAGCAGGTGCCATTCATAGGCTCAAAAAAGAATGGTCAAATAAGTTTTTCTTTCCTATGTGCCTTTCAACAGGCTTTATAGGTAAAAAATATAAGGTGATACTCTACAAAGGATTAAAGTGATCATACCTCTGTATGTTGGGTCTTAGCTAGAGTGACCATAAACTTTCTCAACCAAACCAGGACACTCAGAAGAATAAAAGGGGTTTTATTCATAACTATACCAAAAAAAAAAAAAAGGCTTTGACTAGAACCATGTCAGGAAAACCTGCATGTATTGTCACTCAATTTTTTAGCTATCCTGTACCAAGAGAAAATAAATACTAATAGAACTACAGCAATTATGGGTCAAGAGTGGAGGAAGTGAAGATTCGTGTCTTGCTCTATAATTCCTATGATTTTACAATCCTCATTCTCACTTTGACGTGCCACTATCACTTAAAGGTAACATGCACTATCTGAAAATGGTTACCTGAGTTGTAGACCACTGTACCAGACCAATTCTTTAAACTACATTCTAACTTTCTCTTTTTCTCTAGCTTTCTGATAATATTATTATTATTATTATTATTATTATTATTGTTATTATTATTATTATTTTGTCTCATTCTTGGCCTTGTCTCATTCTTTGGATTTGCTGTACTTAGCACTGCTGGGTTTTGTTTTTTTTTTACCTCAAAATTCATCTCCTTTCAACTACGATTGGGTTTTCCTCAGGCTAAACTGGGTTAAATTCCAATATGACACAACAGAAAATGCTAAAATTACTTACTCAACTTTTTCATTACTCTCTCATCATAGAAAAATATATGGGAGCCACGATTTAATCCATGGATCAAAAAAAGTCTTCTTTCAGAATATGACCAAAACAGGTATAATGTTTAATATTAACATATTTTTATCACTTCCAATTTTAATTATTTCAACAGAAAACAGATGCAAACAGATTATTTTATAAGCAATCACCAAACCCATGGAGTTGGTTGCTAGTTTAGAAAACAAGTCATTAACCCTCTTCTATTATTATCTAATAGCTGTATAAATAAATGTGTCCCTTGTAGTCTGAAAAAGTTGCTTGGCAAGGCCGAATGACATCCAAGTTTATTTTAAATCAGAGCTTCTGATTTTGGAGTTTTCAGGCAAATAATTCATTTATGACTATTATTTTTTACTTGTGCCAGTGGGAATGGAAAGAATTTTAGTGTGTATCTCATTTTAATGCATCTGGGAGACATACTACAAATTAGGATGACAGATGGGAAGAACCACTATTGACTTTGGACAATTCAGAGAGGGTTTCCAAGAACCCATTAATTTTGTGTTCCAGAAATTTAGGCACCAGCTTGAAAATAATAAATTAACTATGATAAAGTAATGAAAAAATCCTTTGCTTTTCTATAATGAGGGAAAGCACAAATATATACATCTACTTATTAATATCCAGCTTAATGACTGTTTAGCTCCTTTTCTAACCTCTAGCATTTTTTAAGATATGATATCTCCACTCTGAATTGGGAATAAATTGTAATTAAGGACATCTGGGAATTCTAAAAAACAGTCTGAGGCTGAAATTATTCCAATTCCTCTCATGATATAATATTCTCAAATCTGAGAGAAAGAAAAGAACATACATTTTCTGCATCAAATGTCCATTCTGTAGATAGACCAGCTGCTTGCAGGACCAGTACTCATTTGGGGTAGATTAAATGTAGTAGATGATCAAGTAATGGTGAATGGGGTGAGAGATCTTGGTTGGTAAGATGCTAGAGAAATACCACTTAGGCTGAATTTAATATAAACACTGTCTTCTCTAAATAATCAGTGATTTCTCAAACATCATTTATTTTATTTTCACAAAAATTTATTTGTTTTTAAAAACCATGAATTAGATGAATTTATCACTGAGGAAGTTGATTTGTGGGCCTTTAAGATGTCTTACCTAAAATCTAAATCATACTCTCTAAAAAGAACAAATTTTCCATTGTATTTATATTGAATAGATGTTAAACCTTATTTGATAGTTACATCTATCAAATAGGAGATATATTTTAGTGTTACTTATTGAAATTTTACCATATAATTTCTTTTTTTAAGATAAAAAAGTCTGAAAATTACCAGGTAAGCTTTTATTTTTTTCCCTGCAAAATAAAGCTTGTGAACAAACAGGTATACAAAGAACTCTCTCCTGGAATGTATTCAACTCTAGGCTGCCTAGTGAGACAGATCTAAAGAATGAAAGACTCCAGTTCACCTTTGGGAAGGAGATGGGAGGTTAATAATGATGGAGCAGTCATAGGACATTTCAAAATAGAAGTTCAGCTCCCTGGGGATTGCAAGCAACATCAAACTTATATAACCTCTACATATTACTAAAACTATGTGTTCTTAACCACAACAAAATCACAAATTTCCAATTTTATTTTCCTTTACTTTAACACAATTCTAAAGCTACACTAGATAGCACAGACAATAAAAAATAAATGAAAAGACACCAGCACCCAATGTTAGGTTGACAGCTTGTTTTGCAATTCTTCTTAGCATAAGAAGGACTTGCCTGACTTCAAGGATCATAAAAGCATCTCAGATTCTCTCACCAAGGTTCTTTTATTTTTACTGTAATGAATATTAGGTTAATCATGAAAGAGAAAAGGGGAAAACATTCAAATATAATTTTTGTGCCTTTTTTAGCCATTGATGTGTGTGTGTGTGTGTGTGTGTGTGTGTACATTCACACATGCCAATTCTTAGAAAACGAATGTAAAATGGGAATTGCTAAGAGAATTCTCCCAAGAAAGCTAGACAAAAGGACAATGATAGGAGAATAAAACTTAACTTCTGTCCATTTTGCGTAGGGCAAAAGCAAATGAAAATTCTAGTTTACTCTAAGGAAAATGTTGTCTCTTTTCAATACTTATGGCCATCTGCTTGAAATCCAAAGAGAATGCTAAACCTGTATTATGCCTTTAGATATATCCTAAGTCCAAATCTTCTCTAATTCTCGAATGCTTTGAATCAAGACTGGTGATCTAATTTAGTTAAAGCAGAGTACAGTCATAATTTCAAAACCATTAAGTCTCAGTGATCAAAAACCCAGATTGCACTCTGCTCACAATTAAACCTGCACTCCAAAAAATGCATGCTCTTTGACAAAATGTCAATAGAAACAACCAGAAATTAAAAGTACTTCAATTTCCAAGCACCCATCTGCTCCCATATACTTTTACTTCCTCTTGTTAAAATGATTGAACTACACTGCTTTCCATCTGAGGCCGCCTAGTCTACTTATGCACCAAACTCCAATCTCTTTTTTTCCAAATATTCTCTTTCTCCTGAATCAACATTGTCTTCCTTTTTACTGTTTATTCCTATTATACAAACACACTATAACATTTCCTAACAACAACAACGAAAACTCTCCTTAGACCCCCACATTCCTCTCTAACTACTTTCCTGGTTTTCCTGCTCAACTGAACACTACTTCCTTGTCTTTGTTGGAAATTCCTACTTTACCTGGTCTCTAAATAGCAGAATAGCCAAAAGCTCAGCCTTCTTACATCACATCTATCTGGACTCACTTTCTAGGTAATCTTATCTTAAAGATCCATGACTTTAAATAGCCAATTTAACCAATATAAACCAATGACTTCTCAGTATGTATCGCATTCCAGTGTCTTTTTTTTAATCTATGGATTCTTATATTCGATGATCTTTTTAAACTCTACGCAATATGTTTAAATTAAAACTGCATTTCTTACCCCACAGATTTGCCCCTCTCTTAATATCCTCCACACATTAAATAAAACTACAATTCACAAAACCTTTCAGGAAAACAAAAGAACAATCCTTTACATTTGTCTTTTCGGGACAGCTATTTCCAATCTGCCAGTAATTATTGTTGGTTTTGTCCTTAAATATACTCAAATCTACCATTTACTATCATTTTCACTCTTACCTCTCTAGTCCAAGCCATCATAACCACTCACCCAGACAAATTACCAGTCTCAATGAGTCCCTACTGGGTCTTTACTTCTCTTCTTGTTTTTCATCCTACAAATGTAAAAGTACATCAGATCATATCACTTCTGCCTTTCAAATACCATAATGTCTTCCCTCTAGAATTAGAACACAATCCAAAGTTCTTGTCATGGCTAGAAAGCTCTGCGTGATCTGACCTCTGCCTAGCTCTTTGATCTCATTCATTACATCTTTCTCTAGTTTGTTCTTCTCTATCCACATCGGTCTTGTTGATTTTCCAGTGTTCTCATAACAGTGCATTTGCCCCTCCTTGCCTGTCTCTCTGCCTGAATGTTCTCTCTCCCCAAATGTTCACATGGTTCACTTCATTTAGGAATCAGCTTAGTGCTACCTTCTCAGAGAACCCTTCTCTGACCCAGTCGTCAGAAATCCTTGAGTTTTTAGTTCTTTAGACATGATACCTTGTTGAAATCATATGCCCTTTCTGGGATTCAGTTTCCTCACTGTATTAGTTATCTATTGCTTCCTTTAAAAAATGGTATAGACTAAATGTTTTTGTCTCCTCAAAATTCATATATTGATGACCTTACCCCCCAAATGATGGCATTAGGTAGTGAGGTCTTTAGGAGGTGATTAGGTCATGAGGGCAGAGCCTTCATGTATGGAAATAGTGCCCTGACAAAAGAGGCTGAGAGAGATCCTTTGCTATCTATGAATAAGGAAATGGGCTCTCACCAGACACAAAATCTTCTGGCACCTAGAGCTACCTATTTTATGGTATTATGTTATAACAGCCCCAAGTGGACTAAGACAAAAAAAAATTACCCTAAAATGCAGCAGCTTTAAAAAATGAATATTTATTATCTATTGTTTTTTGTGAATCAGGAGTCCAAATGGAGCTTAGCTGGATGCCTTTGTCTCACAAGGCTATAATCAAAGTGTAAACCAGGGTACAGTCATATCAGGGCTCCACTGGGTGCATTTCCAAACCACCTACGTGGCTGTTGGCAGCCTCGGGTCCTCATTGGTCATTAACTAGAGATATCAGTTTCTTATCACATGGACTTCTTTATAAGGCAGCTCACGGCATGGCAGCTAGCTTCCTTCAGAGAGAGCCTGTAAATAAAAGAGGAAGAAAGGGCATGCAAAATGACAACCACCATCTCTTTGCAACCTAATCTTGAAAGTGACTTCTCATCACTTTTGCCATATTCTGTTCTTTAGAAATGAGTCACTAGGTCCAGCTTATACTCAAGCAAGTTAAGGGGGAAGTATGCATCATTAGAGGCCACCTTCACAGCTGCTCATGTACAAAGGGAAATAGTGTTGCCTGCCACACAAGATGGTTGGTTATAAAAGCATAACAAATATATTCTCACTAACTTATTTGCATATAACTTATTTCAAGTCTTTATTGTAAACCATGGAACTAATGTATGTAAAGTCAACGGAATAGCTCTCTTGCAGATGAAAAAGTATTAAAGGGAATTTCTCGGGGCACAGAAATTATTGTTAGAGTTATGAGCAGAATTCCAAAGATAAAATGTCATTCTATGTCTTACCCACTTACTTAAGCTTTGATTTCTTTATCCATAAGTGGTGCCAAGTAGTATTTTTAAATGCATCTTCTAACAAAATTCTACATGCCAAGTGTAATTATTCTAAATATTTAGAATCCTCATAGGAAAATAAATGTACTTCCAATATTAAAAATATAATAAGCTTAGGCACAGATTTTAAATAATCATAAGCTTTAAAACACATATGAGGTCTAAAATACTTGCTGGGAAATTAGACTAACTTTAGGAAATTAAACTACCATATATTTTCACATTGAAAAGTAGTTTGTAGATGTTATTTTTTTTTAAAAAAAAATGACCATTTTATTCCATATATTATATAACCCAGACATTCTAGAAATATTCAGAGGCATAGACAAAGTTATTTTCTAAAAGTATCTATAAGACTTAAGAGCTCAGAACTTTAAAAGTTCACAAGAGTATAACCTACAGATCATAAATCTAGGACACTTTTGATTGACAATCCACCACACTTTTCACTCTAGCACAAAATAATAATGACAATAATTAATAAAAATAATAATAATAATAAAATATGTGGCCATCTACAGTGTGCAAAATATACATGCAGAAAAAATAATTATTAATAAAAAAGACAAGAACACTGCCTTACTAATTAGAAACTCAAAAGCTAATAAAAAAAGATAAGACAATCACATAAAATGGTAAATAAACAAAAAGCGAACATCTGCTTGAGTCATCCTACCCCTCGAGACCTATATAAGATTAGCTTGAACCTCCATTTCTCACTCAGTGGGGAGATTAATGTCTTCCTTTGAACTTCTGAAAGTTTCCAGCCATTTCTTCCAGCCCTCTCTGGCTCTGATTCCACCCTTCTTCTTTAATCCTCCAACCTCTGTTCAGCTCCTGATGGTTAGTTGCTTCTTTATCTTCTCTGTTCCCCTTTGACGTCAACATAGACCATCATTGATTTAATTTGATTCCCACTAAAAACTACATACTCATATTAGGCCTTTGTGTGTGTGGCAGGTTTCATTGCACATTTGGGAAGAAGAAAGGAGTTTATATCACAAATGACTAATTATGTCTTAAGCATTCCAGCAGTGGTCACTTCTATGAGTGGCCAGCCTCCCTCCATGTTGCGTGGCACTCTGCTCCTCTCCTCAGTGTCCCCTCTCCAACACCTCCGACTTTGTTTCATTGTTGTTTTACTTTGTCCATCAGTAACATTTATTCTCATTGTCTTATGTTTTCTCCTCAAGCAGTCATCAAAGCATTTCTGTGCAAGAAAGTCTTCTCTCTAAGAGAAATCCTCGTGCCAGTTGTCACGAAATAACTTTTCTCCCTTACACACTGTTTTACATACTGAGAATACTTTTCTGCTTCAGGAGAAGGGAAGACCACGAGGTTAGCTAGAGTAGAGGGATAAAAGATTTAAATAGGTGGCAGCACTTAAACCAAGTATTAAATGATTAGATAGATTAAGAAAATGGTGGGAGGAGGGTGCCTTGGAACATTCCAAATGAAAACAGGGTAAGCACAGTCCACACTGGCATTTATCAATACATAATATGGTTTTATGCAAACCTAAATGCAATAAAAGGATTTTCTTTCTTTAATTGTAGCTTTATATTCCCTGGCATCCAATTGAGGACATTCTAGGAAAGCCTTAGTATGTGTGATATTATTTGTCTTTAATTCTTCTTTTATAACTAGTTTAAAAGATATTGGTCAAAATATAGAGAGAGAAGAGGTCATCTCACAGAATTCGATTTGAGTGTTGGATTGTTTTACATGCAAGCCTTAAGCAACTTGTATACAGAAGTAAGTCATTATGGTGAAGTGTGGATCTACTTTAGCTTTAATGAGAGCTTTAGACTAGAAGCAATTGTGACACATAGCCCAGGATTGTTTAAGTGGTCACTCGCCTCAGATAGATTTGTATTTATTCTGCTCTCCTATTCTTCAGCTAATAAGGATCAGTGAAGCAGTATATCATAAACATATTGATGTTAAATTGGGCCAAATCTTTTCCAGGGCTATACAATTCTTTCAGAGCAGTATGTGTGAGTTCTGAGATGATTCCTCATTCTTTTTAGTGACAGTAGTAGGTAAGAACATATACCACAAAGCTAGACTTCCAGAGTTAATAACTCTGGTTCTGGTTTTCACTACCTCTGTTTTCTCAGGAAAGTTACTTACTCCTTTTGTGCTTCAAGTTTGTTTTTTTTTTTCTTTTTTCTTTTTTGTCTGTAAAATGAAGACAATAATAATGGGACATAGGAAGGAAAGGGCCTAAACTGGCAGTTGGGAAACACTTTAAATCTGTAAATCTTTCTCATTATATGTTGCCTCACACACTTATGCTTTAAGTAACAGCTTCGAATATATGTAGTCCCGTGGTCAACTTTGAGTATTGACATGTTTTCATCAATTTTTATCAATAATATTTTTCATTTTGCTCCAAAATAATACCAATGATATTTAATTTTATTGTTTTCTGTTAATTCTAAACTTGAGGTCCATCCTTTTTTTATCCAATTGCTTTAGGTTATTTTTTTAATTTAAGATTCACTTTATTTAGCTCTTCGTCTAAATTAGAAATTAATTTTTACATTTCAGCATATGTTCTTGAGCGTATAAGGATCGCTGAGATTGCTAGTTAGAAACACACCTTCCTGATTCCCACCCTGATATTCTGAATCAAGAGCTGTGAAGTGGCTCTTAGAGGCTGTGACCTTGACCTTGTGGGATTCAGACATAGATGGTCCATAAGAAACACTGATCTTGTCCATTGATAAAAACATTAAATAGCATTGATTTAATTCTCACCTCCAAGGAGCACTATAAACACTGTCTCTTCAGATTGAAAATTACTCATAGCGATTTCTTCACAAAGTTATGTAATCTTTAAGGTGATAAAGTTGGTTTAAAAAGTTGGAATTTTTGCCAGAGTGTGGAGATGGAAAAGACAGACTTAAGTATAGAGGTACATACAAGAATAAAAGGCCTATTTTATTCTTAGGCAGAGATTTTTATCTGTATTTCACTGCTGAATTTTTAGCACCTAGACCAGTGTCTAGATATGGTAGATCTTAAAAGGTATAAGAATGTTAAACACTATAGCAATCATTTATGAAAGCACAAAGGAATGTTCTGAGGTTACTTCATTATAATTTTTGAGACGCTCAAGAACCAAAGAAAAGAAAAGCTAAATATAAAATGTGAAAACCCTAGTAGCAAGGTATTTAAAATTATGCTATCCTCTTAATATGTTGAGGAAGGAAAACACTAAAGGCTGAGTTCAAATCAGAGGGAAGCCCCACTGATTCCTCTGTAGAATATCATCACGTACACATGAAAATAATCTCCTCATTACTAGGAAAAACAAATTACTGGAATGTACCTGAGAAAATTGAATTTCAAAGTAGATCAGACTCTTCTGGGAACACTGAGTTTTAAATTAGTTTGTACTCTCAATGTATTCTTTGTAAAACTCTGATGTCATCCTTCAAAGGCAACTTTCCAAGGGCCCAAATCATCGCATTCCCTCTTCACCTCATTTAATTTTTAAAGTGTGTGTTAGAGCAGAGATCTTATGAAGAATGCCTGTCTCTTAAGATAGTTTAAACCTGTGAAGATAGAGATTTTATTTTGTGGCAAAAAATCTGACTCTGACATTATCCTCTGTTCGGAAATTGGTTTATGAAGCAAACAATTGGCAATCTAAAATAGTTCTTTACCAGTAGCAACACTGTAGACATTTGGTAGGATAAATTTGACCATTAAGAGACATCAGCTACCCACAAAAAAAGGACTCTGCATTACACAAATATCCTACTAGAACACATGATGTATGTAGCCAACTTCTACATTTTGATTGTGCTGTGTGTGTTGTAAATGAATGTATTTTGCTCCAGTCCTTGTTCCTTTGACCTTTTAGAGTCTTAATGAGACTCCAAAAGCGGCAATCAAAAGCACACTGTTCTGTCTTGAAAGCATTCGGAAAGCAATGCACTTGGGCTAAATTTAGTTGCAGCATTCAGAATTTAAAAAACACATCCAGCTATCTTTCGAGGAGAAACATAGTTACTCACTTTTGATTTAAATAAATTGGTCAAATAATAGTTGCTTCTTAGTTTACTCTGTAAAAAAAGGAGGGGTGCTGGGAAGGGCACTAACAAACACTGACCTATGTGAGGCTTTTTAATGGTTACAACTCAGGCATGCTCATTTTGTGGGACATCAAACAATGGAAACTTTTGTGTTCATTTAAAATGATTCTGGCTCTGAAAACAAATTACAAAGAAAATTGAGGCAACAAAATTAGAAGCTGAAAACATTGAGAATTGCTCATGTAGAAAAAATATCGTCTGCTTTATCAAGAATTATATTTGGCATGAACTTCAGAAAATAATTGAAAATTAGCAAGAAAAAGGAGAAGCAATCTTGAAAGCAGTATTTCATTTCTTAAATCAGGGGTCCCCAACCCCCAGGCCATGGACCAGTACCTGTCCGTGGCCTGTTAGGAATCAGGCTGCACGGCAAGAGGTGAGCGACAGGCATGAGTGAAGCTTCATTTGTATTTGCAGCTGCTCCCCAGAACTAGCATCACCGCTTCACCTCTACCTCAGATCATCAGGCATTAGATTAGGAAAACCGGTCCCTGGTGCCAAAAAGGTTGGGGTCTGCTGTACTAAAATGATAACCTAGGAAATATCATGTTTCGTCAAGAATTCAGTTTATTCATTTGTGCAATAGCCCTAATTTTAAAGCATTCATTGTTTACAAAACTTAGAAATCTTTTTTCTAGGTAACATAATATAAAAGAGCACACTAAGTCACACAAATTCGGTTCTTCAGCTCCACAAAATTAAATTAACTTCTGACTATGGAAAATTGCCCGATAAGAGACTAGATGTGATTTGGAAGTTTGAGCCTTACCCAAGTGTAATCTAGCTTTCCGCACTGGAAAACTAGATTTTAAAATGTGGCTGGATTTTTTTTTTTTTTTTTTTTTTTTTGGCAAGAACATTTAACATGAGATCTAGTCTCAACAATTTTTAAGTGTAAAAGACAGTGTCATTGACCTAGGCGCGGTGTTGTACAGCCTATCTCCAGAGTTTATTCATCTTGCCTAAATGAAACTTTATGCCCTGACTTAGTAATCCCCATTTCTTCCTCCCTCTAGCCCCTGGTAACTAATTCTACTCTGATTCTATGAATTTGACTATTTTAAATACCTCATATAAGTGGAATCACATAGTATTTGTCTTTCTGTGATTAGCTTATTTCACTTAACATAATGTCCTCAAGTTTTATCCACATAGCAGAATTTCTCTTAAGGCCTAATAGTGTTACATTGTATGTATATATCGTATTTTCTAAAATAAAAAATAAATACAAGTAGTTTTCTCAGAATCTACAAAATTGTACATAAAGAGAAAAGCCAGGCCAGTATCTTAGGTGATAATGTTGTCTGCGGACCTCAGCATCTTGGGTGATAATGTTGTCTGCATCATAATCCAGTGTGCAAAGAAGGGAGTGAAAGAAAACGGATTAGGAAAGTCATTTCCTACTTCTCTCTTCCTGCCCACCTGCCCTCGTGGATCTAACCTTATCCGGAGGGTAATGTCTATGGTTGGTCAGATCCGCTGGGCTTGGAGAAGCTCTGGGGAGAGAAGGAAGAGAGCATGAGAGGAACATGAACTCACCCAGACTAGCTTCTTTGTTACCCTTGTTCAGGTAAGATTCAAGTGTTTTCCAATCACCTCCATGCTGCTCCCCCCAACAAATATGAACTACATTGACACATGACTGCACATATCTCTACTTCACCAAGTGTAAATCTAAAATTCCGACGGTCTGTGATCTTAGCAATGAAAAATAAGTTGACCATAATCATGCATTACGTGCAATAAGTGGAGGAGCCAAAATCAAACCAGATCAGGTGTTTTCCAAAACCATGCTCTTTCCATCTAACTGCAGCAAACAGTGCCAAAAATTTACAGCAGTGAGAATGCTGTGTGAGGAAAGCTCACAAAACAAAGTCTAAATAAAATAAGCAGAAACCTCACCAATGGCTTACAAAAATTTAAGGGCTTCCTGAATGAGATTGTGTGTTAATAATAAAGTTCCATTAGGGCAAATTCTGGAAATAGATCTTTCTCTTAGTGCATAACAGGTGTTAGGATCAGAATGTAGATGCAGGAATGTTTTGTAGATAAGAGCTGAAATTGAGTTCTAAATGGCATCTTCTAGCACAGCAGTTTTATTTCAAGAGATGTTCTAATTTCGAAAGCATCATTTCAGAAGTCAGCAAATTATGAGTGGGAATACAGAGAAATTACACCGAAGAACATTGATGAAATCTTCCCCCATTCTTCAAAAATACAAATTGTGAGTGTAGTTATAGAGAAAATGTTTGTAAAACACTTGGAAATAATTGTGAGAGTCCAATTCAAAACCTGATGAGGTAAGTATCATTGTTTGGCATATAAGTGTTTGCAAAAGCAAAAATAATATATTAATAAGAACAGAGTGTCTAAGGGCTGAAGTTTTAAAAATTGGGGGCAGATGCGGTCTGTCATCATACCAAAAAAAGACACAGTAGAGCACAGAGGCTAAGAACGTGAGCTGTGAAGTCAGGCCGACCTAAATCTCCCTCTGTCACCCACAATTTACTGGTGATGAGACCATGAGCAGTTAATTATACCTTTCTGAGTATCAGTTTTATTATCTTTAAAATAAAAATAAGAGCATTACCTCATTGTATTTTTGTTGGATTAAACGGGACAACACATGTACATTGTTTAGCATAAGTGCCTCATATATGTAAGAACTCAGTTAATATTAGTTTGAATCTTCTTTGAGTTGTTTCATTTTCAACCAGATAAATGAGGAAAGTATAACAATGTTATTTCAGATATGATAATCTATCCCTATTTTCTGCCTCCGAGTGTAGCATCAAAGAGTATTTCATGGGAGAACTTCATAGTCAACCTCCATGCCTCAATACCCTGATGTGGAGCATTATGGAATTGCTCTAAGTCTTTTTTGGTAATAATAATCAAATGGTTCTTACTTATCTTTTAGGGTCACTATTCTGTAGTTGTTTTTCTCTTTACATAAATAAACGTTTTCTATAAAATGTGTATCAGTGCTTACTTCGGCAGCACATATACTAAAATTGGAACAATATAGAAAATATTAGCATGACATCTGCTTAACAATGACATGCAAATTCATAAAACAGTTCATATTTTTATGAAAAGAGTTCTGAATATGCAATGTAGTGATGGTTGCACAACAATATGAATGTACTGAATACCACTGACCTGTTCATTTAAAAATTAACATGGTAAGTTTTATGTTCTATGTATTTCATTATCATACAAAAATATGAAAAAATGTATATTAATACTATTTCATAAGAAGACATTGAGTTCTTAAAATGCTGGTCCTTTGTCAACAATTTTATATATTAAAATGCTCATAGACTAGCTAAATTGCTGGTCCACTATTACTCAGCAAAGCAGAGGCAAACACAATATCAAAATTCTGAATATTGCAATCTGAAGAGATCGGCTAGAGCAAAATGGCTTTTGTTTATGTATTTATGCTTACTACAACACAGCTCAGAAGAATAACTATTTGTAATCACCTGTCATTACTGAATTTTCCACTATTGTATTTTTTTTATATTTATAGAGAGACAAGTTGGACTGGAGATAATAATCAAAGCATAATTATGTATCCGATTGATGCCCAAACAGCAATTTAAAACACTTTATATGTTCTTATGCTATTTATTTTTCTGTACAGAACTCACTAGAAAGATTTTCTAAGGCTAAAATTACTGGTTTAAACAACTTGCGTAGGAACAGGAAACATGAAAACAATTGACTCCCAGTGAGTATTCATGAACTTTACTGTAATTCTATTCTTCTATGATTTAACATTTCATCACACAGCAAATATGGTGTTGGATGATTTTGGAAAAAGTGTGATTATTTTCCTTTCTCTTTTCTTGCAATCCGAAGGTAACAGCCTCTTGCTTTCAATATCAAATTAATGTCTACCTGCATCTATACCCTTAAATTACACTTTCACTCCTGTTGCAATAGATGAGTTGTTCCTATTTCTACCCACAATTCCATTGCTCTTCTTGCTTTTATAGGTAAAACTGGTTGAAACAGTTATTTCAACTTCCTTGCCTCTTACTATCTACTCAACTCACTTCAGTCAATTTATCAGCACCTCCACCTGGCCCTGCCTGGCAGTCACCTCTCACACTTCATCTTTCTCAATCTGCCAGCAGCATTTAACACAGTTATCACTCCTTATTGACATGTTTTTTATTTCTGACATCTGCCATTCTGATTTTCCTGTTTCCTCAGCAGCCTCTCCTTATCAATCTCCTTTGCTTGCTCCTTTTTCTCTTTCTAACTTCTAAATGCTAGAGTGCCCAGGACTCATGCCAGGGTTCCATTTTCTCCTCTATCAACACTCTTCCTCATGGCTTTATCTAGTCTGACATGTAAATACCACCGCTCTGCTAATGATCACCCAATATATCTATCCAGCCCTGACCGCCCCCTTGAATCCCAGGCTCACATATCCAACAACTTACTCACCATCTCCATTGCTTGTCTATTAGGCATCTGTCCAAAACAGCAGCCTTAATCGCCCCTCCTGAGCCTCCAGTTTTCTCTGACTCAGTTGCTAAGTTCAAAAGACTGGAAGTTATCTTTGCACCCTCTCTCCATCTCTCCTACAATAAATCTATCAGCAAGTCCTGTCACTTATATATATCAAAACATTTTCTAAATTTAGTCCTTTTTGCTGCCTCCTCTACTCCTGTCCCTGTACGTTATCATTAACTCTTACCTCAATCAGTACGCTAGCCTCCCCACCAGTCAACATACTTCCATTCCTGCCCTTTCGATTCTCTATGAGCATCCTGACAGAACTTTAAAAAACTAAATCCAGTGATGTTGTTCCTCCACTCAGAAGCTTCCAGGGTCTAAGCATCCCACCTAGAATAAAATCCAAACTCCATTCTCCATTCTCACTATAATTTTCCATTAATTTGTATAACTTCCTGTACCTGCCTTTGTACCCACTCTTCATTACACCCAGAGAAAAAAAAATACTATGGCTATTATTTTAGGATTACTCACTGTGGATTATTCAGAGTGTTTCTTTTTCTAGTTACAGACCTAAGGGAAGGGGTGGCTATCTTGATTTAAGGCAGCGTGGGAGCATGTCATGAAAAAAAGTTTGCAAGATGATTAAGTCTTATAGATCTGCTATACAATATAGTGGCTATGGTTAACAACATTGTATTGTACACTTAAGCATTTGTTAAAAGAGTTCTTACCACAATAAAAAAATTTCCCACCCTCAGATTACATTAGATAAACCAGGTGAGATCCAGCACAACTAAACCTCAAGTTTCTATTGTGGGGGCTGCTGTTTCTGGAGTTGAGCAGATTACAGCTAGGGGCTAATAATTGGCATTTGTACTAGCATCATATCCATCTTTTTACCAGAAAGATTCATGATCTGCTTAGCTCTCACCACTCTCCCAGTCTCGGTTTTCTCTACCATCTTTCTGCAGTCCAGTGCTCTTCTCTCATCCAAAATGTCAAGTACTTCACATTCGTTTCACAAATATTCTTACTTGATTCTTACTTGATTCCAGGCATTGTGTTGTCTCTGACGATATGAAATTTATAACAATAGATTGATCTGTGTCTATATTACATAATTCCCTTAAGTTCCTTAAAAGCAAATTGCTATACTGATCTAAATATTTTACAACTTTTTACTTATTCTAAGTGTTCTGCAAGGTTCCATCTCAACTTCCTCCCCTACTATCTATTTTCCTATCTTTTAACTTCTCACTGCATTTTTACTACATACTGTAAGGGCTCAGTAAATGATACTGATTGGCATCTCTCATTACGTCTCTTTGCACACATTCTTCAATTTTACATCTTCTAAACTACTTTCTGTCTCAAATTCAAAGACCAACCTAAATTTTGATTACTCTAGGAAGAATTAGTGGCAGAGCTATGTATTAAAAGGCTTCTAGGGGTGTGGGGGGGTACAATCCTGTGCACGCAGCTGTGAGCACCATGTGTGAAGTACTGAGGGAGACCACAAAACTAGTCAGGCCAGGCATTGTCTTCGGTCCATCCAATGTTGGACTTAACGTAAGTGCACCGTGAGTAGAATACTATGACCTAAGAAAAATCATAAAAGGTGGAAATCTATATGATTAAGAAAGCTACAAAAGCTTCCAGGAGATGGCATCTGTATTAGGTGGTAACACGTGAGCAGGATTTTGATAAGCACAAGCAATTAAACATTCCGGAAAGAGAGGCCAATATGAGGAAAGAGCAGCATGAAGGGAAAGATCCTAAATGGTGATCCTTCTGTCCTGTGGCAGCAAATTGGGCTTTCTAACATCTCATTTGGCTTGCAGACAAGATTATCTGCCAGACTGTGTTTAATGTTTGGCAATAATAACAGCTGAACAATATAGACTCACTCTTATGGATCAATATGAGTGGCACTGGCAATATCAAGACAAGGCATCTCTTCCTCAAAGTGCATGATGGAGAAAAATTATACAAACACAGGTGGAAGACATTCTTCAACAATCACATGAAACCATAGCAAAGACAATTGTTACCCGTAGTTAGAAAACTGTGGCAGAAGACAGGTGGAGCTTCACAGAGTTATAACCACAACAGCAGAGATATAGAGGAGTTGAGCAGGAAGAGAGAGCCAACTCCTAGACAATAAGACATAGCTATGAACACACACAGGGGAAGATGTAGGTAAGTGGTTCTTGTTTCTCTTCATAATGCCCTTCAGCCTAGTGCATACAGAACACACTATATGACATCCAGAATATGTGTAAACACTGTCAGTTCTAAGTGGAGTGTGAAGGAAGGAAAGAGTTTTTGCCCCTCACCCCAAATATTCTCAACAAGAACACTTCTATCCTTTGGGAAACCACTTCCTCAGGCTCTTGCTTTCCTTTTTTTACCATATACACCCCTAAAAAATTATATTTGGAATTTTAAATATAAATAGAAGTAGTCACTTTGAGTTCAAGTTCTTTCCCTAAAGCACACCCAAACGATAGCTTACTCTACCTACTTCTGTACCTAGCCCTATAAGTTACATGTAGCAATTACAAGAAAAAAATTGGTTTAATTAAAAAAAGAAAAGAAAAGAAAAAAGATAAAGGAAAATAACTGTATGTTTTACAAGTGACTGTCATAGGGCCACAGTATTTCTAAGGTAATTGAATGCCATCACATGAGTCACAGCTCCACGGGACCAGCTCTTCAGAGCAGTAACTTATTCTGCTGCTGAAAGATTGTGTCACACAGTAAAGGGTGGTTCTTTGAACAGTCATGTTAAATGGAGGGCCATATATTTGGGAGGCATCACCTAAGAAAGGGGTCAGGTGAGGTGACATTGACTCGAGGACAAAGGTTCTCAGTCTTGCCTAGGGAGAGGGTGGGGATCTGTGAAGAGCCTGCAGAACACCTGTGAACTCTTGAAATTGTGTGTAAAATTTGGTTGTTTGCATTTCTAGAGAGGGCCTGTATTCTTATATTTATATTTTCAAAAGAATACATAATCTCTAAAATTATGAAGGTCAGAGCTCCAGGGAATGTATATTAATTTGTTAGGGCTGCCATAACAAAATGCCACAATCTGGGTGGCTTAAACAACAGAAATTGATTGTCTCACAGTTCTGGAGGCCACATCACTGAAATCGGCATGTTGACAGGGTTGGTTTCTTCTGAGGGCTGTTGAGGACGAATCTGTTGCTGGCTTTGCTTCTGGCTGTCCTCATGTTCACATGGTGTGCTCTCTGTATATGCATCTGTGTCCAGATCTCTTCTTTTTATGACACGAGTCATATCGTTTTAGGTCCCACCTGACCCCAGTGTGACCTTCTCTTAACTAATTGCATCTACAATTATCCTATTCCCAAATAAGGTCATATTCTGAGGTATTGGGCATTGAAACTTCAACATAGGAATTTTGGTTGGAAGACACAGTTCTATTCATAACAGAAAGCATAGAATTGGGGTGTAAGGTATCTCTTCTCTCATCCCAAACATACATCTCCCTGCTTCCAACTTGGGAAGACAGATAATATCAATATACCTACAAGAATACTGTAGCTTCTATACCCAACATGAATATCATGATATGAACACCAGTCATAAAAGTAAAACAATTTAATATATGTATAGCTCATAGAACAGAGCCCTGAACATAGTATATATTAGATAAATATTTACCATCATTTATACCTATTCACTGGTGGTCTCCTGTCTTACTCACCATTTTCCCCTTTTCACACACATCTGAACCATAAATGTTCTGGATTTCCCTGTGATTTTTCTCTTTTTTTCTCACAACCACAAATTATGGTTTTTCTCAGAAGACGGAAGCATCTGGTATCACACTGCCCCTGGGATAATTCCTTCCTTGTCATCCTATGGGCAATGCCAAAAGGCCCATGACACGGACCTGATCTGCTAAAGAAAAGGTCAGTATAAGGTTGTATACCCTTTCTTTACAATTCTTTCTTTCCCATGGCCAATGTCAACTGCCTAATTGAAGACTACTTTTCTTTGTTCCTTTTTTCTGAGTTGGTAAGAGATAAAATTGATTCCATTTGAAAAAATTCTTTTACCTTTTTTTTCAGAAAAATGTTGGCCTCTAAACACAGTTCGCATTCTTTTTGTTTTCAAATGTATGTGTTCTTGCAACTTTTTATGGTGTTTATTCTAGAGTGAATATTTGTGTTCTTTCCTTGAAATGTATATACTATTTTCAACCTGCTGTCTTAGTTCATGGGTGAACCATTGAAAAATCAGGGGAGTTTCTAAACAAAACTCTTTGCCCCATAAATTTTTATTCCTTCTACTTACATTTTCCTGGATATATAATGTTACACAAGAAATCTCATGTAAGTCTCATTAAATAATAATAAACATATCAATTTAATTTCATTTGATAATTATTGAATTCCCACCACATCTTGGGCACTGTGCCTGTCACAAAAGATAGAAATAAAATGAAACAAAGCAAGACTACAGTTTCCTAGAAAAGAGGGAAAGTGAAAGAAGGGAAATATGGCTGTTAAAAATTGGAAGTCATAGAGTCACATGTGAAGAATTACATGTTATGTCAATATCAACATGTGTGAAAATAGAGGAGTAAAGAATGAAAAAGATATAAATATTGCACTTCTAGTAGAGTGACAAAATCCATCTACAAATCTAGAGCCCTTCCTACTTTATTGAACTGCCTTATTCATTCTACAAATATTGTTGAGACTCTACTATTAGTGCCAGACAGATTTAAGGCAGTGCAAATAAAATAATTAAAACATAGCCATAATTACCACTCATATGAACTTTAGAGTCCAATTAAAGAGGCACATTAATCAAATAATGTCAATTTTATTTAAAATCTCTCTTTTAAAAGACATGGTAGAAAGAAGAGAAATTTATGCTTCTATGAGAGCCTCTAACAGTCAATTGATTTAGGTCCCAAGGAAAGTTAGAGAATGGTTCCCAGTAGAAAGAATATTGAGCTAAGATTTAAAGAACAAAGGGGATTTTAAACAGCTAAATGTCATTACCACTTTTGGGAAGAGAGCAGACATTTTTCCTATTATTCATGATAAGTACAACTAAAATTTCTGGATATTGTACATTAAACAAACATCAGAAGACTCTGAAAGGTAGAGTGAAGACAGTCTGGCAAGGACCGTAGGATCTAAAGAATGACAGAGCGGTAAGTTCTTTGGGCATTGATTTTGCCTTGTATATCTTAGACTTGTAGTCAAAGATACTGATAACCCAGAAACATCAATGAGTACAGGAAACAACAACAACGAAAGTCTACTCTCTCTAGCCAAAGGATGAGAGAAAAGAAATAGCAAGATGAGAAACTTTTAGACAATATCATTCTACTCTAGTCAAACACAACAGAAACACTGACAAAGGCTATGTAGGGAACTTAAATCTATACCCTCAAGAGGCTACAACAAGCTCCCCAAAACTCCTGCCAGTGTGGTGCCAGAAAAGGTCAATAGGGAGAAAAGACTTTCACCCCACTGTTCAGTAATAAGTACCCCCTACCTCCAATTATGTTAGTAGAAATTACATAAGAAGCGGAGTGGAGAGTCAGAACTTTCACAATCACCCAGAGATAATGAGATTACATACACTATGATGTCAGTGGATACTGCTTATGTAGCCAAACTCTCACCCATGCCCAGCAGTAAAAAATAGCCCCTCGCCCCACATCTCATATGTCTTTGGAGGTTGTATGGAGAACCTGAATTTCTACCTCTACTTGGCAGTAATTAAGTGGTACCCGTCCTTCCCCTCCTTCTAGATTGATGTCAGAGGGGAAATGGTTTAAATAAGATCCAGAATCTTAAAACATAATAGGAAAAATGTCTAAGTTTCAATAAAAATCACTGGTCATGCCAAGAATCACGAAGATCTCAAACTGAATGAAAAAGACAATCAATAGATGTCAACAACTATATGATAGATGTCTTAGAATTATCTGGCAATCTTTAAACATCCATGGTAAAATTGCTTCAACATGCAATTACCAACATGCTTGAAACAAATGAAAAAAACAAGTGAAAAAGTTTCATTTAAGCAATAGAAATGTTCAACAAAGAAATAGAACTTTTAAATAAGTCCCAAATAGAAATTTTAGAACTAAAAAATACAATAACTGAAATCAAATCTCAATAATTGGCTCAACAGTAGAATAGAGGGAACAGAGAAAAGATGAGTGAACTGGGAGTTGGAAAATTAGATATTATACAATCTGAAAAACAGAAAAAAAATACAACTGAGATTTGAAGACCTGTGTAACTATAACAAAATATCCAGTATTCATGTCTTCAGAGTCTAGGAAGAAGGACAAGAGATCAGAGCTGAAAAAGTACTAGAAGATGTAATAGATTAAAACTTTACTAATTTGTCAAGAGACATAAACTACAGATTCAAGAAGCTGAGTGAACCCCAAACAGAAAAACAAAACAAAACAAAACAAAACAAAACAAAACAAAAAACCCATGCCAAGAAACATCATAATTAAACTTCTGGAAATTAAAGACAAAGAAAATTTTCAAATGCAGCCAGAGAAAAATCACACCTTACTTGTTGAGGAAAACAGTTCAAATAACAGCAGATTTCTCATCAGGTACTACAAAAACCAGAGGTAGTGGCGCAGTATTTCTCAGGTGCTGAAAGAAAAGATATGCCAACTCTGAATTCCATAACCAGTGAAAGTAACCTTTGGAAATGAAGGTTATTCTCATATGAAGGTTATTCTCACATTCTCATATGAAAGAAAACAGAGAATTTATCACTCGGAGACCTCCCTTAAAAGAATGTAGAAGAGCCATTGTATTTCTATATGTTAACAATTGAAGATGTGGACAACAAAATTAAACATACAATACTACTTGTAATTGTTCAAAAAATGAAATATTTAGATGTAAAACTAACACAATGTGTACAAGTCTGATATGCTTAATTAGCACATACTGATTAAAGAGATCAGAAATCTAAATAAATCAAACTTGTCATATTTATAGATTGGATGGCTCAACATAGTAAAGATGCCAATTCTCCCCAAATTGATATACAGGTACAATGAAATTGTAATCAGAATCCCAGAAAGACTTTTTATAGATCTAGGCAAGATTATTCCAAAATGTATAGGAAAAGGCAAAAGAATTAAAATAGTTAAAACAATTTTGAAAAAGAAAAATAGATTTCTGGTCAAAATGGCTGAGTAGAGAAATGCTGTGTAATTGAGTGAGACAGTGAACTGCTTGAGTCCCAGACATTCCTCTTAAAGGACCTGCACACAGACTTACTCAGTGAGGGCCTCGCTCTGAATGCCAGTGCTGAGGCAGCAGCTTAAAAAGCACCAGGGACATACAGGGAAGAACTGAATTGTCTGGCTCAGGGCGAGGGGTTGAGGGGCAGTTTTCACAAGGATGGAAGTGCTGGTAGAATCTATGTTTCTTTGTTGAGCCCTCCCCTCTCTCCATGTGCAGACACAGACAGGCACCATATCTGAGTCTTCATCAACCTGTCTAAAAAGAGTCACCTCGCCCTGGTGATCCCCTGAGATCCTGCTTCATCCAACTTCTGGGCCCACCTAAGCCGCTTCCAGAGACCTTTCCATACAAACAGCCTGTCTTGGCTCATGCTACAGACTTTCCTAAAAATCTCTCACAGGTTCACAAAACCCAAATAACCTGCATCTGGCCTCAACATGCCTTGTACCTCTCTCTGAGCAACCTCAAGCCTGGCATTAGTGGCAGACAGCCTTGGTTTGTGGTTTGGCCTCTCTAAGCACCTTTAAGCCCAGTGGGTGGTGGCTGTCTGCAGATTGCCTGATGGTTCATGCCAGGCAGCCCCAGGAAGAGGACAGACTGTGGCTGAACTTGGCCTTAGACGGGGCCTCTCCTAGGAGGCCACAAGGCCAGCATGCCCAGTGGCCAGCTTCGTACAGAGCTGGAGTACCACCCGGGGCCAAAGGTTAAAGACAAAGAGAGAATCTTAAATGCAGCAAGAGAAAGCAGTTAGTTACCTACAAGGGAGCTTCCATGCTGATTTCTCAACAGAAACTTTGTAGGCCGGAAGGGATTGGCACAAAATATGCGAACTGATGAAAAGTAATGACTTACAATCAAAGTTACTCTACCTAGCAAAGCTATCACTTTGAATCAAAGGACAGATAAAGAACTTCCCAGAAATCATCACCACCAAGCCAGTATTATAAGAATGTTAGAAGGACTTCTTTAAGGAGAAGGAAAAAATATGTATGTGTGAGTGTGTGTGTGTGTGAATAACTATATATCTATCAATAGTTACTTTAAATGTAAATGGATTAAATCAACAGATAGGGTTGATAAATTGGTAAGGAAACAAGAACTTAACACATGCTCCCTACAAGAGACTCATTTCAGATAAAAAGATACATACAGACTGCAAATAAAGGGATGAAAAAATATATTTCACAAAAATGAAAGTGAAAAAAAATGCTAGGGTATCAATATTTATACCAGACAAAAATATACTTTAAAACAAAGGCTATAATAAGAGACAAAGAAGGACCCAGTAATCCCACTTCTGAGTATTTATCCAAAGAAACCCAAAACACTACTTCAAAGGAACCGTGAATCCACATGTCCATTGCAGCATCATTTACAATAGCCAAGATATGGAAGCAACCTGGGTGTCCATTAGTAGTTGAATGGATATGGAAGAGGTGGTACATATGTACGATGGAATATTACTCAGCCATAAAAAAAAAAATTAAATCTTGCCATCTGAAGCACATGAATAGACCTAGAAGATATTGTGATGAGTGGAGTAAGTTAGACAGAGAAAGATTAATCCTGTATGACTTCACTTACATGTGAAATTTAAAGAACAAAATAAACAAAACAAAATTTCAGATTCAGAGAACGTTTTGATGGTTGCCAGATGAGAGGGGGTTTGAGGGTGGGGTGGGTGAAAAAGGAGAAGGAATTAAAAAGTATAAATTAGCAGTTAAAATAGTCACTGGGATATAGAGTATAGCATAAGGAATATAGTCAATAATGTTGAAATAATTATGTATGATGTCAGATGGGCACTAGGTGTGATCACTTTTTTAAGTTATATAAATGTCTAATCACTATGTTGTACACCTGAAACTAATATAATATTGTATGCCAACTGTATTTGAAAAATTAAAAAAGAAATAAAAAGAAAAAGAAAGTGAGAGGAATTTACCTACCAATTTCAAGACTTATGTAGGCTACAGTAGTAGACTGTGTGGTATTGCTAGACAAATAGACACATAGATCAATAGAAAAGAACAGAGAACACAGAAGTGGCTGCACATAAATATGCCCAACAGATTTTTTGACAAAGTTTCAAAAGCAATTTAGTGGAAGATAGATGGTCTTTCAACTTACTGCTGGAACAATAAGACATCAACAGGCAATAAAATAAACCTTGACCTCAGTCACACAGCTAACACAAAATTAACTCAGAACAGATCAAAGACTTAAAAGTAAAATGTGAAACTATAAGACTTATAGAAAAAATGTAAGAAAATGTTCAGGATCTAGCACTAGAAAGAGATGTTAGACTTGATACCAACAGCATACTCCATAAGAGAAAAAAATAATAAATTGGACTTCATTAAAAATAAAATTTTTACTTTTCATCTCTTAAGATGAAAAGACTAGCTACCTAGAGGGAAAATCAAACCATGTATCCAACAAAGTATCTCGAATATATAAAGAACTCTCAAAACACCAGTATAAAATTAAACAATCCAATTAAAACATGGCAAAAGACATGAAGAAACATTTCACAGAAGACATACAGATGGCAAAAAGCACATGAAAGTTGTTCAACATCATTAGCCATTAGGAAAATGCAAATTGAATCTACAATGAGCTATTACTATATGCCTATCGAAACGACTAAAATAAAAATTAGTGACAAGACCAAATGCTGGCAAGGATACAGAGAAACTGGGTTGTTGATACATTACTGGTGGTAATAACGAATAGTACAGCTACTCTAGAAACAGTTTGGCAGGTTTTTCTAAAAACACTTAACATGCAACTACCATGCAACCCAGCAATTATACTTCTGGGCAGTTATCCCAGAGAAATGAAGGTTTATATTTACACAGAAACATGTACCCGGATGCTTATAGCAGCTCTATTCATAATAGCACAAAATGCTAGAAACATCCAGATGTTCTCCAGCTGATGAATGATTAAACAAACTGGTGCATACAATAAAAAATGTCAAACTGTTGATACATAATAGAACAACCTGGATGAATCTCCAGAGAATTATACTCGGTGAAAGAAGCCAATCCCAACAGGTTGCGTATCTGATGATTTAATTTATATAACATTCTTGAAATGACAAATTATAGAAATGGAGAACAAACCAGTAGTTGCCAGAGGTTAGGAGTGGGTAGGGACACTGGAAGGAAGAGAGTGTGGTCATAAAGAGTAACATCTGGGATTCCTGTGGTGACGACAATGTTCCTGTATCAATGTCAATATCTTGGCTGTGACAATCAATTATAGTTTTGCAAGATGTCACCACTGGAGAACTGGATAAAGAATGCACAGACTATGTTTGTCCTGTTTCTTACAACTGCATGTGAAACTAAAATTATCTCCAAATGAAGAGTTTAATTTAATAAAAGACAAAGAGTGATGAATACAGAGTATTCCAAACACAGAACACAGTTTATGAAAAGTCCCTGACAGGAGAAACTATTGCATAATTGACGAACCACAGGAAGCCCGTGGGGCTGAAATGCTGACAACCGGGAGTGTGTATGTAGGATCAGGGGCAGGGAGACAGGGGCAGATACGGAAGGGACAGGTGTAAGTTGAATATGGAGAGCTTGGTGTACTGTGCAGAGCCATGTGGGCCATCTTAAAGACTATGGTGTTGATTTAAAAGCACAAGGATTCATTACAGTGTGTTAAGCAGAGAAATGGCCTAATTGAAATTGTGTTTTGAAAAAATTATGCCTGCAATATGGAAAATAGATTAAAGGGGCAAAAGTGGATATCTCCCCAATACGCTGCTCACAGTTCAATTACGCTGTTCCAGCTACAGAAGTTCAGTCTGTGATAGAAAAACTGCCTAGAAAATCATGAGATTGATTAATCAGTTGCCTTGAGCTAAATTCTCCTCTGATGTGTCCATGGCAAAATTTCCATGGAGTTAAAAAGGAGAAAACTTTTGAAAATTGGTTTGATGTGTTGACTATTTTAATTCATCAATGAGGAAGCCATGATCAAAAGCAATCTGAGCATTCTTTGTGACCTCTACCAAAAGAGAGGAGTCTTATTTCAGCTTCTAAAATAAATCATTTCACAGAGATCTTACAAATATTGGTGGCAACAAGTTTTACTTTAGTGTTTGCTAGAGATTTAATGCATTTGGACACATTAAAAGGGTTGTTCTTAAAAATTTATAAAACATGAAAGCCGATGCTATGTCACAATTTCTGAAACAAAAATCAGTGCCTTTAAATATAGTTTTATGATTTGCCACTCTACTTATTTATTGCCTACCTTTTACATAAAAATACAATTCATGTCAATGATTCCAAATCATGGTTTATCTATAGTAAGCAATTGATTATCTTTGTTTTCCATCTTTATAAAAGAAATTTAGTTGGTCTAAATATTTTTCCTCACTGAATTGAATAAATTTCTCCTTATTTTAGCGTCATAAAGACAATGGCTAAGTGGACAGTTACCAGTTTTTTCATATTAAACAATCTTTTATTGAACATCATTCAGTTTAAGTATATTACTTCATTTAATCATAACAGTGATGCAATTAGGTGTTCAAAGTAAGCTGTCAGTTTATGGAAGATTATAAAGCTACAGACAAGCGTCAGAGTCAGGATCTGAACCCACAGTTCCTCCAAATACCTAGCCACTAGCCATATGTAGCTGTGAAACTCTTGAAATGTGCAACTCACAATTTCAATGTGTTATACATGTTATAAGTGTAATTTGCAGATTAAAAGTTATTATAAATTGTTATAAGTACAAAGTATACTCTGGATTTTGAAGATTATAAAATATTAATATTTTAAAATATGGATTACATGTTGAAATAATAATTTAGATATAATGGGTTAAAGTAAGTGTATTATTAAAATTAATTTTACTTTTTTTTTTAAACTTAAGATTACACATGTGGCTCACATTATATTGCTGTTGACAGCACTGCCCCAAATCTCATCATCTGTATCTCCTGCATTCGTCTGAAATACGTGCTCATCTCTCTATCCCCAGTGTGAAACCCGAATGCAAGCCACTTGTTTCGTCTTTCTCTCAGAGAATAATCATACTCTTCTCACATGGGCTTTGTCCACCCCTGCTCATCCACACTCTGCCTTCACTGCAGCCAGATGATGTTTTTTAAAACTGTAAACTGATCATACCACTTTCTGGCTTCGACCTTTCCAGGGAATTCCTATTGCCTTTCCAATTAAACACAGCATTCCTGCCATGAAGTATGAGACGTTTTTACTCATTTTGAGTATATCCAGGCTTATTTCTCCCACTGAAATGTTCTCAGTGAGACGCTTCAGGTCTCCTTCTGCCTTAGGTCCTTGGTACCTTCTGTCTTAGGCCCTTGGTACACTAGGTTCACTTTGACTCTCTACAGCCACCTTGGCTTACTGACTTCTACTCACTCATTCTTCAGACCCTACCTGTAATATCACTTCCTAATGACTGCCTGCAGGGGGTCGCACCTCCCACTATAGAACCCTATGTTCCTCATCACATTCATACTTATCCTTTTAGTATTCTTCCGGCCAACAGGCTGTGAACTCTATTAAGGCAATGACCCTTGATGTCGCCCACCACTGCAATCCCAGTATGTGGCTGGAACTGTGCTTGTCAAATGGAGAACTTTAATAAGTATCTGGAGACTGACTGAGACTCCAAGACATTGTAGGCACATTAAGAATAAGAAAACCAACCTTCCCATGAGATAGTTCATTAGTCAAGTTATGAAATCTCCAATGTGGTTATATGCAAGAACTGGGTGAACCAAAAGCTTATTAGTATACATTGAAAAGTTGCAGGTCCCATTCTTCCTTCAACTCGTCCTTTGCTGTCAACTTTAATATTAATGTGTATGGAGCATGTGGTGCGCCAGCCCCTCCACTGTCCACACTAAGTCCCTCCAATACCTGCCTGAATTTCTTCACCACATCACTCTCCTTTCATGTCCAGGATGGCTCACACTGTCACCTGAAAGTCGCCAAGGATTTTCTTCTCGGCCAATCTGTTTCCCTTGCTCTCTGCAGGATTTGGTATCTTTAGCTAATGCCTTTCTATAATTTCTACAATTTTCATTTGTTTTCCTGACTTAAACACAGTACTTGATTTTTCAAGAAATTTTGGAAAGTCCTATAAAGCCTGAACACATAAAAATAGTAACCCATGCTCTCATCACCTCATAGCCACCTGAACCTTTCGGCATCATTCTTCGTAGTCGTCTTTTGCGCTTCTTTAAAACTTTATTTATTTATTTTTAATTTAAAAGATATTACTAAGTATAGGATTAATTTTTTCTTGTAATTAAGGACATTTCAAAATCATAATTTTAAAGTTATATATGATATTTCACCTTAACGTTCCTTATTTTTGGAGATTTATGTCTTTTTAAATGTTTTAGTATAAATTAAGCTGTTTTAAACATTTACATATACATGAATTTTTTTTATTATTTCAAATTATTAACATGGGATCATTTTCTAGAAGTGAAATTAATAGATCAAATATTATAATATTTTTGGCTTTTGATATAAGGTGTTAATTTCACTAATGTACCTTATTTATGCACAGGCTCATTTCTCTATACATCTATCAACGCTAAGCAGTATATACATTTTTGATTACTTATTTTGGAGGCAAAATATTCCTTTTAATTAACATCATATTAATATGGTTAAAATATTAAAGATTGTTTTTCCTCTTTTTAAATTGGCAGTTCATGTACTCTGTGTAATTACTTATGGAGGACTTCAAAATTTTTCTTATTGATTTTTAGAAGCTATTTATAGTTTAGACCATTATTTCTTTTTCTTAAGGCTTTATATTTTTAGAGCAGTTTTAGGTTTACAACAAAATTGAGAGGGCGGTAAAGAGATTTCCCATATACCCTCTCCCCCACAAATGTATAGCCTCCCCACAATCAACATCACTTACCAGAATGGCATATTTTTTACTGAGGATGAACCGATATCGACATATCATAATCACTTAGATTCCATGGTTTATCTTGGGTTTACTCTTGTTGTTGCACATTCTATGTGTTCGGCTAAATGTATAACGACATACATTCATCATTGTAATATCATATAGAGTCTTTTTACTGCCCTTAAAATCCTCTGCTCCTCCTCCCGTCCACCCCACCCCTGGCAACCAATGATATTTTTATCATCTCCACAGTTTTACCTTTTCCAACACGTCATATAATTGAAACCGTACAAAATGTAGCTTTTTCAAAATGGCTTCTTTCACTTCGTAATTTGCATTTAAAGTTTCTCCGTGTCTTGTCATGGCTTAAAAGCTCATTTTTTTTTTTAGCACTAAATAATATCCCATTGTCTGGATGTATCGCAGTTTATTTATTCGTTCACCCACTGAGGACATCTTGGTCCCTTCCAAGTTTTAGCAATTATGAATAAAGGTGCTATAAACATCCATGTGCAGGTTTTTGTGTGGAAATAGTTTTCTACTCTTTTGGGTAAATACCAATGGTTCAGTTGCTGGATCATATGATAAAAGCATGTTTAACTTTGTAAGAAGCCACTAAATTGTCTTCCGAAGTGGATGCACCATTTTTCATTTCCAGCAACAACGGATGAGAGTTTCTGTTGCTCCACATCCTTGTCAGCATTTGGTGTTGTCAGTGTTCTGGATTTCGGCCATTCTAATAGGTGTGTAGTGGCATCGCATTGTTTTACTTTGCATTTTCCTAATGACGTAATGTGGAGCATACTTTCATATGCTATGTGCTATCTGTAATCTTCTTTGTTGAAGTGTCTGTTAAGGTCTTTGGTCCATTTTTTAATTGGGTTGTCCTGTTCTCTTCTTTTTGAGTTTTACATGTTCTTTGTATTTTTTAGATTACAGTCTTTATCAGATATTTTTTGCAAATATTTTCTCTGTGGCTTGTCATCTAATTCTTTTGATAATGCCTTTGCAGAGCAGAAGTGTGTGTGTGTGTGTGTTTTATTTTAATAAAGTCTAGCTTATCAATTATTTATTTCATGTATCAAGTATCTAAAATGTCATCATCTTACTCAAGGTCATCCAGCTTTTCTCCTATGTTATTATCATTTAAGAGTTTAATAGTTTAGCATTTTTACATTTAGGACTATAATTCATTTTCAGTGTATTTTTGTGATAATTGTAAGGTTTGTGTCTAGATTCTGTTGTGTGTGTGTGTGGATGTGGATGGCCAGTTGTTCTAGCACCATTTGTTGATTAGACTAATTTTACTCCATTGTATTGTCTTTGCTCCTTCGTCAAAGATCAGTTGATGACTAATTAATTCTGTGTTGTATATACTGCAATTATACTGTCTCCCTTTACATAACCCCTGCCATTCTTTCAACTACTCTCTGTTGGTGTTCACTTATGAAATATCTTATGTGTTCTTCCATTCCTTTCTTTTCTCATTGACTTAATTTCAAACCCTCATCCCCACTGCCCCTTTACTGAATTACTCAGCTCTTCCAATTCATTTCTCACATTATTTAAAGTTTTCCTAAAATTCGATTTCGAACACGCTCAAACCTTAATTATTTAAACTCCTCATTTAAAACATTTAGACATCTTTATAATTTGACCCTTAAACATACTGTTCATCTAGCTGCGGTATGTGCCAGAAACTCTAGTCCCTTCAATCTATTTGCCATTCACTTGACAGGCATGTGCTTTTAAAAATAAATTCTACATGATTTTCAATATTCAGTTTATAGTCCATGTCATCCATTAAGCTTCAAAGATTCCTCATGTCTATAATTTCATAGTACTTTGTATATTCCTCATAATACTTGGTATAATTTTTCTTATATGAGAGTAATTTTAACGTTTATATGTTTAAATATATATTACATATAATCATATATAATTTAAGTAAATTATATATTTAACATATATATTTTGCTCTTATATATATTGCTCTCTATCCTTAAGATATTATATTCTGTGCTTGTAGAAAGGCTTTTTAAAAAATATTTGCCTGAGTACATACTAGCTGTCACTAGTGAAATGAACTAGCAAAGCAACTGAAGTTATTAATTCTGAAGAAATTATTCTGAGGGACTATTCAATAATTCTCAAATAAGTGAAAGAATTTTAAGCAGATGGCAGTGAACAGCTGTTTTCCTTTTTTGTGAAGGACATAAACAAAAAGTAATTGAATAGAATTAGATGGATGAGAAAGTTAAGTTAAACACATTAAAAGCTTTGTTATCTAAAACTTTGCCAACCAGGGAACTCTAGAAGCCAATATTTCTGTTACTTTACAATAGAAATATTCAGCTTAAATGAAGGCAAACTTGAATAGTTACAAAAATAAAATGGAAGTAGCATAGAGCTGCTTGTTTACTAACACAAAATTTGGAGTAAAAAACCCATTTTGATCTCTAGTTCACAAAAGTTTCTCTTTGTAATTCATGTGCGATAATTGGTATATCTTAGTTTCTTATCTGTTTTATATAAGAAATAATAAGAAAGCTAAGGAAACTTGAAGCCAAATCAACTAATCAAAATTGTTTATGAATACTTCAATCTATAAGTGAGGTAAGAGGTTAGCACACATTAACTTAAGACCTTTAATAAAACAGGGTATCTTTCACTTTTTAAATTTTTTCACTTATTTAACAAATATTTATTGAAAACTATGTCTCCTGTGCTGGCTGCTAGAGAGAGGAACTATCCTTTGCCTGATGGCATAGCATTGTCATTAAATTTTAATTCCTTACACAAAGGCTCAAATATCATTGGAAAACATGTTGACAATGATTTTAAATGCACAAAGTAAAGTGTTATTATATGTCCGTATTTTCCAAGTGGCATTTCATAGGAAATTATATCTTTAGAATATGAATAGGTATTATTTGGAGAGAAAAAAGAGTTGTCAGACAGAACTGGGGAATTCTAAGATAAAAGAAGTTATACAGATTTTCTCAGAGCCTTCATTTTTATTTTGTCTTATAAAACTTTATACAGCAGTATATAACATTTGTCATTCAAAAGACTTTACAAATATTACTCTTTCAGTCCTCATAACAATCCTGGGAGATAGGTATTTTTTTCCTCCTTTATTTTTCAGATGAGAAAACTGAGATAGAGAGATTGAGTAATTTGCTGAAGTTCACACAGCTTCAGAATCTATGCTCTTACCAATTGTCCTATACTGCTTTCCTAACTCTTAATGTGCATTATGAATTTCCAAGATAAAATATAGCAGAATCACTGGAATTTATTTCACTATGAAACACATCCCTTACACACAAGGCATTTTTATTCAGTAAAATATTTAGTAGTAATAGTGGCATAAGGAAATGTTCTATGTCTGTTAGCTAATCGCACCAGCACCCCCTCAAACTGGCTCTCAGCTTCTTCTCTGTGATTTTGTAGATATAAACTCCTATAATGAAAGTGTCAAGATCAAAGATAAGCCATGTGTTCAATGGACTGACAATAGAATTTTAGTGTGATCAACGCTGTTGAGAAGTATCCTTGGGTACTTGTGTCTGAACCATAACAAGAAAAGAATGGAAAACAAGAACTAAACCAACAAAAAGAATGAAGGAAGTGGCACTTTCTATTTTGACAAAGCAGCTCAGTGTTGCCTGGTCTATTGTAATTTTAAGGGACCGTAAACAAGAAGAAACACCAGAGGTGAAGGTTGACAAAGTAAGAGGTGCAGTGTTGAAACATCATCAAATGACATTGTGGGTAACATCCCTGTGGAATAATGGTCCCCTAAAGAAGTCCATATTCTAATCCCCAGAACTTATAAATGTTTCTTATAAGGCCAAAAGGATTTTTTAGATTTTATTAATAGCATTGAGATGGAGACTGTCCTGGATCATCTGAATGGGCCAACTAATCACAAGGGTCCTTAAATGCGTAAGAGGGAAGGAAGTAGAAAGTCAGAGAAAGATGTGACTATGAAAGAATGGTCAACGAGATGCAGTGTTACAAGTTTTGAAGATGGATGAAGGGGACCATGAATCAAGGTACGCAGGCAGGGGCTCCTCGAGAAGTTGGATAAGACAAGGAAATAGATTCTCCTCTGGACCTTCCAGAAAGGAACACAGCCCCGCCAACACGTGATTTTAGCTCAGCAAAACTTGTGTCAGACTTCTTGTCTAAAAATTTTAAGATAATAATTTTGTAGTTTATAGTAATGAAAGTTTTTAAGATAAAATTTTGTTGGTTTAAGACATTAAGTTCAATGTAATATTTTATAACAGCAATAGAAAACTAATACATTTTCCCATGACCTCAGGCCATGGGAGAAAGTAGTATTTGATGCTGTCTGGTAACATTTCTTCAGAGTCAAGAGTGGGAATCCTACTTGATATTAAGTGGGGTGGACCAGAATAAAAGATGAATTATGATCCACCAAAAGACATTGCTCCGCGACAAAGATATTCCAAGGTATATCTTGAAGCCAAATTATTTTTAGTGAAATCTGATTAAAACAAAATATATTAAACTAAAGACTTTGTGATAAATAATAAGCCACGTTAAAGTACAGAACCTGGGTTTAAGGACCACCAGACCACCGGAAACTCTATCACAAGATTTGATAAACACCACGCTCTTACGCATAGTGTTTAAAATAATCAATTCAGAAACAGTCAGCACTCTTTTCCCCAATAATAATTCCATGTTCTTCCTAAAATACTTTTAGAATCTCCTTAAACATTTTTCCAGAGATGTCTCTTGAAATCATTTATCTCAAAAAGGTGGTTTTGAAGATTCATGATACATAAAAAACTCTTTGGAGCACACAAAATTAGCCTGATTCTGTAGCGGCTTCACTTTAAAAGTGTCCAACCAAATGCTGTTTGTTCATCATGAAACACTGCACAATGCCAGGGTCCTGAGCCAAGTGTACCTTTCTTAATCATGTCGTTAGGAAGCAAGACAGTTCTGAAACATTAATTAGGAAACCAGAGGACTATTTCCAGAAGTGTCACTGATGATGTAACCTCAATAACTCCTTTAGTCATTCAAGATCTTTATTTCCATTTTCCTACAATTCTTTCTGTTTTCTACTAAGAGGCCAAACAAAGGTTTTCACACCTTCAGCAACAGACACTGTGCTGAACTAGGGAAATGCATGATTTCAATACAGTTTCTTCAATTATTTCTCCTTAATGAGCTAACTCTTCAGCCTGCATATTAAAGCATAGTTTCAAACACATTAGTTTTTATCAAATAAGAACTCAGAATTAAGATCCTGGGTAGGTTTTGAAGTGAGTGGTAAAGTTTTATTTATCCTGCAAATAAGTACACACCTGTTACCAAAAATTCTTATAAACTAAGTTTTAAGCAAAGAAGAGATTAAAGACTGAGTCCCTTTAGCCAGGAGAATGTATTGATCGCAATAATAAACAAAGTAAGATAATATTATATTAAATTATAAATTACAGTAGTATTGAAAGGAAGCAAAATTAACAATAGATTGCTTCAGCATTACTTTCCTTCAGGTAAAATGTACATAAATAGTTTTAAACTTTTTGATCTTAAAAGGGATCTATCTCTTATAATATAATCATCTTTTCCAAGTATGTTCTTAACTTCAGAATGAAGGTAGAAATATATTTTTTACCTTTTACCTAAAGGAAATTTATATTTTATTTTCTATGACATGTTTGTTTTTTTTCTAAGATTCTCTGTAATATAATTCTCTACTATAACATTCTCTTACAATGTATGCCAGGCATTGAGTAAAAATAAAAATGCATAATAAAAAAGAAAAATCAGTAAACCTCAATGTTTTTGATCTGGCTTTTTCCTTATAATGACCAAAAAAATCAGAGACTGAGTTGTCTTTTGATCATATACAATATAATTAACTGCTGGGTTGATGCCAGTTATAACTGTTTTGTAGTCTTTTTGGAAAGCTATAAAAAGAAACATTTTGCTATGTCATTTAATTGAAAAATGCTTTAAACTGACTATTAAGATAAACCTTTAGCCAACCACTGGGTTTCACTTGGAATAAATCATCAATTAATGAAAGAAGAAAACAGTTAGAGGCAAGTAAGTTAAAATAGGAAAATAAGATAAAACAGGTAATCCATTTTAGAAGAAACTAAAAAACTCAGTTATTATTCATTTAGTCAATAATATTAATTTCTATTCCTTATTACTGTGTGGAATACCCTTGCATTTAGAGTTCAGGGATTTTTAATGGCTTAGATTGTATGATTTGGCTTTTAGAATTCCTCGGCAGAATGTAAACACATTTCGATCTGACAGCCACTCTAACATCCTCAAACACTTATATCAAAACACTTCTATATTGAGACTTGTCACCACCAGGATAATTAGAAAGTAGTTGATTGTGCTGAGAATTCTACACGCCAGACATGTTTGATGCAATGAGACGTCTGACTTTTTTCATGCAAATAAAAGAATTTTGAAAGATAGCAATCATTCATCACTTAAAAGAAAATCTTTTGAAGTGATAATTGGAAAACAACAAATTATCTCAAATGGATTTTAACCAAGAGAATTCTAAAGTTCAAAGTGTCAGAATTAAAAGTCCTTGTATTCGAGAGATCTTCAATTCCAGTGGCTCTTAAATTTGTAATTAAAAAAACACTTCGGATTTTTTTCTTCAAGCAAAGTTTTACTCAGAACTTTAAGATGTGAAATGGAAACATAACTGTTATTATAGAAGGCAGACAAGAACCCATGGAACCTCTTTTAAGAAAACTGCTCCAATCACTCAGCCCTCCCTTAACCCCGGCAAGTAACCTTGAAGCCCCACTTGAAAATGACTGCAAAAGTCTAAATATTTCTACAATTAATTCTCATGATTTGTGGAAGTTATATTTTATAAAGTTGCCACAAACACCAAGTTAGCAAATACTGATCACAGCTTCTAGAGGAAATAGAGGATTAGGTTCTTAGGAGCCTCGGGTCACAACATTGTTTTCTGTGTGTTTCTGTTTAAAGACAGACACTTAATTTACCATATATCTTCCTTATAAATAATTAACCACATACAGTATATCTTCATAATAAAACCGTAGCCCAGAAAGGCTTAACATCTTCCTGATTTTTGGTAACGTTATTGTAAATTTCTCTGGCTTTCAGACTCATGAAAATGCTCATGCACTTTTTAAAAAAAAATCAGTTGTCATCTCATGAATCCACAAATTTAACCACCTTTTTATCTTTTCTATAGTTTCATCACACACTATAGATGTTATTTTAGCACTATTCAGAGTGGCCTCACATCCAGACCAGCACATTTTATCTTCCTTTGTCTGGATGTATTATATCATTGATTCATCAACATTGACCACATGGGCGAGGGCATTGTAACTCAAGCCTGAATGAAGTTTCCCTAATACACCTATTTTCTCTCTATGATCATCAGTTTCCTTGTGCTTAGGAACTAGGCTTAGGGACCTTTTTAAACAGTTAAGTCGCCAACCAACAAAAAGCACAAATACTTTAAAAACGTGGGGCTCAATAAGCTGCAAAAAGGACACTTTGTCACAGTATGAGAACTGAGAGAAACAAGAAAGCAAAGCTTTGTTTGTTCAGCCTCATCTGGGGGTGACTCAAATTTTTTACTACTTTGTGCACACCTGTGAATAACCACAAGTTAGCAATGAGTATTGATTTTGGAGTTACAAATAAACTTCAGCAAATAGGTGAATTTGCAAATACATAATCCACAAATAATGAAGATCAACTATATTTTGTAGACATCAAGGCTCATAGGTTACCCTTTGAACTTCAGCAAAATTCAAGCGTGACAAACTATCCTGAAAATTAACTGAAGAACTTTTTTTAAATGTGTAACTGAAGAGTTTGGAAATAACGAAAACTCTAATGCATTTGATGTGGATGTAATTACTGGAAAACAGTCTGAAATGTGTTTGTAGATAGCAAGCATAAAAGAAAGAAACCACACTTCATCCTGTCTGGAGAAAGACTGAACAGCCTGGAGCATGGAAAAGGGAAACTGGAGGACAGAAGCTGGCAATGTTTGGCCAATGTCGTGCAGAGGAAAGAGTCTCAAATAGTTACCCACTGCTGGGGGTGAAGAGGATGCATGGGATCTGTCACAGCTTGGATAAAATATCTCATACAAGCACCGTCATACTCTGTAAGCAACCACTCAAAATTTACAATCACTGCAAAATGGTTCAGGCAAGAATTGTCAATGTATGACAAATCATAGGAGGAAAGTTGAATGAAGAGCAAAGTATGATCTTAAAGGTCTTCCCACAAATAGCTCATGAGTGTCCAGCGGAGAATCAAAGTAACACCTTGATCAGGTGATTAAAGTTATTATCACCAATGAGAGAGACCGCCACATGTGATATCTTTAAAAGGACACTGTTATTAGTAGTGGCATGTAGATTCATGCCAGACATGCATAATCTAATCATGAGGAAACATCAGATAAACCTAAAATGATAAACATTCTCAAAAAATAAGGAAGGAAAGGAAGGGAAGGAAGGAAGGAAGGAAGGGAAGGAAGGAAGGAAGGGAAGGAAGGAAGGGAAGGAAGGAAGGAAGGAAAGAAGGAAGGAAAGGAGGGAAGGAGGAAGGGAAGGAGGGAGAAGAAAAATCGACATGTTCATATAAAGCCTTAATGTCATGAGGATAAAGAAAGGCTGAAAAACTGTTCTGGATTAACAGAGACAAAAGACACACAATAACTAAATGCAATATTGATTCTTGACTGAAAGGGGAAAAAACATTATAAATTTTATTATTGGGTAATTGCCAAAAAGCGGAATATGAATAGTAAAGTATAGTATATCAATGTTAAATTTGTTGAATTTGTTAACTATGTTAAAGATTATGTGAGAGAATATCCTTGTTCTTAGGAAATAGACACTGAAGTATTAAGGGATAAAAGGTTGTGAAGTATACAACCTAATCTCAAATGGTTTAGAAAAAATTTTATATACATACATATGTATATGTATATGTATACCAGAAAGAGAATAATAAAAACAAATTGTAGGAGGGTAAAAAAAGGAAAAACGATCACACTCTAATGTATTTTGTAAATGAAGAAACTCATTTCCTCTTTACAAAGCTCTCTTGCCTATATCCTGCCTGACACCAGGAAGGTGATGTGCTAGAGAGAGAACATGAACATTTTGGTTATTGAAATTTAGGAATTGCTGTTTTGTAGATCAGTAGGTTTTGAATTAGTTTTTGTATGTCAATTCACCTGAATTCAATCGAACTGAGTTTCTGCATATACAAAGCTGAAAAGTAACCCCTATACCATGGCGAATTTACCCATCGATGACCCCTGAAACCCTAGAAAACTAACTAAATAGCCTTCCCCGGATACAACCCTACTTGCCACTGTACCTTTTGTCAAGTTTCCCAATATCACCATAAAATTGTACAATATTTTATAATTCATATAGGTCATTTCCTGTGACTTTCAGAAGCCCTATAAAGAAAACAAAACAGGCGTGACCTCTGTTGTACTGAAAACTGAGAGGCAGAAACTCTAAGTTGGCTCACTTAGTTGCATGAAATTCAAATATGAGTTGCGTGGAATTCAAATTTTAAGTCAGCATTTATTGCTTTACTCTGTACAATAATGTTTTTTCATCATATGCCATCATTTATGTTTAAGAAGATGAATCAGAAGCAGTTAAGATTGTGCAACAAAAAAGAGGTAAATTGCATCTGCTATTATTGTAGCAGAAAAGAAAGCTAATGTATTTTAAATGATTTTTAAGATCAAGAGATAAATCTCTGCTTAACTGCGAATTAGAAAAATGTTCCAAAATATGTTTCTAGAATACTGATTTTACAGAAGTTTTGCTTGACTGGGGAAATATATTTATATATCCTATATCTCTAGAGCTCACACTATTTGGATGGGAGGCAGATAGAAGAGAACCTAGAGGCCTGGAATTACAGTGCGCCGTCTTCAATTAACTATGTTTCTTGTAGAGAAGACAATTGATCTATATCCTCGTTTACAAATTATTAACATTAAAAGATTGAACTAGGTGATTTCATGATGTTTTCAGGTACAGCATCGTTGAACCAAACATATCCTTTTCAACTCCGATTCTGGTCCTCTTAATGAGCAGGGATTTCACTTAAGTTATAACAAAACAAAAAATAATTATTAAATCTCCTAGTGGTAAATTGTGCCAATATTCTAAACACATCAAAAATAACTTTTTTTTTTTTAAGAAAAATAAACCAAATGGAGAAAGAGAATTGTGGATATAGAATGAAAACACAATTTGGCCTACAATTTAGGAAAATGAGCAAAAAAGAAACTTGCAAATAGTATCACTTAAAAAGTTAAAGTCTTTTATAAAACTACATTTGGTTCATTATTATTTATTGTAAATAAATTATTTCAAATAACTGGGAGAGAAGAAATTTCCAGGCAATTGTCTCCACACTGAACTTACTTTATACTTCATTAAAATTATGTGGCTCCAGAAAGATGGCCCTAATGGAAATTTTACAGTGTCCTGTTGAGATCCTAAAACTAGCACATGAATTTATAGGCCAGGAAGCACTGAGAGAATAGAGAAGCAAATCTAGAGGAAAAACAATATTAAGGAATCCGAAATCTTTTTATAATTCCTTGGCATCATAATATGAGCTCATGAAACACCCACTTATGGTCTGCAACAAACATTTTATATGATAGCAATTTTTGCAATGAAAGAATATTAAACCTGTTTCTCAAGTCCCTAAGCATATCTCCTGCTTTAAAACCACAACTATTCCCAATGCATGCACAGATATTTTATTGTACTTAAAATTTTTTTTCTGCTGTTAATCTTTTGCCAATGTTTTGTCCTAGAGAAGCTGGAAGTGATATAGAGATCATAGTTTTCAATGAAGAATAAGATGGTTAGAAAGTAGAGTCATCTTCCTCATCTTCTTCATCCTTCAGCCAATGTTAGTTGTGTGTCAGACACTTTTTCATACACATCCTATTTTAATCTTGAGGCTGACCTTGAGAGCAGACCATAATTGTTATCCCCACTTCACATTTAATATACAAGAGAGAAAAAGGATATGTGATGATGTTATAGTCCTAGGAGACGAAAAAAGAGAAGATGGGATTGGCTGCCATAGGAAGAAGGGTCCCTTTCTATTGTGACAGAGGGAACGAAAGAGGATGTGTACTTATGTGGTGGGTCATGAAGGTTAAATAGGATTCAAGGGAGTTCTTCGCTGATTACTTCAATTTTTCTTTGAAGTAAGAGGCAATTTCATCACTTAGAGTGAGAGGGTAGGAGAGACGGCAAGAGATCGGAAAGTGAAGATTTGGCTGAGTGTATTGAACAAAGAAATGTAGAATTGGCAGACAGTGCTAAGGTACATTTGCTTTGGTGTTCTTGTTGTGTTCTTCTCAATGCATTCAGATGCTGGGGTAGGTTAGTAAAGCTGATTCAGTGTTATAGAGTATCAAAGGCTCTGTCATTTGCTAACTGTGAGATCTTGGGCAAGTTACTTACCCTCTATGAATCTTGGTTTCCTTGTTTGTAAAATTGGGCAAAATAAATCCTAACCCTATAAGATTATTTTGAAAATGAAGTAAAGTAAATTTAAATTTTAGAGCACAAGATTCCCAACACATACCAAGGCTCAAATTTTATATTAGCTATTATCGTTATTGTCGTCACTATTGTTATATTCAGGCTTGAAGCTAAACTATATCCGATATCTCGCAGATATCTGAAAATACTGTTTTATTGAAAGACACTTGGAATAAATGATAAACAAGCCACAATTTATTATGACAGATTCTAGCTCTAAAAAAATGATAAGAAGAACCCTACCTATCAGTCTTGAAAATGAAGTCTAAAAAGGAGGCCAATTCCTCTCAGTGTCAGTCTCAAGAAACCAAGTTATATGCACTCAAATCCTGATGAAAATAGAGCTCCATTATATGTTCTCTCTTTGAATTTCAAAATAGCTATTGGAATGGCTTTGTAGAATATGTCAGCATATGTTTCTTCAAAGAGGTAGCTTCAAAGAAAAAAAAAACTTTGACAGTATTTTATGTTGGAGTATTTTCATCTATTTATAAATAATTAATATTGTTATCACTTTCTTTTTGTTGTCACACATTCGAGATGAGTTTGGCATGTACAAACATGAAAGTCTTCCCCCAGGGGCATTCAAGCCACTAATCCGCTATGATACCGAGTACCATCCACTGCAGAATTTCCTTTCAGTGTTCTTTGTTTCTGTGTCCAAGTAGTATATCTTGTGGCACTTTCCACTAGAACCAAATATGTCTCCTTTTCTCTCTATGAGATAGAGCACCGAATATCAATGAGATAACCTTTGTCACTCAATTAATTGTTCTATTGTCCCAGCTATTACTATATAAAACATTTCAAAGTTACACAGTTGATAGCCATCTGGAGAGCAAAAGAGCAATCAGTAAATTTCTATATTATCCTCAGTTTAAGTGTCACAAAGATATATTTATTGTTTATTTGGGTAGCAGATTATGCCTTGAGGACAGATAAAAACATAAAATTATGTTTTAATTTCATGAGCATATCTGCATTTTGTTGTCTTGCACTTCACTCCCTTTGTCATGCTCAGCCACACTCAGTCAACTTGAAAATAGCTGAGGACATAATATTATGAAATACGATTTTTTAAATTGACATTTATTCATTTGAATTGAAGTGTGTCCATATTTCTACACTCCTCTCCCTTTTGCAAAATTGTGAGATCCACACTTGCAGAAGAGGCATCCGTGTTCTCCACTCTCCATTTTTCCCGCTCTCTCCATCCTGCTCTACAAGCTGCAGGAGAGATTCTACAAGAGAAAAAACCTTCAAATCTTACTGAATGTATCTCTTGTTTGTCTGCAACACAAACTCCCAATTTAAGCAGATAACATCTAAAATGTAGCCAACAGCTATGACTTTAAGGAAAATTTTCCGGACACCCTCAAGATAGTTTAATCTTAAATCTTGAGAAAGTAAGCACCCCCATTCTAGCAGGAGAGATGCATCATGGACTAACGGTGTTGAAAGTTGTGTGTCCTATCTCCTGCCTCCTTCCTTGTACCTTTCTCTTTTCCAGCATCTCTTAGGTAGAACTAGCCACATGTCTCACAGGAAAGCTCAGAGTCAGCCTATGACCTGCTACAACCCCACTTGAAGCAAGAAATAGCTGTGAGATTTTCCCTTGGACACCGTTTCCCTAAAAACATATACATCGTGAATCAAGTATAAGTACCAGACAAAACAGAGTAATTGTCACTCTCTCAGGCCCAATCATGATTATAATTAACATAATTATAATTAATCAGACTACTTTTACCTGCTGCCAGCCTCACAGGCCTTTTTTTCAGCCATAGTTCCTACCTCAAATCCTACCTAATTATTTTCCTTAAACTCCTAGACCAACTCCAGCCTGGTGGTTGGGGGCATTGGAGACCTGCTCTCTTTCTGTAGGTCTGGAGCTAGAATCAATAACCTACAGACAGATCTTAAGGATGGTGGTGTGCTTGTTGACTCTTGAGTATCAACCATTATTTTGCTCTACCTCTCCGACTGGAAGCAAGAAATGAACATAAATGGAACCTGACCCCCAAGGCTGCACCCCTAGAACCACCCACTGCTGCTGGATCAGTTTCATCGACCTTGGAACTGATGCCTCACCTGGGCATCACATGTTGGCCTTTCTTCCTTGCTTTATAAGTCCCACCTTAGCTATAATGCAAGTGAAGTAGCTATGGGAAGTGTTCCATGGATCCTGGGAGAAAAATCTTCATCTCTTCTTCTGTATAAATTATGAGAGAATTTCCTCAAAAATGGACCAGACAGTGAGATCATTACATATATATGTAAATTTTATAAATTTGAGACATAGAAAACTATTATTAGTCAAGATTATAATTTTTTAACCTTTGGAGGTTTAATCTTTGGAGGTCTTGGAGAACAAGGGTAAAATTTTCTAATTATAATTTATAGCCAACTATTATGATTAAATTGATAGGATTTTTTATTGTCATTATCTTGACTATCAACATTTTGCAGACAGGCTAAAATAGAATTGAAAAAGTCTGTTTCTCTTATAATTCTGAACCAGATGAACACAGGAAAATAAGAAGAAATATTGCACTATCAAATTGAAAGAAAATTTACCTCAGTTTCTAGGGGGAAAAATGCTTTCTTTAAAGATTTTCTGATATAGAAATTACAGTTTTTGTTATATGAAAGTCATCCATGGTAAATCTTGCTTTTATATCTTTTTCAACTAGAAGGTCATCATTATAAGAGGCTTCCTGCAGAGGCATAACATTAAGACTCATTTTGTTTTTGAATAATTATGTAGCGATATTGCAATAAATTCTCCTGCAGTTTTCAAACTGATGTTTTAAAAGCCTACTCAAAATATGGGGTGTTTTTTCCGCATTTTCCCAGTGCTTAGTGTTTTCTTTAATGCCCATTTGTGATTTTTGCCTTAACAAAAGCTTTTTGAACAACTTCCCAATAATCAGAAGGCAAAAAGGATTAATTATCCCTGCAATATTTCAATTTACATCTGATAAGGAATCTGCCAATGGGATGTTAGAAATATTTGCAGGAAAATCCCCAAATTTCTGACAGCTGGTGAGGGAAAATAATTGAGACTAGTACAATGTTTCTGGATTCTGGATCATTTGGATACATATATTTAATGAAGTGTTGTGATCACTGTTTGTGTTCCCACAGCCAGCCACAGCGAGGGCCCTTTTTAAGAAATTTTAAAAATCTGTTCAAAATGTTCACCCCAGTCCTAGACTTAATGGACAAATATCACTACTTCAAGAACTTACATTTAATTTGCAGTTAAATCATAGCCTATGATTTAAAGGAAGGTGGATAACCTATTCTGAGCAGAATAGGAGGAAATTAGATATGCTTATATCAAAGCCTTAAACAAGGAGCCCAATGAGACTATATTTAATAAAGGAGGAGGAATACTTCCTCATGACTCAGTAAATGTGAATTGCTACCAGGTGAGTCTATTGCTTTTCTAAGTGGTCTCCTAAGGGCCTAACAATGTAAGGAGTGACTTTCTGGTCGCCTTGGAAGTACAAAATCATGGGCAATAATGAATGACCTCAGTGGGAGAAACCAGTTTTTTTCCCTGTTCATTCATTGTGACTACAGGTGTCCTGGGAGATGACGGGATGACTTCCTTACGGCTCACATACGCAGTGTGAAACAGAAGATATTAAGGTCAGACAGGCTCAAACATCCATAATGCCTTCGGTAATTTTATCTCTTAATAAGAAATTTAAGACTTCTTCAGCTAACCGATGAATCCTAGGGAAGGATTATTTAAATTGAAAGATTGTTTTTTCATAGTGCTTTTAAGGCTTTACTCAATGGATTGAATAAACTGGAATCCGTATTCTTTCCTACTAATTCTGTTATTTTGATCGTGAAAACTAGTGGCTTTTTTCTGTCCATTATGTGAAAGTGTATAAGACTTTTATTCATAGGACTCTTTATCTAAACTAAGAATTTTGAAATTCAGTGTAAAAAATATATAAATATGTGGGGCCAATTTTTTCAATGGTCTCAATTAAACTTTATGTTACTTTTGTACCTGCCACACTGACAGCTAAAATTACAAGTTAATTGTAGACAGGTCCAGCTCAACACAATAAAATGGCAAGTGGTCATTTAGTACTTTCATTTTTATAATAAAAAATAATTGTTTGTATAACGAGAAAACGCACTATAATTGTTGGCCTGTAAATTACCTTGCTATCTAGAAAACACAGAACAGTGATGCTGAGTTATAATCAATCGATGTCTTCAAGTAACAGGGAGAAAAATGTCATAATATCTAAAAACTTTTTAAGTGTTACTATGATCCTAGTACTGTTCTATGTTCTTAAGATGTATTAAGTTACTTCATCCTCACAAACCCCAATTATTATCAAATTAATTTAAGGAAAATAAGGTATGAAAAGATAAAGCAGGTTTTCAAAAGTCACATACCTAAGATATAAAGCCAAGATTTAAATATTGTATTGACTTTTTAAATTCAGAGACCATGTTTCATTTATTCATGCATTCATTCATTCACCCATTCATTTATGTATCTATGCATGTTTGTAGGTCTTTATATTGCATTATAATTTACATACAGTTCAATGAGTTTTGAAAAATGTGTAAATCTGGGCAACTATCTGTCTAATCAAGATAAATATTTCCATCAGCCCAGGAAGTTTTTTTGTATCCATTTCTTATCATTTCCATACCACCACCCCACCACCAGAGGCAATTACTATTCTACTTTCAAACACCACAGACTAGTCTTGTATGTTTGCAATCTTTACGTAAATGGAATGTTATAATATGTTCTATTTTGTTTCTGGCTTCTGTAACTCAACATAATGTTTATGAGATCCATCCATGTTATAGTTCCTTTTTCTTTAATTGCTGAGTAGTATTCCATTGTGGGGATATACCACAATTTGTGCATGTGTTTGTTTGTTTTTATTTCTGGGTATTATTCTATTATATACTTATACGTCAGTTTGCTTGTTGATGAACATTTAGGTTGTTTTCAGGTTTTGATTGTTATAAAGAAAGCTGCTGCTAACATTCTTGCACAATTCTTTTTTTTTTTTTTGGGACATATTTTCTTGTATTTTGAGTAAGTTCCCTGGAGTAGAATTGCTGGGTAGAATATGTTTAACTTTATAAGAAAGTGGCAAGCTGTTTTCCAAAGTGGCAGTATCATTTTACATTCCCAGCAGTAGCGTATACAAGTCCCAGTTGCTTCGTATCTTCTAAACTCTTGCAAAATGATTTTGCTAAAAATGTGAGATGAGATTATACATGAGCATATAAAAATTATGTCAGGGAATAATTAGCTGGTGAAAATATCAGTGGCCACCTAAAGCTTTACTAAATATCCTGATTCCAAACCTTTGACATCTACTGCTTAGTCATCCATGAATTAATTTTTCTATCCCTATGTCATATATATATATGTATATATGTATATATATATATATATATATATATACACATATATGTACATATATAAACTCTAGACAAAGAATAGAAAAAGAAGAAAATTTAGGACCAAGTTATAGAGCACAATTTGGGAGTTATTTCACAGCTACAGACTTGAAGCTGTAAAAAGGCATTTCTACCACAACACGTTTTTTATAATGACAAAACAAAGCTCGAATCAACTGAGGATTAGAAAACTCATACTATTATGTTCCAGAGTAGATAATCAACCAGAAAAGCATGAAGATATAGGGGACAAAATATATATATTTAAAAAGATTTTCAGATTATAGATTTCTATAATCTATTCATTATAGTTTTCTCTATATTGGCTAATAATATATTTGACATAAAAACAAAACTATATGGGTATTCACATCTCCACAAGGCTTTTGGTTATAGATAATAAAGATAATTGTCTTAAACTAGTATTTGCTTTGATACACTTACATAAATTTGATTAAAACAAACATTTGTGCAATTTTTTTCATAAAGGAAGTGACTCATAAATGAAGTTTGTTCCCAAGGTCAACCAATTCTATCCTGTGAGAATAAAACAGAGACTGATATAAATGGTCTTCTAATATTGTCAAAAAACCTTTAGAAAACCACCATGATTTTTCCTTTCAAGGTTAAAATAATATAATTCAATCTAGCAGCTAAATTTTTTAAGTCAATTTGCAAAAGGCATTTACTATCAGTTAATAATCAGTGACAGGTTCTTTTAATCTTCATAATATCAGTAATATAAGTTTTTTTCTTAATTGACCATATAATAACATCTTTCTTTTTATAGAAAATAGCAACATTTTAGTAATCTTGTTAAAGTAATGTTCATGTTCACACATAGAAACTTCCATAAGAAATTGCAAATTTTAATGCACTATATATACTCTTCCTGTCATTTGCTGCAAATTCTTAAGAGTACCAGGAGAATAAAAGTAAATGACAATTTTATAATTTTTTATTTTCTAGAATATGTTAATTTATATGGCCATGCAAATAAGTTTTAGTATTTTTTAATGGTGTTTCAATAATCAACAGGGTTTAATTAGCAAAATAGTGTTTCTGAACTAATCAAAGAAGTAAGTCAATTTTAAATACCTAACTTGCCTTTTAAATTGGAAAAACTTATTACATTTTCAGTATCCCGGGGCATTCACTGGATTAGCCTCACCCTATGGACCTTGCTAATTAGCCTCCAAAGGTTACAGCAATTGAATCTACAACTGCTTACTCAGATGGAACTCCCATTCATCATTTTTCTCATTTTCCTTCAGCTATTCATGTTCTACTGTGACCTTATTGACATTTACAGTTTCTATGTAGTCCATGTTTAGCATATATCATGGCATGTGAATGTATAAAGTTTTTCTTTTTATAATAATCACCATCTCTATCCTATAGATGTTTGTGTGAATTAAATCTTTTAAAAAGATGGCACAGACATTAAGCTACCTTTCATCTAGAACAGCCATCCTTATAGAATATGGCTGCTAAGTGGATGTATAATACTTTTCTCTAATTGCCGAACAGCCCTTAAGAATACTTCACTTTGTACACTAAGGGAGAGTTAAAAACAACAACAGCAACAAAATAAAGTCTATCTTTTCTATACTAAACTTCACATTTTCTTTTTAAACGCACTGAAACACATGGGAATTTTGTTGACTTGCTTGCTTGTTTTTCTAGTTAGAATGGTAGAATACCTGGCAGGGAATCGCTCTAGAAATCTTTGACAATAGATTGAACGAGCCTAGTGTCCTGTCTGTACCAAACTATAACTAATGGTTCATCGTACAAATTAACCACCTGAGGATCTTGTGTAAAGATAAGTTTCATAAGGTCATCCACAATGGTTTTGATTCCGAATGACTGAAGTAAGACCCAAGGAAATGCATTTTTAACAATCTCTCAGGTGATTTTCATCAGGGTGTTAGCAGCCATATTTGCAAACATCGTTTTTGGTCTGTGGTATATTGGTCTCTTTAATAAGATAGAGTAACTAGTTAGAGATAGATACAAGGAGCTGGCTTGGAGAGGATACTGCGATGCCCAGGACTCCATTCTGGATTCTTCTTGTCTTTTATTTCTAATTGAATCCCTTTCCCTTTGCCACACCTAAAATTCACCCTTCTCTTGTACCCTAAGTAAGGGACATTAAGTGGTAAATGTCTCAGGACAGGTGCTAAGTGGTGAAGTGAGGTTAGGAAACAAACAGAAAGATGCACCCCCTTTGTGACACGACTATTAGTGGAAATGCAGATTTGTGTGTAGGCTGGGAGAGAGGAGCTGAAGATGAGAGAGAAGGCAGCGAGCACTCCCACCTGAACTGGTCTGAATGGAATAGGCAGGGGTATGGACAGCGGGAGTCCACTAGTCTTGACTCCTCAGTTGGATTGCTCCTCTGCACCAGTAAACAGAAAAATGCCATACAAAAGAAATGAGTTGCATCTCTACTTATTGCAGTTAGCATTTGACCACAATTTGATTTCTCCTGGACATCACCTGAATTTCGGATCCCACGACTGCAAAACTATATAAAATCAGTTTATATAGTTTTAAAAAATGGAGTGGTAAATCCTTAAAATAACCCGTTGGCCTCCTAGCTGAGTCTGAAACCACCAACCCGTTGACTTCCTTACTCCCAAGTTAATGCATCTGCCATCCAATTAACACCTCGTTTAACTATACACCTGAGACTTTTGCTTCAGAATTCTATTTTGAAACAATTAGCCCTCTACTGAATAGGGTAGTATGATTATAATTAGGTGAGAGACATAGTAAGATTAAGCCTTTGTGAAAACTTCCTTAATGGAAATGGGAGTCACAATAAAGAGAAAGGAATGAAGTTAGGATAAAGACCTTTCTTTTAAACTGTGGAATGTTTCAGCATTCAGTATTACTTACATTACTTATATTACTTTCGTTAACACACAGCACATTGAATTTTCTTACATTTCACATTCTCCAAGCAAGGGGACCTTCAGCATTTTGTTTGAAATAATTATCTCATATTTTGGTCAAATAAAACCCTGTAAATAGCTCTATCTCTGAATTTCAATTTTACCTAGAGATAATTGAGATTATCTCTAATGGAAATGCTGTGATTTTTATAAATCTACATATAAATTTACATATAAATTTTATATGTAAAGCAATTTTTACATAAAAAAATGAATCTAATTTTGCCTGTAAATTTTTTAAATCTACCAATAAAAATATGTACTTATATTTTACATCTATGGCTTTTTGAAACTTTTATTTATTTATTTTAATTAGTTTCAAGTATATAGTACATTAGCGAGACATCTATATGTTCATAAAACGATCCTCCCAATTGCTCCCTCCATCCCCTGTCCCTCTACTCGGCCATCATATTATTGCTAACTGCATTCTCTATGCACTGCTCCCCATCTCCATGACCATCTATCAACTATATATGACATTTTTTGTCTAGACATTTTTTTTATTAATCCTTTCTAAAGCAATGTTTTTCAGACTTTAATGTGCCTAAGAATTATCTAGGGATGTTTTTCAAATGCAGAATCTGCTTTTTAAGACCTGGAGTGAAGCCTATAACTTTGCATTTCTCTAACAAGCTCCTGAGCCACATTCATGCTGGTTCAAGGACCACACTGGGTAGCAAGACTCTGTCTGGAATATATCTCTGAAGTAGTCAAGATAGGTTTGCATCCAAGAGAAACTCTCTTTTCTAATTCAAATTTTATATTTGTAAAGTACGACATCATTGGAACAGATTTGAGACTAGGTTAATACAGTAAAAACAGACACATGCTAGTCCTTTGAAAGTTCCTAAGCTTTATAATACATGGTGTCTTCAACTGACTTTCTTTTTTTTTTTTCTGGTACACTACATGAAAAAGCTTATTACTCTTGTTATTTCACATGAGAAGTTTAATTAGTATTCATTAAGGAAATACAAATAACTCGACCACTCATCCCCTCACTCCCAATCTGGAATCATCACAATAGCAAAAAAACCCAAAAAGTATTTATTTGGTCATTGAGGTGTAGAAACAAGTGAGGACCAGTCTTCTTTATGCCTTTAAATTTGCTAGTAGTCAGCACACAAATATGGCTTCTCTAGAGAAGAAACAGCTCAAATGTGCTATTTTGAAAAAGGTAAAACATTGGATTTTGCTATTTGGCTGATACAGATGGATACGAGATGAATAGCAAGAGAGCGCTTAAAGAGAAATAAGCCACATGTGCTCACAAAAAAAAAAAAAAACAGGAAGGAAAAAGAGTAGAGGGGTGAGATCCAGTGAAACAGAAAACACTGAGGGTTTCTAACCCCCTGGGACCCACATAGATAGATGTGCATATAGGTGTAGGGATTTAAGAACTTATTCCACTGTTTCCATCCTGGAGAAAAATAAAGTGGGGGGGGACTATTTTCGTTAGTGACCAGTAGAGTTTAGGGACAGAGCTTAAATTGGTTTGCAAGTGAAACAGAGGACCAGGAAAATCCACCACCACCACCACCCCTCCCCTTACACATACACATGCATGCACGCACACACAAAAAAATACTACAAAGCTTCAACTGGGGAGAGGGAGCCTGCAGAGAATGGGCAGAGGCTTTCCAAGCCTGGGAATGCTAAGTAGGAATGACCCTGCGCTGGCTGTCCCTGGACCATGTCATTCCTGGGTCAGTATGAACTGCATAATTAATTCCTGGTAAATTGTATTACTGGTAAAGTATGGACCGTTTGTATAGGAAGAAAAATTCTATATTGCCCAGTCCAGTTCTTCTATCTTGTAATTTAGTGAACTAGTTCTCCAAAAGGCTAAGTGCCAGGTTCAAAGTCATCTTTAAGGCAGAACCGATTCTGCAACTCAGTCCTCCAGACTCTGTCCTCATTTGTGCCACAATATCAAAAACTCCTGGATTGTGCTCCACTTGGGTACGAGGTAAAGTTAGAGAGAGGATAAAGAAAAGGTAACCACATTTGGAGGAAACACCTCAACCTCCTGCCATGCCCCCTCTCACACATACACCGTGTCTTAGAAATGGACCAGACAAGATGGCCTGATCTGGTGTGTCATCTTAGTGTGGCCTTCAGTGTTTACAAGGCAACTGTAATTAGAGAAATAAAAATACAACAATAAGATGACCTTCTATCATCTTCTATCATCCTCTTTCCACCAAAATCCCAGCCAGATTTTAAACCATTTTACATACTTTTAAGAGTTAGATGTGAACTGACATATGTAAATAGTTTTATTAAGGGTAAAATTTTCCTTTACAAAGACTTCTTTAACAGTATTATTAATATTTTCAAGAGTAAAGATATATTTTTCATTTCACAGCACATTCTTATTTTCAGCATACATTTTCATGTGCAGTTTATGGGAGTCCTAATCAACAATTCAAAAAGCAAAGCCTTGCTCTAAAGTGCTGTGAGACATTGTGTATTAATGTAGGACATATTTGTTGGTTCCATTATTTGTTTCGTTGAAACAATAAGAAGCTGTATTTATTTCGAACGTAATTATAATAGAAAGACTAAATTACAGATGAGGGAAAGTTGAGGCAAAATTTTTTCCCAAAAGACAAAAGTAATTATTCCACCAATAGCAATGAATGAAAGGCATACGAATTCATATGTTAAATTTTAAAGCACATCGTAGCTGCATTTTCTATTCAACTTATGGGACAACTAACTAAGCTTAAAGAAATGCAAACTTTAGAGCTATTATTGTTCAACATATTCAGTGTTTAACAGTCAAGTTGTAGTTAAAATATCTCTCCATATAGGTACTATGTGTGCCTCTTATTTTTATATAATGATTTTATATACTTTTCTCTCCATTAAATCTTCTGAACAACCAAACATTGTGAGGCAGAAATTATTAGCCTTAGAGAGGCGAAGGAAGTGGCCTAAGATGACAGAGGTATGTTTTTGGATGTTTCCTCACTATGCTTGTTTGTGAAACCTGATACCTATAATAGTATTTTGAGTTTGTATACTAAGAATAATTGACACTCACAAATGTCAAATTTTCTTTCCTGTACTAACAGGTAGAAAGCTATCATTTATATTTTCCCATGACAAACTTAGCTTTTTGGAAAGGGGAAAGAAAAATACCTATGTTAACCTCTAAAATGTAGAAAATAATAAACCACAAGTGTAAGAGGAAACAGATATATTGAGCTTCACCCACAAGCACACAGAAAAATCATTTATCAATTACATTAACCATATTCTGAGGCAGAGTTCAATAGTGCTGTCAACTATCTATGTAACTGTAACCAAGTTCCTATGCAGAAAATAGCATATACTTTGGTAGCAGAATACTGTCCCACCAAAAGATGTCCCATCCTAATCCCTCATACCTGTGACTATGCTACGTGATACGACAAAAGGAACTTTACAGGTGTGATTAAATTTAAAACCTTGAAATGGAAAGATTAGCCTGGATTATGTAATCACAAGGGCCCTCACAGGAGGGAGGCAAGAGTCAGAGAAGATGTGAAAAAGGAAGCAGAGATCAGAGTGTTGCAGGTATAAGCCAAGGTCTATGGCCCGTGAAACCCCAAAAAAGGCAGGCCTCTAGAACACAGAAAAAAAGGCAAGGAAATGAATTACCCACTAGAGCTTCTAGAAGGAACACAGTCCTGTTGACACCCTAATTTCAGCCCTGCGAAACTGATTTCTGACCTTCTGAACTGTAAAATAATAAATTGTGTTGTTTTAAGCGACTGTTTATGGCAATTTGTTGCAGCAGCAATAGGAAAATAATAAACTACCTCATAGGGTTATGGCTGTAGTAAATATATATAAAACACTTAGAATGGAGCCTAGAGTATGCTCAATGCTCTTATTAACATCAATCAAATTATTTAAATTCTCTGTTTAAAAATCTGTCTTCCCTATCCCCTGTGAATGAAATTAATTTGCTGAATGATGTCTTCCAAAGTGTTTGCATGCTTTGGTTCTTGCCGACTTCTTGAAACCTTTCACTGCCACCTTCCCCCTCCCTCCCTACTGCCCAGCCACAATGACCTTCTTCCAGTTCCTCCAAAAATCAAGTGCTTTTGAATCTCGGGATCTTTGCAACAGCTGTTCTCTCAGCATGGAAAGGTTTTTTTCCTTTGTGCTTATCCTAGCTAACTCCTACCTATGTTTTATATTTATTAAAATAGGTTGTCCTCAAAAAATCCTTCCCTGAAAATAGAAATTCTCTCAGAATATACCGTTATTAATGGTCAGTTAGAACATGAAAAGATGCTCAATATTATTAGTCATCAGGGAAATGTGAACCAAATGACAATTAGACACCACCGTGTACTAACTGGGAGAGTTAAAATGAAAAAGACAGACAATAACAAGTGTCAGCAAGGATGTAGAGAAATTGGAATCCTCATGTATTGTTGGTGGAATTAAAAATGGTGCAGCCACTTTGGAAAACAGTTTCACAGTTTTTCAAAATATTAAACATAGAATTACTGTATGATCCAGAAATTCTACTCCTTGTTATACACTCAAAAGAAATGAAAATATATGTATACACATAAACATGTACATAACTGTTCATAGCAGCATTTTCATAACAGCCAAAAAGTGTTAACAATCCAAATGTCTAGCAACTGATGAATGGATAATCAAAATATGGTACATCCACACAATGGAATACTATTCAGCAACAAAAAGGAATAATGCACTGATACATTCCATAACATAAATGGAAAAGCAGGCACAAAGGCAACATATAGTAAGTTTCCATTTACACGATGTGTCCAGGATAGACAAATCCATAGCGGCACAAAGTAGATAGTGCTTGCCAGGGGAGGGAAGTAGTGACTACTAGTGGGTACTGGAGTTTCTTTTTGGGTTGTCAACAATATTCTCAAATTCTGGTGTTGGTTGCATAACTCTGTGACACCAAATTGTATATTTTAAAAGAATGAATTTCATAGTATGGAAATTATATCTCAATAAAGCTGTAATTTTTAAAAGAAATTTAAAAAGTACTGCATTCTGTATCATGATAACAATTAGCATAATTTGTCATTGCCATAAGGTCTAAAAAGCCAGAACTGTGTCTGATTTTTCTTCATTGCTGTGTCGTAACAAGTATGTGGTAAATGCTCAATATCTGCTAAAGAAATAAAAAGGATTCTGACTGTTATTTGTAAATGGCAATGATATTAGGAAAGCAGCCATCAGTTTGTGCCTAAATGAGAAAACTAAAGGTAACCTTGAAAACCAACTGTTTCTACTTCTTTTAAAATCAAGTTCATTTGGCATCACCTGACTCCTATAGCAGCGGAGGTTATCCACAATGTTCATTTCTGAACGAGTTTCTCCAAAGAATAGAATGTTCTTTATGGTCAGAGACTAATTTGGGGCAGCTTTGTCCTCATAACACTGTTGATGAGTCCATCAGGGTCTCAATTTTCTGGCAAGGTTCCTGGCTTATAAAACACAGAAAATGTCTGGATCTTTGCTATATTCTTTGTTCTTTCACATGTTTATTTGTTCAACATTTATTGCATGCACCTTTTTTTTTTCAGATGATAAAAATACAAAAATTAAAACCACTAAACTACATTCCCTCAAGAAACCAAAAAATGTCATAGGGAGGTAGGTAAAGGATTGAGATCAGTTTTGTAGTAGAGTGTCTTCTTGGAAAGTGCAGAGAAACATTTTAGAGATATGCTTGGTAGTTTTGTCACATCTGCCATGTATCTCCAACCAACAATAGCATCTGATATGATTTATTTATGATTAAAGCTCTACTACATGCCAGGCATTCTGGCTGGAGAGATGGTAACATAGAAAAATGATGAAAATTCCTGTCCTCATTGAGCTTACACTGCAGTGGTGGAAAGTGAGTCCAAAAGTTACTAAAGTAAAATATATAGTATTCCAGATAATGATAAATGCTGAGGAAAAAGTTAAGGGAGAGAGGGAGGAGGGAGATTGGAGGTACAAATTTAAATGGACAGTCAGGGAAAACTTTAATGAGAAGGAGGTATTTGATCAAGAACCTGAAGAAAGTGAGCCAGGGAGCCTGGTGACCTACCTAAGGGAACAGTGTCCCAGGCAAAGATACAGAAAACAAGAGCGAACCCTGAGGTAGAAATGTCTTGGCTTGTTAAAGGAACATCAAGGAGGCCCAGATGACTGGTGACTGAGCAAAGGGAAGATTAGTAGAAGAAAAGGGTCAAAAAGTTAAGAAGGGGAATTCAATTCCACAAGCCATTATATGGACACTAACTTGTGCTTTAAAGGAGATGAGAAACACTGGAACATTTTAAAGAATGAGTAGCATGATCTACTTCATAACAGATCACATTATTGGGCTGACAATAGATGTGTGGGGGAGGGGCATAATGAGGGTTGGATAGGGAGACATGTTGGGATGCTATTGCAATGATCCAGGTGGGTTATGATCCAGGTGACTTTGACCAGAGTAATAGCCATAGAAGTGATATAGAGTGATGAGATTTGGGATATAATGTGAAGCTAGATCCAACAGGATTTGCTGGTTGAGTGGACAAGGAGGTTATTGGGGACTTTAACAAGACAATTTTAGTGGCATGGAAGGGACAAATGCCTCTTTATGGTGGGTTTAAGAGAGATGGGGAGGAAAGGAATTGGACACAGATTATAGACAACATTTCTGAAAAGTTTTACTTTAAAGGGGCAGTAGATGGAAAGGAAGTAGGGTCAAGAGAACATTGTTGTTTTAGCAAGGAGAAATAATAACACTTTTTTACTTTGATGAGAATGATACAGGAGAGAAGTAAAAGTGATGGGAGAGAGAGGGTAGAATAGCCAAAACAACTGAATAGATAAGAAGGGAGGGGAGCGAGTGCACAACAAAAACAGCTATTTGGTCAGGAGCATGGACAATGGGTCCACCGTGATGAAGAGAAGACAGAGGGTATAGGCTCTGATGATATAGGTGAGTAGAAGGGATTATGTAGTTTAATAAGAGAGCTGTCTTCTTTTTGTTCCTGTTGACGCATGAAATAGCAAGGTTTTCAGTGGAAGGTGAAGGTGGCAGAAGCAGAGCTGGACATGTGAGGAAAGAGGTGAGGGTAAGAAGTAGTCATCTGGAGTGGGAGGCAGAGAGAGAAAAAGAGAGGGCAGAGAGAGAGAGAGAGAGAGAGAGAGAGAGAGAAGGAATTCAATGCTAAATACTCAATATTCAGGTGTCAGTATGGAAGTGACTGAGGTTGTGTGAAGGACGTTATTGATGAACAAGAAGTCAAGGAAACGAGAAGCCAGAATATCAAGTATGGATACATTGAAATAAGTCAACAAGAATCAGAATAGGAAGAATATTGCAAAAGACAGCAGGCCAGAGCTAAAATCTTTACATTTTAATAAACTGTTGGTTTGAGTTTAAGCCTCTGTTTTCATTTTTATTGAATACTCATTCACAATTTTGAAAATGTTTTATTTTTTCCAGTTGTGGAAAACATAAATTTATCTTCTTTTAAACAGTTAAGGATGAGAATTTTCTGAATAGCCTGTGACTAGTATACTATATGAATTTTTTTTTTAATTATAAAGAATGAATCCAAACTTGAAATAGTAACCCAGAGTTTATACCTAAAAAAGAACAATTTACATTGGCTAGAAGAGAAAAAAATACCAATGTCATTTCTTTGATTTGGTCTTAAAGAAAAGAAAGTTTTAAAAAAGATATGGCTGTAAATGCGTGCAAATTTAAAATGCTGCATTGAGTTCAATAACTCCAGCTGATGAATGTCTAGCCAGAGAAGAACGTTAAGTGAAATAGTCAAAAAGCAATCATAAAGGAAATCCATCACAGATCCATCATTTCACATTGGGCCATTAATCTTCAGCAAGATGCCAACTGTGAATCACATGGATATTTGGATGTGAGAGGGCAACATCTGTAATATCCAGAGTTAATAGAAAACCATCAGGCCCATGCTCGATTGCCCACTGTTGATGGTCATTGATCTGCTCTTATAGCAAGACAAAAACGTATGAATTCTGGACACCATTTTGAAGCCGGTTTCTACATGTTGCCCCTTCAGGCACCTGCAAGATATTAATCAAACTCTAGCTATTTTTAGGTTCATAGGGTTTGGTCCTTTCCAAATTGGATGCTGGATAAGGGATATGTAAGATTAATAAGGGACCTGAGTTGATATTGAAGTGCTGGAAACGACACAGTGGAACAAAGATCCAATTAGTTTTGGCTCCATCTCAAGTTGTAAATCTAATCCCCAAAGTGAGAAATGCAAACCAAATTCAGTAATATTTATTAACATCTGAAGACCCCAGTGATGAACAGAATTCAAATATCTTCTTTGTGAGGAATCTCAACTTAAATCACAAGCAACTGCATCTACTGTGAAATTTCCAGAATTAATCTTTAGTTCATACATAGCAATGACTAACTTTGTTTAAAGGAAGTGTTTTCATTTGCTATTTTTAGAAAGAGAAATTAATGTGAAAGAATCTGAGGACCATTTTAGAATGTGTATACACTAAGAGAACCAAATAAAAATTCCTCAAGTTAAAGAGAAAAATAAGTTTGGGGAAATAGGTTTGACAGACACAATAAATGTGTGTGAATGGTTGAGGACAGGCATAGAGTAGTTTACAAAGTTGAGAAATTGTGACCTGCCAGCCATCATTTCCATCTGCCCTATAGAAAAAACTACCCCCCTCCCCCCAAAAAAGCCCTAGCTGTTGTTCTAACAAAAATCTTAGTAAAATTGATGCAGTTAATAAAATGGCCATCATTTTCCCCAGTTGTGTATGAGGAGACTGACATTATCTCGTGAGTACTATATGATGTACATTTGCGGTAAAGTAGCCTGTCTTAGTTCAGGCTGCTATAACAAGTTACCATAGACTTGGTGGCTTAAACAACAAAGATTTATTTCTCAAAGTTCTGGAGGTTGGAACCCAGCATGGTAGGGTTCTGGTGAGAGCTCTCACCCAGGCTGCAACTGGCTGACTCCTTGCTGTATCCTCACAAAGTGGAAAAATGGGTGAGCTGGCTCTCAGGTCTCTTCTTATAAAGGAACTAATTCCACTCATGAGGACTCCATCTTCATGAACTAATTATCTCTCAAAGGCCTCACCTCCAAATACCATCACATTGGGGATTAGATTTCAATTTATGAACTTGGGGTATTAGATTTGAACATAAGGACACAAACATTCAGTCTGTAACACAGCTGTTGACTCATGAGAGAAACAGGGACAAAGAAGTATTAGAACCAAAGAGAAAATCAGAGAAAAAAAATGTAAATTAGAACAGCCACTGGAGCAAGAATGTTAATGCTTATGCTTACATATTGAGGATGAGGAAGAACTGAGTCAGCCAAGAAGGAAGTGCTAGACAATGGCTTTTGGAGTTTGACCCTGAGCTTAAGAATGGAAAGAACTGATTCAGAATGCTCTTCATGTCAAATCCAGGGCAAGGAACAACTAGATCAACTTCACTGAGTTTTGCTTCCCCATCCTTTAATTTAGATGTAAATCGAATTGTCTCTTCATCTTCTACCTTGTATTTATTTCATAGGACTTCTAAATACTTTTGCTATAGATCTGGGGTCAGGAAAATAAATGGGCAAGATATTTTTACCTTTATGGGTAATATGATCTCTGTTTTAACTTCTTAATTCTTTCATTGTAGCAGGTAGCTTCCATAGACAATGCCTAAACTAATGAGTGCGTCTATTTATAAAAATAAGCAGCAGGCTGATTTTGGCTCATGGGCCATAGTTTGCCAAATCTTGCTGTAGATAGTATTTCCAGTTTAAGTCACATCCATATAGTTCCATAGTATCAACTATCATTATAACATATTTTGGAATAATATTAATTAAGTCAGCATTCCATCTGGACAATTTATCTGATACTCTCCATAATCATAAAATAAAATACATGTCCTATTTATGCTCTGAGCTTAATATCCTTTTTTAAAAAAACAATTGCTCACAGTACTAGTTCTAGAAGGCTATATATATATATATAAAAGAAGAAACTAAAATAAATGTTATATCTTGTAGAATATTCAAAAGCCCAGATTTTCCCTGATATTATATTTTAAATAGACTTTTTTATGGAAACATATTTATTTTTTCTTCCACAGAAATACCAAGAGATAAAAATCTTAGTGAGATAAAGGAAAGAAAAACATGATAGTAGCCACTGCAGAACAAAAATCAGTCTATAAAATTTTCAGAAAATGAAATGATGACTGACATGATCTAACATCCCTCTACCAGGAAAACACTAATGCATGCCAAATTAAGTCTGTTTATTAGTTCAAAATAAAATGTCTCTGAAATAGTCACACATGCAGGATACTGTTGGAAGGAAGAAGAAAGGAAAAGAAAGAAAAAAAAAAGGAAAAAAATATGCTTAACTCCCTGAATCTTCTAGAAGAAAAACTAAATAGTTTTAATCTTTTTAATTTCAATCATAAGTTAATTTCTTCCATGCAATATATTTTGAATTACTGGTATAAAGAAGCAAAGAAGAAGCCAGCTATGGCTCAATGAATACAAGCTCATAGTTATGCAAAGAAATGAATTATAAAACCCAAGTATTTTTGTTTCCTGCTTCAAATAGCATGTGCATTTGCTATATGTAAGATATATGTATCGTACATTAGTGCAGTGTCTCAGGGAGCACATTGAGAACACTAATTAAAATCAATTTTATTGGCTTATAAAAGATCTATGTATGAACTTTGTCTTTTAATGTACTTGGCTAGTTTGTTCCTGTATATACTCCTAAATACTCTCATTAGTTGGTTTCTAGAGAAACTGGATAAGTTCTCTTGACTGCTTCATTGCTCACTCAGGATATAACAAGACATTCTTCAAAGGAAGGAAAATAGACCGATAGAGACTGGAATGGTTCAGGTAAGAAATAGATTGTAATATGTCCCTGTGTCCCAACAAAATGTGGAAGTGCTTCTATGCTCAAGTTGTTTTGACTGCAGAGCAACTGACACAAAGCTGGAGATGTCACTGAGACACTGAGCAGGACTCAACACTGAAAGCAGAGTGGCCAAAGAATTTGCACATAGACGGACTTGGGAACAAAGCTGCCTCTGCCACTACAAACCATCTAAGCTTGTTCAAATCACTTAATCTTTCAAAAATTTGGCTTTCTCTCGCAGCAGGTTGAATTTTATGAAATTACCAATATTTGATGGCTTTTAATCTACAAAATTGGCAATTTCATGATTCATTATCTATGGCTACATCATTCTGTGGCTGTGATTAAATAGTTTTTGTAAACTTCTAGGTACAATATGTGCATTTATCATTTCTTTTACTTCCTCTAAGAAGAATTCTTTATTAAAAGATATTTAATAATAGTTGCAATTCATCATTTTAGTTCATTGATTTATATAGACAAATTAATAAATGACAATTTAATATTTGTCATTAAAAAAATACAAATTTCATTATAGAATAATTTATCCAGTCATGTGCATATTCTGTGGTCCTGGGATTCTGGTGTTTACATCATCACCAGTAGAGGCTTTGCTTATAGTCATGTCATCGGGTAGGACATGTTCTCTCCAACAAAATGCTCCCCGGTGGTCTTACCACACATACTTTATGTCTGTCTTACTCCAAGTTAACCTGCATTTGCAAAGGTAATGTAATACTACTGGCAAGTTCTGTTAAGATATTGCAACAATAATCTCCCTCGTGGCCTCCACCTCCATGTGCAAGCCTCCAGGTAGGGAGCAGAGCACCACTATTAGTGGAAATGGAATCTGTCCCTTACACACACGTACAGATCCAGTAAAGACCAGTAGTACGGTTCTGAAATAGAAGATGTTTGTTTAAAAATAATGCACATACATAAACTTATTTAACTCTTTGAGAGTGTATTTTTACAATATTATAAAACCTGAGGATTCAGGTCAATTATCCATTTGATATATCTTAAGATTGAATAAACCCGAGGTGAGAGTTGCATGTTTATATGGGGAGAGGACAGCAGAATGCGGTCACTAAATCTCTAGGGTTATTAAGGAACCTCTAATGGGTAGTTTTAAAGCTGCAGAAACAAGGCATAATCCATAATTAATAATGAGATGTAACAGATTTGTTGATGTTTATAATTACTATTTAACCACTTAAGGCAGTTGGCTCCCACTGGAATGTGGCAAGTGGTATGTGGTTACCGTGCACCTCCTACTCAATTTTCTCAAAATGTTCTTGAGATACTCTGTTAAATTAAAAATGCTCAAGAAAACCATTTAAAATCAGAAGTACACTTCACCCTTCTCCTCCTTTATATCTGGAGTTTACTGAAGGTGATAACTGTGAGAGGCTATAAACCTCAAGTTTCAATCATACACTGATTGCAAACTAAAGGTGACTAAATACTACCTTACTCTTTCATTCTCACCTGCTCCACAGGTTGAATTCAGATTGTTCTCTTGATGTAACCCGAACCTTGGTGAATTTTCTGAAGCTTCTAGATCCACTGGAAACGATGCTGAGACCAAAAATCTTGACCAAATTTTATGAGAAGTAAAATATTCACTGACATAATCTCTCATCAGATGCCTCTTCTTTTCTCTTAGTGAGCTATGCCTACTTACTAGAGTCCTGAGGTCTCTCATGCCTTAAGCAGCCATTGTCTAGAATGGGTTACTTGGGTATTTATTTTTAATTTTACATATTATTTTACAATTATTTTATAGTTTACAATAATGGTAGCTAATAGAATAATGTATACTTTTCTTAGCAATAATTATATTTGATCTTCCAAATGAGTGATGAATGGCACAAATTTTAAATATCTTAATAATAGAAGAATAATAACAAAATGTCTTACTGGGAGATATTTTGAGGAATTTTCAAAGTACCTTATTGACATGGTCCTATATTTCTGCCTTATCTAAAGCCATTCTTGTTAAAAATCAGTTAGGAAACATTTATTCTGTGCCTAACACTAAGCTAGGTGTTGTGGAGCATAACAGCGTAAGATAAAGCTCTGCTGAAAACATCTAATTTTCTTTGAGTCTTCTCCATATCGCAGTGTCATTTGAGAATACCCAGCTGCTGGAAGAAAATTGCTCAGAGGCCAACACTTGCAGCATGTAAAAATCTAAGCAGAGTACAATGGAAGGCTTTGGTGCTGCATGAAAATCCAGCAGAGATCTTATTCAGAAAGCAGAAGTTCCCCAGATTAGCTTTGCATAGAGATGCCCCCACAAAGAAGGAAATGTCACTAAAGAAACACCTGCACCCCTGTGTTCATGGTAGCACAATTTACAATAGCCAAGATATGAAAGCAATTTAAAAGCCCATCAACAGACAATTGGATAAAGAAGTTATGGTTCATATATACAATGGAATATTATTCAGCCATTAAAAAAATGAAATCCTACCATGGATGAACCTAGAGGTTATGCTGAGTGAAATAATTCATACAGAGAAAGATAAATACCATATGCTTTCACTTATATGTGGAATCTAAGGAACAAAAATAACAAACTAGTCAAAAACAAACTCACAAATATAGAGGACAATCCGGTAACTGCCAGAGGGGAGGGGTGTGGAGGGAATTGGTGTGGGAGAAATTGGTGAAGTGGTTAAAGAAGTACAAATTAGTAGTTGATAGATGGTCCTGGGGATGGGGAGCACGGCAGAGGGAATGTAGTCAGCAGTAATGTAATGGCCAGGTAGAGAGCCAGAGGAGAGAAAGAGCAATTAGGAAATCTTTTTATAAACTATATAAATGTCTAACCAATGTACTGTATACTTGAAACTAAAAAATAAAAATTTGAAA